>NC_139922.1:28671467-28708645 GCF_963514095.1 Eutrigla gurnardus | reverse complement strand
AAACCCAAGTTTATGATACTTATATGTTTTGTTCAGCAAGATAATCTTCACAAATCACCTTCTTTATGATGTTACAGTGATTAGTATCATGGTCATTTCTGATAATCTTCACAAATCACCTTCTTTATGATGTTAACAGTGATTAGTATCATGGTCATTTCTGATAATTTGGTTGATGTTTTTTGATAGAAAACAACAACAAAAAGAGAGACAGTTTGGTAAACTTCTGTAACGATTCTTTATATTTCCTTACATGGAGGTTTTTACAATGAAAACAATACGGCAAAATGAGGAGCTGTAAAGGTGTTTGATTGGCGTTGTACTTGTATCTAAATAAACCTCCATATAGTTTTTTTATTTGCTTCTGGATTTAAAATTTAAAATAAAAAAAAAATAATTTCTACGTTTTATAATAGACGGCTTATGGCGGAGGAAGATATGGTAACATTTAACAAAGATGAGCGTTATCTCTGTGCAAATACTGGTCGACGCTCTCACAACTAGACACAACGCAGACAGACGGTTCTATCAGAGGACATCAAACAGCCGGTCTTTACAGTACACGTATTACTCTCAGATTCATGCATAGATTTTTCAGAATAAATGGGTCAACAAAGGACAAAAAAAATGTAACAATAAAAATATTCATCTTGAGAATATAGGGCAACCATTATCTTGAATATTCTTTAAATAGAGGACGGGTCCAGGATTTGTAATTATCTAAAACATTACTATCATCTAAATAAAAAGAAAAAAACTTAGTAGGGTAAAATAAGGCAGTTGCTTAAAAGTTTCCATAGTGAAAAGAGGTAAACCAAGAGGATCCCAAAAACATGAAATAACAGCAAACAGTAACAGTTAGATGATTCATCGCTCCAAAGTTTTTGTCAATTTTGAACGTTTACTCGGCCCGTACTTCGTCAACGTTTGTCCACAGTGTTGGTTTTTTACACATGAAGTGGTCGACCTGGTTTGACCTCGGGGCATCATGGCTGCAGACCTGTTTGGCTCCAAACTCTCTACTGAGGCACAAACTTCTCCTGCTCAAAGATGCGGTCGACGGCTTCCGCCACGTCCTGCACGATGTAGTCCGGCTCCACCAGCGCCGGGTCGAACCTGAAGTCCCGGTGCCCGTGGAACACGGTCTCCTTGATGCAGTGGCTGGCGTCGGGCGGCACCTCGGCGTTGGGGTCGTAGACCCCCGTGCAGACCAGCACGGACTTGCAGGAGGTGGCAGAGGGCAGCGCCAGCTCGCTCTCCCACAGGTGGTCGCCGTCCTCCTCCTGGGGGACGGCGGCGCTGGTGGAGCCGGTGGCGGAGACCAGCTTGGCCACGGCTTTGGGGTTCTTTCTGGCGACTCGGTCCTCCAGGTAGCGGCTGTAAAGGTTGGCGCCGTAGATGTCCGTCATCAGGTTATCCCTGAGAGACGAGGGCGGAGATTAGTCGTTAGTGTTATTAATAACATCTATGCCTTTTCTAGCCGCCCCATGTACAGAGGCTTAACGTCCTCGGCGCGGTGATCCCGGGTTCGATTCCTGCCCGGGACGTATTTCCCTCATGTCATCTCCCTTTCTCTCTGTTTCCACACTGTCTGAAAAAGTAATAAAAGCCTAAAAAAAAAATCTATTGCTATAACAACACGAAAACGATTGGGATTTAAAAAAAAGTTGAAAAGTTAAACTCGGAGGTGGGAAGATGAGAAGTACAAATACTTTTTCAGGTATCTGAGCTTTACTTGAGTATTTATTTTTCTGACTTTTTACTTTTTTTTTCTTCTTATAAATATGATGTAAGATTCCGTTAACCTTGCACAAAAACATCCAGTACAAATCTCCTTCATAGTGATACTTTTTACTTCATACTTTGAGTACATTTCAGAGGCTGTACTTAAAAGTTCCATTTGCACTGTTTTATTGTAGTTTTTACCTATGTCTCACATGCTGCGTTTTTAATAGTTTTTATACTATTTATCTATCTATCTTTTATACTTAGATGTTCCATTGTTTGGCATTCTGTGGACAGCAAAAGAAGAACACGTTACTACTCGAGTGTAGGATGTCTCTACTTCGGACACCTCTGGTGAAACTTGGCCGTTTGGAAAGGAAGGTGTGACTAATCACTAACACGCTTACAGTAGAGTTTTGTGTTTTTGTACATTTCTCACCAGGTTATTGAGCAACGCCTCAGCTTTTCAATTTGCTTAAAGTGCAAACATAAGATAAAATGTGAGCACCACGTTTGAAAATGTTGGTAAATAAATACATTTCCTTTAGCATTCAGGACCTCTTGTCATTACTTGCGTGCATTTTCAAGTGGAATCGAACCATGTTGGTGTCATTAGTTTATTCCATATAGTTATTACACCCTAGCGACTACATTTGCCATGTTGTCTTACCCTATAGCATACAGGGAAGTGATGGGAAGCTTCCATTGCCTCTCCATGGTCTGGCTTCGGATGAGATACTCTGCGAAATGGTAGGTCAGCTCGCTGGGTTTTCCCATGAGCGCCTCGTACTTCAGCTCTTTACCCGTTATCTTCTTATAGATGTTCTCGAGGCACACGAGGAAGGTCCCGTGGCCGAACCTGAAACCGGATGAGAGACCAAAAAAAGGGGAGGGATACGTTAACATTTTGGGCAGATTAAAAAGAACAGACGAGGCAACACGAATGGGACGGCGCCGGTTACCGCGGTGACTGTGCCTCGGCCATCCACATGAGGTCCATGTTGCAGGCCAGCAGGGGGAGGTGAGGCGTCGTCTGGGTCTGGTGGCCGCTGCCGAGGTTCCCGTTGGTCAACAGGACGTCAACGATCAGCTGCAGGTTGGTCTCCCATCGGATGGGCTCCCCGAACAGAACCACGGCTGCGTTTATTAGAAGAAATAAATATAAAACATCTGAAGATGCCAGGGAGCAAACTATGGTACCGATAAGAGGAGCACGTTCTCACCTTCGACCTTCGGAAGGTTGCCCACAGGATTGGACTGTAACGAAAGAAGAGAAGCTGAAGAACTAAACTATATCCTATATTTGACATCTAATTTCCGCATCCGATTTCTTTAATATCTCACCGGCAGCTTGGGCCTCCTGTTGTGATCCACCATGTCCAGCAACGGGAAGGATTCCCTCAGCATATCAACGCTGACAACGTTCTTAAAGCCCAGACTAAACACAGTGTTAAGGACAAATGTAGACTCTTGTATTAATTCAAACAGAACACACAAAGTGGGACTCCAGGATACTGTTTGGCGATTTCCAGGACCGGCCCCTGTCCCGACACCAGCACACACTTGTCGTGGAACTTGTTGAACATCCTGAGGGGACTGTGGGACATGATGACTTGATCTTGTGCAATCTGGAAATAGATGTAAGTGTTACTTGAGGTCAATAGGTCACAGAGGGGGGGATGCTGGCATTGAGATAACTTACGGGGACTCCCAGAATGTGAGACAACTGGTCCGCTTTTTTCTGTCTGAGGCAATTCCCTGCGTTGGTGACGAACACGACCGGCACCACAAACTTTCCCTGAGAGTCGACCAGCTTCTCGAACGCTTTTTTGGCGGCGGGGATCGGCATCCTTCCCCGGACGAGCACGCCGTCGATGTCGAACAGCAGCCCGAAGCTCGGCTGTGGCTGCAGGAGAGAAGGATGAAATAATGGTTCATCGCAGATACACTGCAGGCAACTTAGTTGAACATGTAGGGAGAGCAACTCATTGGAAACAGGCCACATGTGGGGTAAAATCTGCATTCATTGAGTGCATAAATGTCTTTTAATATGATTTCATAGTGAAATGTGTGAGTTTTGAACAGAAATCTTCATCCCTGCAGGAACACGTCACGTTAAATTGCCTGACGTCACTTTGTGGTACGTAGAATGTCTGTGAATACGCATCGAGGTGTATTTTCTAGTGACAGACTGCAGCTCATGACATAATATGGGCCCTTTTATTATTTTGGCAACACACTGCAGTACATTTGGTGTATGTTTGTTACATTGTTAATATATTAATAAAAAAAAACAATCTTAAATCGATCAAAAACGCTAAATGTTTTTCTTCCTCGCGATGCGTTTGCGGTTACTGGGGCGGTAGGAAAAACAAGACGTAAAGAACACGCATCACGCCACATCCCCCCCCCCCCCCCCCCCCCCCCCCCACCCCTGTTTTCATCCCCGCACGCGCGTCCCCACCAGAGACACGTAAACGTCGCTAATGTATCTCGTTGATACATTGTATCAAAAGGAGGGGAAATGCGAAGCGGCAACAAAGTATCGCCTCGTCGACGACGCATTCTTTCGCTGCGCGCGAGGCGCGGCGGCAGCAGCAGCAGCAACAGCTCAAGACCGTACCTTCGGAGTTCCGCAAAGCCCGCACCGAGAACCGACAGTCCCAGCTTTGCGTCTGGCTTGACGGTTACTCAGGGTGCACAGGCCCCGGTAAAACGGCAGGAGTCCCCTCATCTCCCCTTTTTTTTGTTTAGCACCGGAAAAAAAGAAGAAATAAATTAAAAATTAAAAAGGACCCGGCATGAAGGCGAGAGCCGGCTCGTTCCGGGCCGCGCAGGCAGTCGTTTGATCGGCTTGTTTTTTTTCTCGTCTGTAATTTTTTGACTGGGCGAGACTCGATGACGACACACTGAAGGAGTGGGAGTGGGAGGGGCTTCTTCGCTGCATCTCTGGGCCGGAAGGAGACGCGGCAGCTGCTAAAAGCTGCACTGCAAAACCCCGCCGCTGCCATTTTAGACACCGTCGGTGGAAGCTTTCGGTGTCTTCCAGCGCGCGAGCGCGTCCTCGAGCAGGCAAAAACAAGGGCGAATAACTGAAAATAATAATACTATAACATATAGGCGCCTATTCATCGCTATTGTTTACGAGCAGCGCCAGCGTCCCCTTGAATATAACGCATCTTAACAGCGGGATTTAACCACAAAGTTAATTCTCCATTTTACTCCCACGATTTTACCCCGAGGGCACACATGGCGTCACGTGCTGCAGTCCGGCTCCTCCGGTTAGCGAAATCTGCTGCAGAGAAACCGGGAGGAATTTGCCTGGGAAATCCGCTGCGACACCCCCCCCTAAAAAACCTCCCTTTCCAGTTTCACCCAACAGACTGCTCGTTTGAACACGGATGTAATGGATGCACGTGTAACTGCAGAGATGATGCTGCAGGATGCAACAAAGGACACGCTGCAGTGATGCAACGTGTCCATCTTCACATTAACTTCTCTGGACATGCAAATGATTAACTATGATTTTTATTTGCAGCACAACTTTAGACAAATAAATTGAGTGAACAAACCTGTAAACGGTGTTAAAACAAACCCGACAACATGTCTTCCCCGTGCTCCTCCAGCTTTATTGATAGTTTAAAATTACATTTCTATTTCTAGGACTTCAGTTGCACTTTCCTTCCGACTTAAAAACTGAGTACAAGCAAATGGTATTTATACAGTAGTCTAAGTGATATTGTACAAAAATAACATTTGATTTCTGTGAAAACATTTCTTTCCCAAATAACTCCTAATTCTGCTGTTCTGACAACTTCTCGATGTTAAATTTTTTTTACCAAGGTAAAAAAAAGAAAAACAATAAAAAAAAAAAAAAATCCAAAGCCATTTTTTAAAGTAAAAGTCTACCTTGGACTACCACATGATATTTAAGTTGTAAACAGATTTCTATAAAAGAACGTGATTCTTTTAATTCCTCCAAAATTTTTATATCTTAGCAATATAACATGTAGTTTGTTATCGCCCACTTTAGCTGCTTGTAGGGCTGAAATGCATCATGTTATGAACTGTTTCCATGTCATACTCTCTTGGCCAACTCATATCCCACTAAAACAAACCAAAATAACCATACATGGAAGTTTGGTTTCCATTTACTCCCTTCTTCTCTCATTTTATTGAGGCTCACTTCAACAAGCTCAAGGTCCTATAGATTCCCCATGTTTAGTCCCATTTCTTCATCTCTGACCACCAGTGGCTTGGAAAGGGGGGTTCTTTAACAAAGCATTATACATAACACCGCTACCAAACTAAAACATTTTTGTATTGAATGCAGAAAGATTTTTTTTCACCCCTTTCATTGTATAACATGTCGAGAGGCTCACTGGCCTGGGACTAGCCTCCGTTAGCCGACCATTGGCCAGTGAAGAGGATTCAGAGAAAATAATACAACCAACCATCAATCTGAAAAAAAGGAGGGGCAACAGAGGGCACTGATTATGCACTGCCGTCAATGGGGCAATCTTTTGCCACGTGGCCCGACTTTCCGCAGTTGTAGCAGTTAGTCTCATTGGCTTTAGTGCAATGCACAGCAACGTGGCCGATATCGCCACACCTAAGAGGAGGGAGAGAAGGATTAGCTCGACTCGAAGAGAATCACAACGGGAAGATAAAAGAAGATTTTACCACGAGTTGACTCACCTGTAACATTTCACCTTATCGCAAAGCTTCTGGATGTGACCAAACCCACCGCAGGAGTAGCACTTCTGGTTGTGTGCATGTTCACAGTCACGAGCCATGTGGCCGGCTTTGTTGCAGATGTAGCAGAGCTGCTCCCTCTCCTTTTTGGGCTCCTTGCAGTCCCGGGAAATGTGGCCACTCCTGTGGCAGTTGTAGCACGCTGAACACGGTAAAAACAAGGAAAAAGGGTTGATTGTAAATAGCTGTTAAATCTAAATGTTATCACTTCTTTAATTGCCATTATAAAACACGACTAACTCACCATCCTCAGTTTGGTCACAGTCCCTGGCCATGTGTCCTTGGTCTCCACACCGATAACAGAACAGCTCTGTAACGACAGTAAGGTTAGTATGCAAGGCTTATAAAGGAATGTTACGTCTTCATTTATGACTACAGCTCTCTAAAGTTACACATCCGCTTGGGAATGCTGCATTAAAGACACATCTACATCTACTACCGCTACAAGTGATTACACATTAAGATGACTAAAAAGACAAACTTGTCGGCCAGGTTAACGTTAATAAATATCCTATCCTGGGTGTGGCCTGAATAGTAGATAGTACCCTTGCCTCGTCCCCGACCCCTGCCGCGTCCTCGTGGACCACTGGGACCATTGGGGCAATGCTTGGCCCAGTGCCCAGAACGGCCACATTGATAGCACTCGCTGCTGCTGCTCATGTCCATTTCCTAAACAAAAACATGACACAGTTCAGTACACACAAGAACCCAGTTTCAAATGTTAAGTCTCTCACACACATACGATTTACTGCCATACGTCCTACCGGGGGATTGTTTTTATAACGGGGATATTATGTGACATGCAAGAGCTTGATTTTTTTAAATTTTTACCCAGATATGAATCTGTACATTATGATTGAACCCGATTGGTTTAGTTTTATTCCCTGCATTCTGACGCGAGAGAAGCTTTAACAGGAAAAAGAAGTGGCCTCTCGTTGGAACATTAAGCTGCTTACTACGCTGTTAAAAAACACCAAAAATACGGCACATTATACTCGCCACTAGAAGCTAAATCTGTTTAAGGCTACTTACAGGTTTCAGACTTACTGACACCATCGACTCTCAGCTCGAGAACGTGTTCGTTTTAAGCTTTTAAAGCCTAAAAATCCTTTTTTTTTATACCAATGCATCCATTTACATCTCTGCTGACGTGATGCCGTTCTTGCGGTTCAAGCCAGGTCAAGAATGCCCTGCTAGTGGACTTTATTTTTGACCCCCTGC
Source organism: Eutrigla gurnardus (assembly GCF_963514095.1). Lineage (NCBI taxonomy): Eukaryota > Metazoa > Chordata > Actinopteri > Perciformes > Triglidae > Eutrigla > Eutrigla gurnardus. The sequence continues at coordinate 28,700,944 of NC_139922.1, read as the reverse complement.
ATCTCCATTATGCATGTCTGAGTCTCACACACACACCTAACTCACTGCAGGAGACAGTCAAGCAGTATTGTCTAATGTCACCAAAGGGAAGGAGGGGATCTAATCTACTAAACAAAATAAGGGGAGCACATTTATTTAATCACAACTGCCTCCCCTCCTTTACGACTACACGCTACCTAAGGCTAACTTACACGGTTTTCCTCAAAGGGGACCATGTTGTGGTCGCCATAGGCCAAACTTCAGTATGCTGACGGTGCTAAAGACATCAATTCGGGGGGAAGAATGTGAGTTAATGTGTAACGATTCGTCACAAGTAACTGGAGGATAACTATTGGATTTTTTTTTTAAGTAATCGTTGCACGATTGTGCAAGAAAAAAAGAGGAGGAGGAGGCTAACTTGTTGCCTGCACGTTTAAAAGCCAACATATGCATGCCGGGCCTTCGACGTATGCTTTTTTTTATTTATTTTTTTACATAACGCTAAATTTCCTTTCGTAGCCACGCGATAGCTCATACAGACGGTGCATGGTAGCTTTAGCTGCAGTTATTTATTTATTAAATCGTTGCTACAGAAATTTCCATTGAAAGCACGCCGTGGTGTTACATGCTAAAATGGATAGCTTAGCTCACCGGAGTGTAGCCCCCCTCCCTCCCTCCCTCCCCACCACTACATTACATTGTTATGATGAACATATGCTAAAATAGCATCCCCGATGTCTAATAATAAAAAGATAACTCCACTTTTTTTCTCTTTTTTTAAAAAAAACACGTTTTTCCACGTCAAGTGTATCGGGACGACGCGATTCAGCGTCCGAGACGGGAAGGGGAATCATCAAAATGCCAAAGGTTGAAGCTACGCTAACGTTGGCCTAGTCACGTTGATTTTTTCCCCCTCTGCGTGCTCGCGAGACACACTAGCTAGCTGGTGGCTAGCTGGTTAGCACATGTTAGCCGACCATCGCGACCTGAAGAAAGCACACGGCTCAGTCGACGACCGTAAGACAGCCAGGGAACCGCCGCTTCGACTTCCACGGCGATTAAAAACTTCCCCGTGAATCCGATACCGACGGATATTCGGCCGAATACACGGGGGGAAAAACGCATAATTTCCCGCGCTGGGCGCGCACATACACACACATAGAGCAGCAAAGTCGTTGTGGAGGAGCTAGCGTTAGCAGGCCGGACTGGCAACCCCGATGCACCGTTATGTGAGCTAAACCAAACCCAAGATCGCTTATTGTAGAAAAAAAATCCCCCGCTTTCATCGCCGTTTTTTTTTTGTTATTAAGATAAACACATAACACATTTATTGATTAAATCCATTTTTAAGGTTATTGCTTACCTCGCTGGCTACCTAGCTCTGTCCCTGTTTACGCCTCCTTCTTTGCGCTACATGCGGTGTGAACAGGAGTTTCCTGAATTGTCATTCACAGTGTCCAGTAAAAAAAACCCGCGCGCTCATTGGTCACATACTCCGAGGGCGACCAATCACGCGCGAGGATGACTGAACACCGCCTCTACGAACCAGCCAATCAGGGACACGGATCGGTCCCTTTTCCCTAAACCGACTGTTCTTATTTTTTTCCTACTTCTTGAGACATTGGGGGAATGTTATAGCCTTATTTATATCCATACACGTATACTACCACCGGGATTACTGCTACAAATACTATTATCATCATTTTAATAATAATAATTCATACTATTGTTTATAAAAAATAAATATGGGACAAGATCTATATAGTATAAAATGCATCATTTTTATCTTATGTTAATATGAAACTTGAAATGGTTTCATGTGATCATATCTTCACTAAACCCCCTTTCAGCTTACTTTCCTGACACACACAGCTTTATTCAATTAAATCAATGGCAAGTAGCTTTTGTTTGTCTTGTTACCTGTCTGGAGACGTGCATATCATTATCAATAAATGTTACCACTGTTATGGTTGGAATTGGTCGGTGGGGGGGCTATAGGCTATTGCGTTTGTTTGTTAATGACCCAGAGTTAAACTGATAAACCTGGAAAAACAAAGTCTGGAATAGGAATGAGTGTAAAACAGTTCTAACAATGGTGTGTATGCGTTTCAGACTTATTCTTATATCACCCTGACACAGACCCTCCTTCCTTCAGGAGTCCTGATTGCATCATATTTTGAATACAAGTGAAGTGACAGAGGCAATAATCCATGGGAGCATCTCAGCTAACTGAGCCTGAGTGCTCAGTCAGATCAATAAGTGGGGAAAGATGCATTTATCTCAGCCTTAAGGTGGCTTTTGTTGTGAAGCACAGAGAAAGCCGTTATTATTGCCCGGGGTCTTCATTCTGCCGCTTGCAACCTTCCAGACAAAGCAGGGAAAATACCTCAATCAGCAGTGCTTGATTTTGAGTCGGTTTTCAAGGTGTGCTGCCATATTATCCCCATGTTGCCTGAAATACATTGGTGCTGTTGCATTCAGGGTGGAGCACCTTAAAAAGCTCCACGATGACAAAGCCCTGCCCTCATCTTCACAGAAACAGTCTTGGCATCCTGTTATTTGGAGGATATATGTGTTAGAAAAAGGCTGTTTTAAGAGTAGACTCATTGTAAAGTTAGATTGTTGGAATGAAAGTTAAATTTTGTTTTTTATAAAACTAAAGTCATCTGCTGCTGCTGCTTCTTTATGGAAAATAATGTACGCCGAACCCATGGAGACGTATTGACCGATGATGTTGATGAAGCTGTTTTATTCCCAGATGGTGTCAACTCCAGTTTGCTGAAAGGACCTATGAGCCATCTGTAATTAGGGGTGCCTCGGGGGACCTATGGGTGCCACGGAGATGGTGAACACATGGTGAGTGTTGGAGGATACGGTTTCACTGTTGTGCTGTATCACGGTTGTTTTTTGGGGGGGGGACAATAAGATGTGATCGGCTAAAGAAACACACAAAAAAAGCTATTATTTAAGTGTGTTTTCATGTTTTAAACCATATAAAACTAAAGAATTATGCTTTTTTTGTCATTTAAAAAAAAGAAAAAACACATTAATATAGGTGTAACTTATTTTCTGAGTAGCCCTACATGCAAAAATACAAGTTGGCTCTTTACTGTCTTTTTGAGCAGATGTGTAAAATCTAACATGCATATCAGGAAGTATTTTAAAAATGTCCTGGCTACGTAGCTGCGTTGTCACCAAACGTCCAGCTGGTGGTGCACTTGCAGTTAGTAATGCATTTACTCCTTGTTCTCCAAACCGGTAGTGGGATCGACTCTTTTTTTTTACTTTTCAAAAGATACTTTTGCATTTTGCATGAAAACAAATAAAAAAATAAATACATATTCCCAACGCATTTTATTTTGTTAAAAATATTAATCATGATGGAAAATGTATGAAAATACACTTTAGATGCAAAAATCGTGTATATTAATAAGTCAACACTTCTTTTTTTTTATAACGCTCAGGACATTTTTTTAATACGCAAAAAGCGACGTGTTTCAGTGGGAGGGATTAAATGTGCGCTTTATGCGCAGAAGTGAGCGATGCTTTTGCAAAACTCTTGTTATGACCGCTAAAAGCTCCTGTTTCAATCCGCGGCGTCAGACGGACGACAGCAACCCGGAGACGCTTTCACCTTCTCCCCGACGACGTACATATTGATTATAGGAGAAGAAGAAGAAAAAACTTCCAGGAGTTTTAATTTGAAAGTGCTTCACGGGACTTTTTTTTTTTTTTTAAAGAGTCTCCCCCCTCTCTCTCTCGCCGTGTCACTTTGAGGGTCCGACGGATTTTTTTTTCCTTTTCCGTATTTCGCATTTCGCACCAACTTGTTTTCCTTATATATATGTATATATAAATATATGTATATGTGGTGGCTCGTAAATATATATATATATATATATATACAAATAAAAACTGCCGTGTGACCTTCACGTCCAACATTATCGCCACATTTGTCGGATTATCAGGATCTCTACCAGCTTCGATTTTTTTTTTCCTTTTTTCTTTGAATGCGTTGCAAATATGATGATGTCACCGACGCCACTTTTTCCTGAAGTTATGGCGGAGCACAACTTTTCTAACCGCTCTTGGTAAGCACACACACACACACACACACACACGAACACACACAGTTGGATTAGGATTTGAAACGCTAACTGCGTTACAACCACACAAAAAAACTGGTTATCCGAAAAAAAGCCACATGACCGCGAGACGCAGCGCGAGACAACAAGTGAAATGTTGAATGGAGGGCGAACAGAGAGAGTCGTGTTCGAGTTCGCCTCCTGAAGGGCCTCACGGGCCGATTTCACAGCCATAACTTCATCCACCAGACCCCTCGTTTAAAAACGCGTAATTAACAAAAAAAAGGGCTTCCGTAGTTGTGTGCACGCGTTGGAGAGCAGCAGGCTTTATTCCCCAGCAGGCCCGCGGCGAGTTAAAGTAGATCTCCATTGAAAGGCGTTTAAAAGCCAGTTCAGCCAGCCAGCCTGCCTGTCTCTCTGCCTGCCGAACCCAGCTCACCTACAGTCTGCTGCCGACACCTACATTCGTGCTTTTGTGACCTGCTACCCAGATAACATGTAAAGCCTTTTTAAATAGAAATGCACGCATTATATTTGTAAAAGGCATCACATATGTTCCTGCAAGTGTAGTCGGGAAGACCCACAATCCTCCAGGAGTTCCTGCTTTATTTACTTATTTGTTATTTTTTTTTTATTTTTGATGCTTTATTGACACGTCAGATGTGACAGTTAAACACTAAACTGCAGTAAATCATCATCATCATCATCCTGTGTGTTTTAAACAGGCCCCTTGGTGTGTGTGTGTGTGTGTGTGTGTGTGTGTGTGTGTGTGTGTGTGTGTGTGTGTGTGTGTGTGTGTGTGTGTGTGTGTGTGTGTGTGTGTGTGTGTGTGTGTGTGTGTGTGTGTGTATTTAGCTTCACTCATTCTTCATATAGGAAACAAAGCAGAAGTATTTGTTTGTTGTGGGTTGGTCCAACTTCAGTTTTTTTTTTCCATCTCCTTTCAAGCCACATTGACAAAGGACATATCTATCTATCTATCTATCTATCTATCTATCTATCTATCTATCTATCTATCTATCTATCTATCCGTCCGTCCGTCCGTCCGTCTGTCTATCTATCTACAGCTGTAGAGTTTTACTTTTCTGACTGTGCAGAAAAAACAAAAGAGGAGCCCCGTTTGAAAGCATACACTGTAAATAACACGTCTGACCTCTGCGGTGGCCGGAGATTCTCCTGGTCTGAGTGGATTAGTTTGTCTACATTGCTCTGCATGCCTCCTCCTCCTCCTCCTCCTCCTCCTCCTCCTCCTCCTCCTCCTCCTCCAAAGGAAAGGACAATTGCTAGGTATTCTTAAAACCACCACAATAAGTACTAAACAGGGTCCAAAATGTGCACGTTGACTTTTCCCGTCTCCCTTCTGCTGCTGACATAACCCTGAAACGGCCTTCTAATCACGCCATCATCATTCAGGAGGCTTGGTCGCACTCAGAGATTATGTTTGGGAGATTACGTCAAACTGGTTGCCACAACCCCAAACCTATCTTTGTTACTGTTGTCGTTTTTTTTTATCTTTCCTGTCTGTGAAAATCTTTCACCATTGGAATCTGCTGTGACCGACCACTGCTTTTTTTTACAAAATAACCCAACAATTTTAAAGCCACTTCTCAAAACTACTACTTGATTCTCCAAATATAGATTTTTATTTTATTTTTTTGTAGAGAATAAAGTCATTTACCCTCAAGATGATTGGTGGAGGAATCATTTCCACTGTTTAATTTCACAGATTCAAACTAATGTGATACCGATTAAGGAGTTAATTCTCCAGCATTTGCACTCCTAATTCTGTTTTTGTGTTTTCTCTTTCTTCTTTCCTTCCCCAGACCGTTGAGTGCACTCGGCTTTACTAATGGAGCACCTCCAGGGAGCGTGGAAGACCCTGAGCAACGGCTTCGGTATGAAGGACTCTGCGTTTGAGGGCCCGTGCCTCTCCCCGACCATGGTCCAGGGCTTCCACTGCCAGCGTCGCTCCTCCGACGACGGCAAGATGCCCGACTCCAAGACGAGCAGCACTATCCGCGTCTACCTCCCGAACCAGCAGCGCACCGTGGTGAGTTTCCTTCCTGCAGGTAGAGAAAGGCATGCAGACGTCTACTTGCAATCAGGCACACGAGAGGAAATAATGCTTTTATTGTTTTCCCCTCAGGTAAACGTGCGACCGGGTATGACTCTCTACAGTTGCCTGATTAAAGCGCTGAAGGTTCGAGGTCTGCAGCCGCAGTGCTGCGCCGTCTTCAGGCTGCATCCGGGACAGAGGAGGTGAGACTGATCTCAGATCTGCAGGAATGTATCATTTATTATGTATCGGCTTGCTTTGATGTCCTTTTCATGCTTTGTCCCTTTTTTATCATTTTTATTTGGTAACATTCCCCTCCTTCTTGAAAATGTTTCTTGCAAAGCTGTTTGTTCATATATTTTTTTTGTAACAGCAAAAAATTCCGGATGGATTGGAACACCGACTCCAGCTCCCTGATCGGAGAGGAGCTCCTGGTGGAGGTTTTAGATCACGTCCCCTTGACGACGCATAATTTTGTGAGTACCCGAAGCCTTTTTATATATTTATATATATATATATATATATATATATATATATATATAAATATATAAATATATATAGTATCCTCACACTCAAGTCACTTCTAAATACATCCTTTTTTTCATCATCTTCAGGTTCGGAAAACGTATCTGAAACTGGCCTTCTGTGATATTTGCCAGAAGTTCCTTTTGAACGGTTTCCGTTGCCAAACGTGCGGCTACAAGTTCCACGAGCACTGCAGCACCAAAGTGCCCACCATGTGTGTGGACTGGAGCAACATCCGGCAACTGCTGTAAGTGTGAATGTTGCCAGTACATTCTGCTTAAAAAAACAGCAACTTTACACCATAGAAAATGAACTGACGGTCGTAGGTGCCGTCTTAAAGCATTTCATTCAAATTTAATCAAATCTGAGGTTTGTGGTGCATCAGCACAGTGTGAGAATGCACTAAATTTGCATTCTCACACTGAGAATTGAAGCGTTTAATGTTATTTCCATGCGGGCTGCAGGACGGTTAGTAATGATGAACGTATCATTGAGTCCTTTTCACCCGTCGCCTCTCCGTCTTCAGGTTGTGTCCGACGCCCGGAGAGAGCGGCGCCCCGTCGCTGCCGCCGCTGACGTCCCGGCGGATGAGAGAGTCCTTGACACGGTTTCCAAGGTAAGGTGTTTTTTTTTTTTTAATGCTTGAGCCATCCATAACCCCTCCTCCTAGTGGTTTTATTCTTAAACGATGAACCGACAGCGTTTTGCCCTCGAGATTCAAGATTGAAAAGATTCAAGATTTTTATTGTCGCACACAGTAGAAATAGAGTTCACACTGAAGCAATGCAATTCTTATTTTTGCAGTTTCCCTTCACACAGTGACCTCAATTAGAAAATACGATAGAAATTAATAAATACATATACCAAAAGCTAAAGGTATAAAAATAGAGAAACGGAGCATATACTCTGTATCTGCTGACTTCTCTGCTCTCCTCTTCACTGGAGTTTTCTTGTAAACAAACCAAAAAGTCATGTTTACATTCACAGGAATGCATTGTGTGTCCTTGAACTCTAACACATGTGTTGAATGCGTGACCTTCCGCCATAAAACAATTTGCAAAGCCAATTTCTTCTTTTGAAAAGCATTTTTAAACTGTTTGCATCCATGTTTACTTATAGACGATCATTTTTCCCCCGTCCGGGTGTGGAAATTAGAATTTTAGTGTGGTGTTTTCAAGGTTTGAAAAGTGCTTGGATGTAGAATAAAGGTCTTGAAATGTGTGTTGTATGTGATGACATCTATGATAGAACAGAGAAAAGAAGATCTCCATATCTGAGGGACTGAAAACATTTCTTTATGAAAAATGCCTTTTGATGATGAACAGATGATGAAAATAGTTGGTGATTATATTTCTGTGGATCTGTTAGTGGAATTAGTTTTCCTTTCATTTGTGGTCCTTCTGTAAAAAGCTGTCTCCAAACATCATGTTGGTTGTTTAGAGGACAATAACATCTCATTTAATGTGATGAACAAGTGACAGAATAAGTAGACTGAATACTGACCATTGGATTGATACAAATATGGAGTTTACCACAGCTGGAAGGGGCTGGAAAAGCATGGGAATGCACCTTGAAATGCTTGAAAGGTGCTTGAATTTGACTTTGGAGAAGGTGGAGGAACCCTGTGTGCTGTAAGGTGGAGATACAGGTTTATGGATCTGTGATCGTCTGTCATCTTCAGTGAGTTTGTCGTGTTCTCTTAACGTGTGAAGAATCTCGATCCGAATAGAATAAAATCCTGTTTTTTGTTTGTTTTTTTGTTTTCATGACGTCCTCAGCTTTATGGGGGCTTACCAGTCCAAGTGCTGATGTAACGACATGTGTGAAAAGAGCCCGTTGTTTCAGGAGCACTTAAAACGGTCAAAAAGCACGCTGAGCTGCCAAATTAGAGCTCACAAAGTATCGAGTTGTTCCATGCGGAGCGATCTCAGATGCTCTTTTGAAAGCTAGTCCCTTATTGCCAGAAGAGGGGATTGTTGGTGAGGAGAAGTGAGATTTAAATGTATTTAATTTTGTTTATATTACCTTCAGCTTCCACCATCTCCAATAACAAGCAGCAGTCTTCTTCTTCTTCTTCTTCTTCTTCTTCTTCTTCTTCTTCTTCTTCTTCTTCTTCTTCTTCTTCTTCTTCTTCTTCTTCTTCTTCTTCTTCTTCTTCTTCTTCTTCTTCTTCTTCTTCTTCTTCTTCTCCTCCTCCTCCTCCTCCTCCTCCTCCTGTTTTTTGTTTGTTTTGTTATCTGAACTAGATTTTGTTGCTCGTAAAAACATCTCACAAGTCAGACTAACGACCAACATTTGGATTGTTTGCAGATTAACATATTTGGCTGGTTGAGCTTTGTACTCTTCAGCCGAGCCAAAAAACAAGAAGTTGGCAAACATGGAGCGGCAAAATACCTCCGCAGTGTCAAGTTAGCCAAAAAATAACTAACGGGATGCAGGCAAAGGCCTGCAAAATGTTCATTCTATATCATTTTCAGCACTTTTTCCCACCAAAATCTTAAATTCTTTCTTTCTAAAAAAAAAAAGAAAATATTATATATAAATATAAAAAGAAAGAATGACATAATATGGTGGAAAAAGTACTTTTTACCATTTAAAAAAAAAAAATCAAATAAACTAAATGGAGAGCAAAAAAAAGCTATTTAGCAGCAACATGTGTGATATTTAAATGATCCTTCCTCATTTCTGTACTTTTCAAAAACTGCATTATATTCATACTTTGTGTAATCCTTTGGTCAGGACCATTCCACCAAACAATTAACACGCCTCTCGTTGCTTTTGAATGTTTGTGGAAGCAGTTTGTTCATGATGATGCTCTGACGGCGAAACTGAGAGAAGATGACAGAAATGAAACCAGAACGCCCTCCTGCATCGAGCAGTGTGTGTGAGAGTGTGTGTGTGTCCGTCCGTCCGTCCTAACGCCTGGTCCTCGTTCTCCTCCTGCAGCTCGGCCCACCGCTACTCCACCCCGCACGCCTTCAACTACACCCCGCCGTACACGCCCGCCGGCGGCTGGCTCTCCCAGAGGCAGCGCTCCACCTCCACGCCCAACGTCCACATGGTCAGCACCACCCTGCCTGTAGACAGCAGCATGATCGAGGTAACTACACACCCCCCCTCCCCCCTGTTGGTAGCCACTCCTAAAATATCTCCTTCCTCCTCCTACGTGCATCTCAGGCATTTCAAACATCTACCTCCTTATCTTCACTCTGCGTTAAGTTATCCACCTGGACTGCCTGGTTTTCTGTGTGTGTGTAATTCCCCTGCTGCTTTTTCACTCTTGCATAATCAGCTGCATGCCTTATGGGATATTTCCTCTACATTCTGTCCGGGTTGTCACCTTGGCATCACCCATCGCTCCTTCCTTACTTTCCTTTTTTCTCCCCTCCTTCCTCCTTCCTCCTTCCTCCTCCTCTCTGGCCTGTTGTGTTGTGCACCCTGCTGGGGAGTAGCTAGACTACCTGAGCACCTCCCCCACCTCCTGGTGCCATAGATTCTGGCTGAAGAGGAGAGTAGGTATTGTGCAGCAGCCCCAGTCTTTTGTCGAGGCCTCCTCCGAGAGTCCAGACAAGGTTAGAGGTGTGTGTGTGTGTGTGTGTGTGTGTGTGTGTGTGTGTGTGTGTGTGTGTGTGTGTGTGTGTGTGTGTGTGTGTGTGTGTGTGTGTGTGTGTGTGTGTGTGTGTGTGTGTGTGTGTGTGTGTGTGTGTGTGTGTGTGTGTGTGTGTGTGTGTGTGTGTGTGTAACCCATGAGTGCTGATTGAACACGTTGTTTTGTTTGTCGTTGCTTCTCTCTAGGATGCGATGCGGAATCACGACTCGGGTAAGATCTCGCTCTGCGTTCAGTCACGTTCACGTCTTCCTCCCGTTCAAACCTGCTGTTCCCCCGACCTCCCTGCAAATCATACACCTCACCCATAGTATTTGAAGCAGCAGAACTCTCCATATGATGAACTGAAACTAGAAACTAGAAAAAAAATAGTCTCTTCAAACTGCGTCCTCCCGTTGTTACTATTTCGGAGGGTGAGGCCTGAAACGAGCATGAATACAGCAGATACAAGTCACTCCTCTTTTACGATGATGTCATTCAACCCTTTGGAAAATAATTATTACTTAAATATTTATGTGAACCTAATATTTGACTCCTATGCTAACATTTTATTTTACCTCCCCCGCCCGCAAATGAACCTAATTTATTGTTAAAAATGTTTTTGTTTGAATGCAGATCAGAATTATTATTAGAATTATTATTATTTTACTGTTTCATGATGGACGCAGTTCGTCTAAAATGACATTCAAAACTACAGAAACACAAATATTTTCCCTTGTGTGTGTTGTTGAGAAGGTTAGAAAGGGATTTCCTGGTAATCCAGCCGTTTTATGAGTTGACCCTCTCTCTGAACTGCCTGATGCACAAATAACAAGTAAAAGTTGTGTCCCAAATTATTAAAAATTCACCATTATTACCCACTGCATGCTGTATTTATCTAATTCTAGTGTTTCCAGAATACTTAGCCATTCAGTTTAAGTTTCCCCACCTGCCTCCCCCCATCTATCATCCTCTATGTAGCTAATTCCCCGTACAGTTTATTAGTTTGTGATCCTCAAATCCTGAATGGCTTCCTTCTCTGGTGTTTTTCCTGAAGCGGGGAGTTCCCCCAGCCAGAGTCCTACAGGCTGGTCCCAGTTCAAAGCCCCGGCTCCCGCCCAGCGAGAGAGGGCCCCATCCTTCAACACTCAGGAGAAAAATAAAATTGTAAGTCCGTCTCATCCAGCTGTCATTTTATTATGGATCAGTCATTGTGCTTATTTTACTTCTGGAGTAAAACATTGCAGTCCTTTTCCCATCCCTGCTTCTATGTGTTTATATATATATATATTTATAGTAAATACCTTTCAGACCAGTTATGTAACCTGCCCTGCAGAACGCCGGCTAATGATACGTTCAGGTTCGCTGAGTCTTCTTGAATGTTTGTGTCCGTCCAGAGGCCTCGTGACAAGCGGGACTCCAGTTACTACTGGGAGATCGAGGCCAGCGAGGTGTATCTCAACTCCCGCATCGGCTCGGGCTCCTTCGGGACCGTGTACAAAGGGAAATGGCATGGTAGGAACGGGTTTTCAGACCGGGCAGGGTGCTAACCGCACCAGTGTAAGCGTTGGGTTGCTATGAATCATGGGTAATTGTTGTTGTTGCAGGTGATGTAGCAGTGAAGATTTTAAAGGTGACCGACCCGACGCCGGAGCAGTTCCAGGCATTCAGAAATGAAGTGGCAGTCTTAAGGTACACACAGTTGCAGTTTGTCGAGTTCTTGGTGAATTCAACTTTTTTTTAATCTTCATTTCCCTGGCTCCTCCCCCTTCTGATCGCAGGAAAACACGACACGTCAACATCCTGTTGTTCATGGGCTACATGACGAAGGACAACCTGGCCATCGTGACCCAGTGGTGTGAAGGCAGCAGCCTCTACAAACACATCCACGTCCTGGAGACCAACTTCAAGATCATCCAGCTCATAGACATAGCCCGGCAGACGGCTCAGGGCATGGAGTGAGTCCAGACCGAGAAACGCCTTCGGAGTTACAGGAACACAGATGTGGGTTTAATCTTCTTTTCTCTCTCATGTTTTTTAGCTATCTGCACGCAAAGAACATCATTCACCGTGACATGAAGTCCAACAGTATCCTTTCTAGCTGGTTCACTCCATGCACTGTAACGGAAGTATAGGTGTAGTGCTGTACTGTAATCCTCACACTGGCCCTCGCTCTTAGCGGTGATTCCTTGACAGCAGCGTTAGACATCTTCTTGCATGAAGGACTGACGGTGAAGATCGGGGACTTCGGTCTGGCGACGGTGAAGGCCAGGTGGAGCGGCTCGCATCAGGTGGAGCAGCCGTCCGGATCCATCCTCTGGATGGTCAGTAAGGCGGCCCCGATTCCACGAAAAGCAAACAGGAGAACCTAAATAATAAAAACCAGAAATCAGAAAATGGTTCATATTTTGTGTCTGCAGGCTCCCGAGGTCATCCGGATGCAGGACAACAACCCTTACAGCTTCCAGTCCGACGTCTATTCCTATGGAATTGTGCTCTTCGAGCTCCTGACGGGAGAGCTCCCGTACTCCCTGATAGCAACTAGAGATCAGGTAACGTCTTCACTTCGCTTATTTTTACCTGCTTTTTCAAATGATCGCATTTGGGGGAAAAAGCTGTATGGAAACGGCAACAAAAACGTTGACATTAGGGATGAGTATCGGCAAGAACCTCACGATACGTATCACGATACTTTGGTCACGATACGTATCACGATATTGCGATATAAATAAAGGTGAAAACACAAGTACCTGTGTATGTACATCAGATGATATGATATTGATCAGAGGACAAATTGAGTCAAAACTATTTCATTCAAAACAGCCTCTCTATTTTATTAATTCCCATGAAATTCACTGGAATAAATATTGAAAATAAAATGAAAAAGGATAAAGTACCCTGAGTGACAAAGCACAAAATAATAATAGTAATAAATAATGTTTCTCCTTTTGTGTCACTGTTTGAACTGAAGAGGTCATATAAAAATATTGTAAAGGTATATGTGTAAACATATTTTTTTTTTTTTTAAATCGATCTTTGGCGTTGAAAACTCGAAATCGTATTCGGCAGCAAAGTATTGCGATATATTGCCGTATCGATATTTTTACCCACCCCTAGTTGACATGCAAAATTGATTATGGAAATGCCCTTTTTCCCCTCCTTGATTAATTTTCATAACGACATGACTGATGAGCTGTGTCCGCTGAAATGAAGCGTCTTCCCGGGGATTCCCGTAAATGAAAATGCTCCTCTTTGTCTCCTGACTTGACATGGGATGATATTAATATGTTTCCGTCATGATGATCCAGGCACGAGATGGCTCGATAAATCAAAATATGCCTCAAACTCCTTGCGGTGGCATTTAAATATACTGGTTTCACTTCACATTTTGTTAAGAAGCAAATACTTTGATTTTCTATCTTAATGGTGAGCTTTTTAAACTCCCAATATTTAAGATTATCCTGAAAATGAAAATTCCCCACAATCAACTCAACTCAAATAATCCTTCATAAAATCATCATAAATCAAAAGACCTCCCTCCATAAATACATTTAAAAAAAATATATACTTTTGTCCTGCTTTTTCAAGTCCTGATATTTAAGATTCTGAAAATGAAAATTCACCACAATCATCTCAAATTTTTTTGTGAACTTCCTTTTTAGTGAAAAATAATCTCAAATAAAATTATCATAAATCATAAGATCTCCTTGCATTATACATTTTTTTATCATTACTTTTATATCCTGTATTTTGAAATAACAGGTTGTATCTTTCAATTCTCTACCATAATGGTGAACTCCCAATATTTAAGATTATCCTGAAAACGAAAATTCGCCACAATCAACTTATTGTGAGTGTTATTTTATTAGTATTTTTAAGTTTTTGCTGCTTGGTTAGATCAGGTCATGTAGAACCGAGCCGTAACCCACGGTCCTCGTCTGGCTCCTGGTCTTGTTGGTGTAAAGACACTGGGTAGCCGTCTGAAAGGGGGGTTGTGGATCTGGCTCCGGGCTCGCCATGGAACAGAGGCGTCCTGGAGCCACCAGCCTAATTTTAGAACCACGTAACACAACCCTGTGTGTGTGTTTTCTCGTCCTCCCGCAGACCGCAAGACCTGGTCTGGATCGTGTCTGGCTCCTTGTTCACTTTTGTTTGTGTGTCTGTATTCAGAATAGGAATATATATATATATATATATATATATATATATATATATATATATATATATATATACTGTATATATAAAAGCAGCATCATGCTCCTCACAATAGCTCCAGTGTTTTTTTTTAAGACGCTCGTTCCCTTTTTTCGACTCGCAGGCTGTATTTCTGAAATATCTCTTTGAGATGGATTTTAAGGATTTACCTGAGTTCTGCCCCCTCCTTCCTCTCAGATTATCTTCATGGTGGGGAGAGGCTACTTGTCTCCGGATCTCAGCAAGCTCTATAAGAACTGCCCCAAAGCCATGAAAAGGTTGGTGGCCGACTGCATCAAGAAGTCCAAAGACGAGAGGCCGCTCTTCCCGCAGGTGAAGTACTAGATCTTCCAACCGGGGAGGGGGGGGGGGGGGGGGGGGTCCAGGTCCGGGTCCCCACCTAGCTGTTTTTTTCTTTCAAATATTTAAATATGTCCAAAACATTCACCATTGTGATTCCAAAATAGAATTAAAATATGAATCTGCCAACAATTATTATTGTATATACATCCATGATTTCAAAGTACTCAGTATAAAGTAGTAAGTAGTATACATGGCACTATAGTATATATAAAGTAGTATACATGGCACTATAGTATATATAAAGTAGTATACATGGCACTATAGGCTGCACTACACAGTATTATTATTGGCCCGGTTCAATAAGGAACATTATAGGATATGTAATAGAGGGTCCCTCCTCTCTATCAGCCTTATATATATAAAAAATGTTTCATTTAATTCATGTTTCCCCTCTTTTATGCATTTTATTTTGTATTTTTTTTTAGATCTTGTCCTCCATCGAGCTTCTCCAGCATGCCCTACCTAAGATAAACCGCAGTGCCTCAGAACCGTCCCTGCACAGAGCCTCTCACACGGAGGATATCAACGTCTGCACTCTGACCTCCACCAGACTGCCTGTTTTCTAGAAGCACAGCCACCCCTCCTCCTCCTCCTCCTCAAACATCCCAAACAGTCCAAATCAGTACGCCCCAAATTCTCTACATACAGGGTGACCTTTAAAAATATACAGTCATACGTAAACCCCCACGCTAATCAATGGGATGTGAGAGGAGAGAGGGAGGTGCCAAGAGGCCGGGTGCAAAGACACATGGAGGAGGTGGAGCCTCGCTTATCGCTGCACGTATTAAGAAGTATGCAGAGGTGCATTTGGGTAAAAAAGAAAATGCACGCACACCTACCTAAGGAAAAAAAACAGGAAATGGACACTGAAGGAAGCTCAAGAGGAAGACGTCTCTCTTGATTTGAGTTCTGTGATGTGAAGCACACCCTTCTATACGACCGCCCTGGTTTCTGATGAAGAGGAAGTTTTGTTTTTTAAAGCTTAACATGCCTTAAGAGGAAACGCCTGGACTCGGATCCTGCACAGTTCACCTCCTCTTGTTATCACAAACAAAAAGCCGTTGGATGTAGTCCATTTAGTTGCACAGTAGTAGTTGATTTTTTTTTTTTTGCATTGTCTTAAATGATAATGGAGTAGATATGGGAAGTTTTTTTCTTTTAATTATCTTTATTTTTTTCGGGTCGGTTTGGAGGAACAGTGAGCATGAGCGATGACGGAAAAATGTATTTTTTCTTGCACATTTTTTGGCAAAAAGCAACGGTTATGTTTGAACAGTCTTACACATCGGCTGCATGGCTCTCCAGTAAACTGATCCGTGGATTCACACACACATTCTCGTCAGTGCTCACCGTTGGAGGGGGGAGGGGGGGAGGTGATCCAGAGCTGGACATTTTGGCGGTTGTCTTAAAATGTTTTTAAAAATGATTTGGAAACTAATTTGTTATGTGTTGTCTTTTGATGTCTCTTTCAGGAGGTTAAACGTTTATTGTGTACTTGGTGAGAAAGTTGTCTATTCAATATTTTAATAAAATTAAGTTAAATTCTTTTGCCAAAGATGTGGAGGTTTTTTTTTTTTTGTTACATACAGGTATCACCAAAAAGTTGATTTATTTCAGCAATTCCCTTCAAAAAGTGAAACTTGTATATTATATACATTCATTACACACAGACTGATATGTTTCAAATGTTTATTTCTTTTCATTTTGATGATTTTAACTGAAAACTAATGAAAATCCCAAATTCAGTATCTCAGAAAATTAGAATATTACTTAAGACCAACTTTTTTTTAAATTTTAGAAATGTTGGCCTACTGAAAAGTATGAACATGAAAAGTTTTAACATGTGTACAACATATATTTTCTGCTTCTTCTTCTTCTGGAAAAACATGGAATAGTCAAAGTACTGTATGTTAGTTGACGTCAGATTACGCGGCCTCGCTTCTGGAAAAAAAAATCCCACGCATGTGCAAGACTTTGTGGCAGAGTGAAATGTTTGCTGTAGCAGTGGCAACATGGTGTAAACCTCACAGGGGGGGGGGGATCCGGTCCAGACGCCACCAGGGGATTCCACCATTGGCTGATGCCACCGTGTGCCTTGCAACAGCCACTGGCAAAGCCGAGTGGAACAACAATCACTCAGCAAGGGAGGGACGTGTGGTGGAAAGAGAGAGTTATAGTTTTGTTTTACTGTAAACATTCAACGTGTAAGTCGTTGTCACTGGGGGTCAAAGTGCAAAGTTATAGTAAATATGGGAGTAAGTGTTTATTTTTGTTTCTGTGTATGAACCTTTTGAATCTCATTTTGAACACAAAGTAAAATAGACCTGATCTCACCAAAAGTGGAGCAACGTAATAAGAGTCGTCTATTTTTACAGCAGGTTTTTTTTTTTTTGTGTCTATCTGTGTCTATTCTGAGTCCTGACGAGCCACACAGGCGGGCCAGAATGAAACCATCAGAGCCCCACACGTCATCCCCCCCCCCCCCCCCCCCCCCCCCCCCCCTCTGGGCTACAACAGCTCCACCTAGCGGCCGGTCCTCCCTGATGTGTGTGTAAGCTTTCTTAATAACACTGCTGTAAAACCTGCATAATCATCTGCAGTGGAAGACAATCTGATCTTTAAAATAAAAGAATGTGGATAAAAAGAATCCGTTACAAGTCAAAGTCCTGCATTCAAATATCTAAGTACAGAGGTATTATCAGCTAATATCTACAACAGTAAAAGTGTTCATTTGTGGATGACGTATTACATCAGATTGGGGTTCACTTTCTAGCGGTCAGGTCCTTTTTAAAGGATCACAAGATGTGAAACTGCCATCCTTTTTTTAGATCTGCTTTCTATGTGTGACTAATGCTGTGTGTTTTTGTCTGTTGATTCCTTTTTTTGTTTCTATTTTTAAATAGAGTATAAAATATATTATAATTAAAAAATAAATAATTCTGAGGGATAGTGGGGTGACTAATGGAGTACCATTTAATAATGTTTTACCTTATTTTGATGAAACATTGGATACTTGTTTTACACGACAGAAAAATATAAATCTGAGGCTGGAGGGGAAATTGGTGGAACTCTGACACGTGACAAAGCAGATTATCATTTTTGTCTTAAAATGACATAATCACAATCAAATATATTTCATAAGAATATTACATTATGTTTAATGGAAAATTTTAATCAACTGTAGATGTCGAATAAAAGTACAATAATATTTGTCTCTTTTTTTAAAACAAACTTTATTTAATAATTTCACATATACAGCAGATCAGACATATACATAAAATTGATTTGACAATACTTTTAGAGAAAATAAAATAAATAAATCTGGGGATAAAAAAGTTCAGGTATAAGATACTATATAAAATAAATGTATAAAAAATATTAATCTTCTATAAATACATTTAAGAGTTTGAGAGTTATATATTGGTCTCTAGAATAGAGTAGAATTATGATGTACAAGCTCGGAAATGCTCAAGTAACTCAAAGTACCATTACCGTATTACGCTAATAAAACCTATTAAAATAGCGCATTGATATCAAATCTCGTCTGCTACGTCACTAGAAGCAGGTTCTGGGTGCGCTTGTTGTTACATCCGGCTGCTTCCGGTTTACGTAAGTGGCCCGGGTGGAGCTAGCCGCTAAAATCATTTTAAGGCCTTCAATTTCGGCGTAAGTCAACCTTAATAACAAGCGCACTCTCACGGTACAAAGGACCACGTGTTCCTCTTGGCTGCATCCCATTGGTTGAAAAGTTATCTGGCTGGCTCGGATTGGTCTTTGTAAACCCGGAAGCGGTGAGATACAAAAAACAAGCTTGTGTGAGATATCGCGCAACGTTGGTTTACGATGCGCAATTCAACTTAATAATAAGAAGAAACTGATCAGAGAACAGCTTCCTCATGAGGAAGACGTACTGGGAGAAGTTGAAGTGTAACTTTCAGCCAATCGTTGAGCTCCTTTATACTTTAGTCCCGCCCCCATGCGCTGTCAGTCACAACAGAGCCGAGACAGCCTTGGTACAAGAACTGGACTTCCAGCTGGAATTTGAGCCTGAAGACGTTTTTAACTAAGAGGTGAGGTTAAACTAACCATGAGAAAACATTTTCCAGGTACATTCTGTAACGTTTATTGAATAACGATCTAAAAAAATCACGCAGTTTGGCTAGCGTTAGCTAGCTGTAAGCTAACACTGGCATGGTAACTTTCCACCGCTAATAATTATGGATCTTAAAAGTGATTTCGTTTCCAGGGTATTGTCCTCTCTGTTATGTTTATCTTAGCAATAAAGAGCCATTGTTATTATTGTAGTCTTAAATCATAGGTGGTTTTGATGTACTGTTCTGTTTCCTTACCAAAAGTGATAAAATAGGGTTTAGACTTACTGATTTTTGCTTTGTGAATATGATATTTCCCTAAAATAATCAACAAATTAATTAGATATATTTCTTTCTGTTTCTTACTTTTGTTGTCAAGGAAACCAGCAGTACATCTTTACAAAACAGGGAAAAATCAGAGACAGTTTTATCAGTAAAGTATCGGGCAAGCAATACAATATATATATATATATTAAAAAAACTAAAACAAAACAGAAAACATTCATGGAATTCATACAAAGTAAACACGGTAAAAATAAATATTTTCCAAATCACCTGCAAGACCATCAAATGGAAAAGGGGGAAAGACCATGAAAGACCATTTAAAAACGGTAAGAAACTAGATATATCGCCATAAATCTTTCTTGCTATTTTGCTAGGATGTATTTTTTTAAGTGATGTAAAAAAATCTTTAAAATAATTTATAAACCAAATAAACTTTGTCTCCATTTGCTACAGTGAATATGATCTTTATCCATGAGAATGATTATGTTAATATCATCAGAAGTAGATGAATTAAGATTAATTCTGTAACCATAACAACACACAGTGCATGCAGGCCTGCTGTGCTTCAACTCTGCCACCAGATGGCAACAATGAGCTCCTATGTGTATGTTCTGGGTTTTCCACAGGATGGAGATATTAAAGGAGTCATCACCTGGTTTTATACGTATCCAGCCCCCCTTGGATCGCTTTGGATCAATTCGTAAAACTTATTAGAAAAAAAAAAAAAAAATTTAATCAAACATTGAGCTTGTTCTGACCCTTTTTCGTACCGCGATTTTATCACGCGAGATTACGCGCGAGGTTTTGACTGGTCCGGATGTGCATTGTATAATATGTAATGAGGCGCGCGTTGATTCGCCGCAGGAAGGACAGAGCCGGGGGTGCTTGCCTGCATGCAGACTCCAAAACATAATGGCGGCGCTTCGGCGATTTCAGGTAGCGGACGGGGCGGGGTTGGGTGGTGAAAGAGGGGTGGGCTTATGCAAGTAGCCGCCACGGTGACGTCACCGAAGGCGCAGAATCAAAATCTCGTGCTTTAGGAATGCACACCCTTGTGTGCTATTCCTGTTCGGAAAAAGAGCAGAAGCGAAAAAACGGCGCCACTTTCAAACTCCAGCCTTTCAGGCAAGTTTCAACTGAGGTCAAACACAGATATGCATGTTTTAACAAGAGAAATTGCGATTTCCAGGTGATGACTCCTTTAAAGCAATAGTGTTGATACTTTGTGTTTATATTTGGTGTTGTTTGCTTTTAAACCAGTGAATGCAGTGAGCATTAAAAAGAAACCTCCTCACCTTTTTACATTTTGCTTCATCACAGGATGGGAGAGCTTCTCCACCTTCGTCTTCTTCAGCAGATGGTTGGTGCAGAGTGCACCCACGGGGGGCGCGAGTCGTAGTCCTGCAGCAGCTTGGCAGGCAGCTGTGGGGCGTGGGGGGTCTGGAGGGAAGCTCCTCAGCTGGAGCTTCAGGACCCACAACGGCACTCCTACGAGTCCTGCAGTGGCCTTTTGCTACCACCAGGCCAGGTCAGTGTGCTTGTTATCATGACACATCAGCACCATCTGGACGCCTCATTAACACGTATTGGTAAACATATTTGATCTGTTGGAGATGTTTGTGTGTATATGCTGTCACGGAGCAAACAGTAAGAACCTGCTGTCCTCAGACAAATAACAGATGTGATCGTCTGATATTTTGGGTCACTGCAGCTTTACTCGAGATCGTCTTCGTAGTCGTAGAGGTTTCTGGCCACAGAGGGCACCTCATCACATTTCTCCACTTAAAAAGCACCAGATGGAATTTAATCATATTTGATCTACCACATAGGGGCACCAGAGGGGCACATTTACAGCATTCATTTATGTTTTTTGAACATTGGGGCACCAAAGGGAGGACCGGTTACCCGGAGCTGTTCAGTCAACATTAGAGAGGCAAAGCACGTAATCTTGAAAAGAACAAATTAGGCAGGTTATTAGATGATTTCTTTTTTTAATACATATACTTGCACTCTGATTTGTGAGTGAACTTAAAGTGTTTTCACGTGTGTCGATGTGGAAAGCCAATTGGCTAATTGGTGCAGAACGTGGACATCAATATATTTTTTTTAGTAAATTGCAAACTGGTTGTAAAGCAGTGAGTTGTGTTTTAGTTTTGGATAAAGTGTGTGTGTTTTTTTTTCTGGCTAGAGCGCCGTTCAAGCGTTTTATTATTTTATACAGACAGTGTGGAAACAGGGAGAGAGAGGGAGAAGGATAAAGTGTGTTATTGAACTACAAGCTGAGTGTGAACATGCATTCAGTTTGGCACGTCAAGAATCACTGTTACTGTTTAAGCATTTCGAAAAAAACCTTTTAGTGGACTAGTGTTTGGTCAGGGTCGCCTTGAATTCCAGTTTACCACCGACCGGTTTCTCTGTATCTCTGCCTGTTTGAGAAAACAGTTAATCACATCTTATTTCATTGCACTTTATGAGCCAGAACCTCGTTTGCAGCTTCATCTCACATCTTAAATTGAATTGCTGCAAATTGAGACGCGTCAAAAATGATACTTGCACAATTTCAGCACATCTGTTTGCTTGGAGTAGAGTTGAGGGAACACAGGGCTGAGGGAACACAGGGCTGAGGGAACACAGGGCTGAGGGAACATAGGGCTGAGGGAACATAGGGTTGAGGGAACATAGGGTTGAAGGAACATAGGGCTGAGGGAACATAGGGCTGAGGGAACATAGGGTTGATAGAACATAGGGCTGAGGGAACATAGGGCTGAGGGAACATAGGGTTGATGGAACATAGGGTTGATGGAACATAGGGCTGAGGGAATATAGGGCTGAGGGAATATAGGGTTGAGGGAACATAGGGTTGAAGGGACATAGGGTTGAAGGAACATAGGGCTGAGGGAACATAACATTCAGGGAACATAGGGTTGATGGAACATAGGGCTGAGGGAACATAGGGCTGAGGGAACATAGGGCTGAGGGAACATAGGGTTGAGGGAACATAGGGCTGAGGGAACATAGGGCTGAGGGAACATAGGGTTGAGGGAACATAGGGCTGAGGGAACACAGGGCTGAGGGAACATAACATCCAGGGAACATAGGGTTAAGGGAACATAGGGCTGAGGGAACATAGGGCTGAGGGAATATAGGGTTGAGGGAACATAGGGTTGAAGGAACATAGGGCTGAGGGAACATAACATTCAGGGAACATAGGGTTGATGGAACATAGGGCTGAGTACTTGAACCAAGTACTTTTGTTGTGCTTCTGTTTTTTGTTTCATAGTCATCTTCAGCCAAACCGTGATTTATGGGAATGTTCTTTCGTAGGAGACAGGGTTGGTTTGAGACAGACACCCCAATATAAAGGCACAAACCAAGCAGAGGGAATACATGATCACAATACAGATATGGCTTCATGCATTGGAAGCAATACGGTGTGTAGTACAGCGTGTGATCAGATTGGTTTGGCGTCCTCACTTCACTGCGTACAGAACCGTTTCCTAGAAACACTCACATCATCAAACATACGAGGACACAGACCAGACATATATATTGCAAATTAAGCTTTATTGCCAGTGACAGAGGGGGGAAAAATCCAGAACGGAATTTCCACAATATATATATATATATATTGTACTCTGATCTTGACTCAAACAGTCCAACACCGGTTTTTAAAGTACACATATTTATGCAAGGTACCATGGCCGTTAATAGTTACAGTCCTGCAGGTCTGAAGATATCAGTTTCACCTCAACACATGATGGCCAATATAAACAGTTATAATTTATCGAAACACTCAGTCACGATCACTGAACCGAGGTCTCACGTGCAGCCGGGTGACCCTGCACGTTTCCTTTCCCCCGGTAAATCAATGCCATGGCATATCTCCTAATAAACAGAACAACACACCCATAAAGCCTCAGGCATGGCTTCTTACAAGGATACGCTCACGGATACAATGGCACTTTATACAACTTGGAAAAAGAATTGCACACAGAGCTTGCTTGAACATATTTTGTACTATAGTAACAAATACGTTGTTGGGGTGGAAAAAAAACTGGACAGATTTCTTTTTACAGTTGATTTGGTTGCTTTTTAGCTGTTTCACCGTTTAGGGTATTCGATATATGAAATAGCCTCCACAAAAAAGCCCACTGGACAACACCATGTGATTGTGTGACAATTGTGTTAAAAAAAACGCTTTAAAAGGTGCGGATGACTATAGCATTTTGAATTCATTAGGAAGATCTGATTTAAAAAACACATTATTGTGTAAAAAAAAAAAAATCGATATTGCACTTTCCATCAACTCACAGGAAGAGTGTTGAATCTTTGTATGGTAGTAACATGGGCACACTAAACCGCAGAGCACTTGCATTGTTGTCATGGCAACACATCCATCTGATATCCAGGGTGAGGGCCACCGGTGGTGGTGGTGATGGTGGAGGGGGGGCAGGCTTATATCTGGCATTACATGGCAGAATTACATTATTACACCTTGCCTCCACACAACCAAAAAGCATAAAACAACAATTGATTGCAGCATCGGTTCACTACAGCGTGAGATTTACAACCAGATAAATATTCTTCTCCGGTGAAATGACACGCTGCAGCACTAACAGTCCCCTCGCTGATATTTACATTGTGGGTTTACCGGAGTGCAAAGACTGATTCAAAGTAAATACTTGATTCTTTGGTTCAAAATTATATATATATATATATATATATATATTTTTTTTTAGGTTGTGTGTGTCCAGGCGCCTGCTGAATCATCCTCCGTAATAAAAATCTTTCATAAATCTTTGACTAATTTGTTATATGTATTATCATCCATCTATTAGTATCCTAAAAATCTCTCTATATAATTATTATCTGGTGACGATATAGATGCAACATGAACTCTGAGAAAGGCCACATACCGTATGTCTCTATCGTATGTGCACGTACGCTGTATTACTGCATGTTTGGGCAATGAATGTAGCCTGTGGAGTTTATATTATATAATATGCATTTCTTATGAAACATTCACAATGCATGAATCACGCGGGGGCAACACAGCTGGGGGGGGGGAAACATTCCACTTGGATTGGGACACTTACAACTGACTTTCCTTTTGTATCAATCATGCAAAACAAAAATAAATATCTATTAGAATAAGTATGAAAATAATCACCACTATAGCCGTACACACTCACGTACCGTATACATATTGAGATACACACGAACTTCAAACTGCACGTTTGAACGATATCTAAAGGTACACATCAAAAATAACAGAAAAAAAGGGCAAAGGGCAAATGAACGGTTCATAGCCGGGGTCAAACGGGTAGCAACAGAGCAGCACTGAAGTGTAGGCACAATCTGCTTTTTTTAACAACAACAACGGCTCCATAAAGGGAAAAAAAGAAGAAACACGCTACTGAAACATAGGTGACCTATACAAGCACACAACAGGTCGACGAGAAGACAGTACATTTGGACACTGCATAGAGTTAAAAACACCGTCCGGGAGCACTCAGCTGTACCGAGCTCACGTCACCGAGATCCGACTCCGCCGGCCAGGTCAGCATCCGCAAACACAAACACACACACACACACGTCTGCGCTTGTGTTCGGCTAAGGTACATCGTCGTTATCTAGACTCTGAGACTTCCCCCCCCTCACCCGACTCTCTCAAGTACGCCTCAGTTGGCCTGGACCGGTTTGGGTCCCACCGCGACGCCGTTGCAGTCGAGAATGTACTGCAGGCAGCCTTGAGGCGGCTGCCCGACGCCGTTTTTAGTGGGTTCGCCGACGAGCTCCCCCTTCTGGCCACCTCCCTAAAAAAAGACAAATAAATAATGTCCTCACCCAGCCATGAATGTGATTTTCCTATAGTAAGATCTAGATCAGAGGTCTTCAAAGTTTTAAGGTTTTTTAAGGTGTATTTTTAGACGTATTTAAATTTTTGGCATCAAATCATTTCGAGTAAATGCAGACCACCTAGCGGTCCCGGACCCCCTGTTGGAGATCTCTGATCTAGATCATTGCCTGCGTGTTACGATACCTGGGATGGCTGTATGGTGGTGGGTCTCGGGGGAGCGTTGGCTTCCTTCTCTGCCAATTCGTTCATTTTTGCCAGCACCATGTCGCCGATGAGCTGCCTGTCCTCGGCCTGGTGCTCCCCCACCAGGGGCATGTCGGAGCCCACCACCTGAGGGTAATAGCAGAGAGAGAGACTCAGTTACCCTCAGATTCTGCCCCATTATACTTGAACACTTGACCTGAAAGAGAATGTTTACCGCTCCTACCTCTGTGATGAAATCTCTGCCGTCTTTTCCGTGGATGGCTTTGACCGCGCAAATCTCCAGACCCCCGAAAACCTCCGAGCAGGTGTCGACCCACAGCTTGTACCTAAACACACAACACATGACTCAAAACCAGGTTCTGATTATCGCGACAAACTGCAACAAATTTGTCTTGGTATTGGAGCGTAGAGATAAACTGCATGTACATCCCCGCCCACATCAGAGGGGAAAAACAATCCCAACGCCCTCCGTTGACTTTGTACCCCGTGAAGAAATGCCTAAAGGCTGCCGTGTGTTGGCGTTGTCATGGTGACGTCACCGTTTGGTTTGTGGACTCTGGAATTTTGGTCGTCGGAAGTGACCGTATTTGGCACAGCTGCAACCTTACTGGATCTGGTTCCATCTGGATTCTGGTGTGAAGCTGTTAGCAAAGCAAGTTCCTAAGCTAACTCCAGTAGCTTGCTAACATGTCCCTACATGTCATCTAAAATCGAATGTTTTAAGCGAGCTACATGCTTTGTTAGCATTTCTGATGTATTGTGGCGTCGATTGTTTTCTCCTCCGATGAACGTGGGTTTTTTCATTTTGTGCCTGCCGGATTCTTCCTCACTCACCTATCAGTCATGGCCACCTGTTCGAGCATTGCCGAGCCGGTGTTGGTCTTCCAGTTACCGGATATGGATGTTCTCCTGCAAAACACACACATTTAGTTCTGTTTCTCTTCCACTTGTAAAGAGAGAGAAGCGTTCGGTCGTACGTACATGTAGGCTTTGTAGTCGGAGCCGATCTTCTGGATCCTGATGTCGTACTTGGAGTCGATGAGCGGTTCTGTGGTGGTGTAGGTCTGGGTGAGAGCCACGACACTGGCTATGTCCTGGAACTTACTGTGATTGTCCACCTTCACCTGTACGATAATAAAGCGACGCATGAGATGGAACGAACAAAAATACCAAAGATTTTAAAAAGGCTTCTGGCACACAATGTGACGCACAAAAACCCTGTTGGAAAATAAATGTACTTAATATATACAATTGTAGTATACTTGAGTGTACTTGCAGACACACTGATCATCAGTATACTTCAAACGTGTTAACGACAAGTTAACTTGAAGTATTTTGGAACAACTAATGTTGTAATGCGTGTATTTCAGTTGAATTTAAATGGTATAAAAGCACAATTTCACAGAATTGTATTTAGTGTACTATATTTGCTAAAACTTACAGAAGTAGTACAATTAAGTACATGGCCGTCTATGTACAATATACATCCTTGATTAATGTAAAGTATATTCAAGGTGTCTTGCTAATTATAAGCACTATATCATTAATATATTCTTGTTTTAGTAATAGCATGCTAAATTATATTTCTGGCTTACTTCAATGAATAAATGCATTTTTAAAATATGCTTCAGGATCATTGTTACACTAATAATTTTGAGCATGTTTTTTTAAAACAGAATAAAATAAATATAATTTAACAACAAAGTTGACATACAATTATTAGTGTTATTATGAAAATATAATTCTTCCAGAGTAGTAGTATAGTGCATTTCTTTGATAGCATATTTGCAGTATACTTTATTATAGTATTAATAATGTAAGTATATTTTAAATACACTAAAGTACATTCATTTTTTAATACATTGTGATATTTTGACTATATTTAAATTGTTTAACCGAATGGAATATTTATTATGGCTAAAGGTCCCAAACCAAAAGCTTGATATAAAGAGATAATGATATGCATATTAATGCAAGAGTTAAACAAATTCTGTACCTTTCCAATACCGGAGTGGGCGTGTCCAATCTTCACAACGACAGGGAATGATGGCATGCTTACCTAAAGTAAGAAAAAAGTATTGCCTCATAATTTCATCGTACATTTGAAAATTAGCAACCAACATTTTGTTTAAAGATGACCTATTATCCTTTTCTCCTTTCCTTTAGTGTGTTAGATAATCTTTTTGTGTGCATGAGGTGCAAAGCCTGAAGATTAGAGCAGACTGGGCTTTTTGGGAGGGAGGGGCAGGAACTCAAACTAGCTGCTGCACACAGCCGGGTGGGAAAAATAAAGTGTTTTCTTTTTTCTTTTTTTTAGCATTTATCTTGTAAACATGTTCTAGTAGTAACCTTAAATACAAGTATGCACCAGAAAAGGAGCATAACAGGTCCTCTTTAATGCCACATTTGTAAAAGATCTTTGGATGCTCTCACCATCTCCTTGTAGTTTGGGTAAAAGGTCTGCTCGATCAGAGGGAACTTCTCTGCACCCAGCTTTCTGTGGGTGTTGATGAGTTGGGCAAACTGGACACACAAAAGGTTAAATCCGTCATATATAATTTAAACCAACAGTGCTCTAATAGAAATAATACAATTCAGACTGGATGGTTATTATCATCCCCCTTTTCCCGGCCGCCGAGTGCCTACCGCCCACGGCTTGTCACACAGGTTGTAGATGGACTCCAGCGAGTTGATGCACGGGACGCCGCCATACTGCAGACCGATGACCAGGTTGCGGAAGTCTTCGTTCTGGGTCATACTGAAGGCGTGTTGGCGAATGAGGACGAAGTCTGGCTTGAATGACCTGGAAGAAAAAGAATGTGTTGCAACATCCCCGTTGATTAAAACAGCACTCGTTTATTAGAGTTGCCATGTCTCACCTGATCACCTTGGTGCCGTTTCTGAGAACCTGCATGTTAACGTTGCAGGTCCCGTTGGCGTGAGCCACCACGTTGATCTCGTTGAATTCAGCCTGAGAAGAGAAGCGTGTGAGGACTGAGCGACAAAAACTATGAATTGCCTAAAAATGGTGCTTGATTTACCTGCTCCACTTTGATGTCATAATCCCCGTGAAGTTTCTTTCCCCGGAATAACTTTGCCCTGATTGGGCAACAGAAACACAGACGATGTATTAATATGATGTGATAACTGAAGAAGGATTCCTAAAGTACAGATTTCCAATATATCACCAACCCAAGTGATTACATATCTCGCTCCTCAAACTGCTGACAAACAGCCTCTCACACTTCAGTCTGGCAATCGAGGACAAACGATTTAAAGGCTCTTTTAAAGGCTGCTTCGTCTTCAAAAGGCGAAGACCTCCCACGGCTTACATGCGTAACGATTGCAATCGCTGCCTGGTCTGCTAACGCAGCGAAGGTGACGTTGCCGTTCGGAAAATGGCCGCACTTTCTTTTTATGACTTGTGATTCAGCACTTATCAAATCAGACGGTCTCTGTTCTTTTGTTGAATTAAAAATGACAACCGAAGGTCCTTTAATTAATCCTTTTTTTCCAGTCGATTGCTGGTGAAGTGTAAATCTGTTGCCAGACAACCATTTTTAGTGCACACAGTCTGTTTTCTATTTCTGATGTGGGGCTGATCAAAGAAGCTTTGGCTGTAGAAACTACCGCGGTGATCAACAGTAAATCAATAAACTGATCCTAGACCCCCCAAAAAATACCTCCTGCAGTCACTTCCAGGTTTCATCCTGGTTTCACACACGGAATAACCTGCAAAATGCCTTAAACTTGGCCATAAAAAGGCCTCATCCCATCTTCATCGTTCTCTTATCTTCTGCTGTTTTACATCTTCACATAAGGTAAATTGACTGTTTCTTTTCCACTCGATCGTACTGAAACTAACCGCCGTCTTCGCTGCAGTTCAACGGCTGGTGAATCTGCAGAACATTATGAAATCGCCTTCGGTGTTTTGTAGATTGTCTACGTTCCAGCGCTGGCCGTGTTGATGTATTTTAGAGGACCTGCTGTGAAGTTCTCACTTCGGCTTCCTCTTTAGTTCGTATCGCCCTGCTGTCACGTTCTCTGCACTCGCTGCCGATTTAAATGAGGAGGCAAAGCTGAATAATTAATTCCCGGTCTAATTGGGGCATGGGAGAAGCATTACAAATAGGAATCACTGCTCCTCTATCTGGGAGAATGAAAAACCTATATTTGATCTATAACCCGGCTCATTATACTGAGCATGGAAGCCACCCGTTCAAAGAGGACACCGATATGACAGCAGCCT
>NC_139922.1:28581467-28666467 GCF_963514095.1 Eutrigla gurnardus | reverse complement strand
GGCACTGCAGTATTCAGACTACTTCCAGAGAAATAAACGGGCATTGCCTGATTATGCACAACCTGTGGAACATCTGTTTTAATAATGGCAAAACGCCACATTTTTGATTTTCAGTTAAAAAACCTGCTTTCTATTTAACTATTATGTAAAAGAAACAAATGTAACACACTTACAGCACAGGGAGGAAAAAAAGGACAATAAAAAGAATGTGATGTTCTTAATGCTGTTAAACCAATGGACCATATCTGCTTAAGTAGAGACGGCCTCTTCTGTGTTATCGTAACCCCCGCATGCTGTCCCATCAATCCACAGCAGCAGTGGCCATTCACATCTGCTGGGCGCATCATGCATGTTGTTTCACTGGTTACTTAACCCTTAGCTGTCTACTACAATCAAATACATCATGTGGAGAATATCAGCACACGTGTCATGCACACGTTTCTATGCACTGCCCGTAAATGATTTCAGACCCGCGAGTAGGGCGACACGTTGTCTTACCACTCCTGTTGCGGTTCGTCGATGACCAGAAGAATCTTGAACTTCTTGGGTGTCGTGACTTGGGTCTGCTCCACCAGCCCCGCCGAGGCGGCCGTCTGCTTCACAACGTTGGTGATGGAGCTGAAGAAGCCCGCTCCGGTGGACTGGGACGACGGGGGTTTCCTCTCCGGAGCCGGGGAAGTGGCCGGCGGCGGCGTGGGCCCGGTCGTAGGAGATTTGGCTGGGGTGGTGGAGGCAGGTGCAGCGGGAGGCTGAGCATTGTCGGGCCTCTGGAGGTCCGTCATGTAGCCATTGGGCAGGTTGGAGATGAACGTGCTGTCCGAGAGACGCCGACGCAAATAATTCATGGCTGCAGCCGCGAGAGGGGAAGAAGAAGAAGAAGAGTCAATGAGGAAAAAATGATTCTGCAGAGGAGCAGCTGATAAATGGCTGAGCTCTCACTGCAAAAACTCCCAGCGAATGTATTCCCACCCAGATCAGCGGAGCATCCTCAGAGCTCCCCCTCACTGGCCGTGACGCTGCACCCACCCTCGACCAATCGCCTCAGCCTGCGCTTTCCTCCAGCATAGCAAATGATGCTCCGGCTATGCCTTCCTCCTTCCTCCTTCGCTCTCTCTCCTCTCTCTCTCCACTCTCACTGGTGTGTGCCTGTATTCCCTCCCCCTCCCCCATTTTCTACAGCCTCACAGGCGTCATGCTGCTATGAACCACAGCATTTAAAATAGAGGGGTTTCCAGTGTGAGTGCATGAAGGGCACATGGAGCACTACATGATGATTGCCTTCCTCCGGCTCCCCCTTGCTCCTTGTGTTTTTTGTTTGCCCTTTGTCCATGCGCAGCATTTCCGTGTGTGTGTGTGAGTGAGTGAGATGCAGCCATGAAATCTAAAATGGCTGTTTGGACTACTGGGCAATGTTGAATGAGAGGAGAAGCGTCAGCAGCAGTCCCCCGAGACTAAATTGCAGGCAGTAAACCCGCTCTCAATTGATTTATTAAACCCATGATTTTACTCCCATGATGCTTATTTTAAATTTCCAAACAAGAAACGCTTCACCTTGACATAATTGGACAGCACTACTTGTCCAGGTGGTC
The DNA here is from genome assembly GCF_963514095.1 of Eutrigla gurnardus. Classification (NCBI taxonomy): domain Eukaryota; kingdom Metazoa; phylum Chordata; class Actinopteri; order Perciformes; family Triglidae; genus Eutrigla; species Eutrigla gurnardus. Next base: position 28,664,878 of record NC_139922.1, on the reverse strand, counting down.
ACCAAATAGCTTAAAACACAGCTTATAATATTGTTTCAGTAGAAAATGATCTGCTAATTAACACGTATTATGCTGAAAAGAGGATATATTAGCAAAAAGCATTCATCAACAACTTCATTACTTTATTTATTTGGCAAAAAAACAAAACAACAATGACAAAGGAAGTAACTTCCACCGGTACTCCTAATGCATCGGCTTCTTTAACATGTTTTAATTGGTATATTTACAAGGAATGTAGGAGAAACTAAAGCTGTGTGGTGTTTCCTCGCAGACCGCCACGTCTCCAACAAGCACCAGGAAACAAATCAATAACTAATTTACCACAAACAACCATAAAGTTTAAACTAGGTGCCGTCATCAGGCTAGTGGAATCTGCTGGACTAGTTAACCGTTGATCTTTTGGGCGGGTTCCTTCGACCGTCAAGAGATTTAATAATACATATATACAAATCCGTAATAATACCACTTTTAAAGATAAGCTCCACATGAACAGTGGAGTTTCGTTGAATCCGTGACAGAAACAACTCTCTAATTATAGCTTGTTCGTTGCACTATAATATTGGCACTCTGTTATTGTAATTTGACTGTCAGTCTGCCTAGTTACTCATTATATACATCTGTTGCATAACTATTGTATTGGATCTAATGACAGAGCGTGAAGATGCTTGTTAATGTTATGTTGTACTGATTGTAAAGCTTTATAGAAAAGGCTAAGCATGGTGTGCTGTATTTTTGTGCAGCATGGAGAACAGCATAAGAAGATACAAGCCTCCTTGACTTGAATATCCATGGAAACAGGTCTCGAGTGTCTCCTTTTTCTACTTGAATATATTGGTGACAGACGGAGAGATCAGGACAGTCTGGAGGAATACATTTGACAAAAGCTGCACCATCATGTGTTTAATATTGTGCCTGAACTACTTGGGTGACATCAGCTGGTGGCTGTGGTGTATTGAAGATCCCAATCAACCGCCACTTGGCTGAACCTCCAGATGGCTTGTAGATGTAGATGAGAACAGCACAGTAGGGATGTGCGATACCGCTGATTTCCTTTCCGATCCGATACCAAGTAAAATCCAGACTGGTATAGACGATACTGATGTAATACCGATATCAAAAGTAGTGTATTTCAAATGATAGCTTCTTAATGAATACAAGACATCAGATTACTCTTACTTATTTCTTAATTATGAAGAATTTAAAAAACAACTGTCACAAAAAGTAGTTTCTACCAACTGGATCTCAATAGTATAGTATAGTATAGTGTGTGTGGTTGTGTGTGTATATATATATATATATATATATATATATATATAGTAGCTCAGTATTTAAATGTAGAATAAATGGGCCCTTTCGATGAATGTCAGGTTTTTTCTGTAAGCGAACTCGATATGTGAACTTTGTAAGTTCGCCCATCGAGCGAACTCGACAAGCGAACTTCTGTTCGCCTCGCCTCGTCTCCGCGAGGTCCGCTCGCCACTCTTTTGTTTGCGGAGGGGGAAAAGTGCGTGAAAGGCAGTGCGACGGCGAGCTGGGCTAACCGTGGCGATGTTGTGACTGTGAAAACTTAATTTCGTCGATGAAGTGAGTAACGTTTACTTGTGCTGTTTCACTAAGAAGGGATTTTGTGTTGTTGTTGCCATCGATCAGCCGGCCCGTATCAAACTAATTTGTTCGATCGAGTACTTTTTTTTTTAATTGCAATATTTTAAAGCGAACTAGCTACAAAGTTAGGGACTAGCTCAACTGTTAGCTCTTGCTAGCTAGCGGTGGTAGCTAAAGTTAGCTTGCTAGTTAGTTAGCCCCCTGTTACTGTTCGTAACAGTTCGCTAACTACTCGATTTAAACGTGTAACTTTCTTATATAACTAACGTTAGCTAATATAGTAGTAAAATGTAGCCCATTAGCGCTAGCTAGTGTTACCTTAGCCTACGTGTTTAGCTAGCGGTACTGCTAGCCTGGGGACTCGTTCACGTCAGCGGCAGGATACTGATAGTCAGCCACAACTACACGCTAACAGGGGACACTAGCGATTTACATTGAGTTTGTTTTGAATGTTTGAAGTCTACTTTATCATTTACTATCCGTCTCTCTCTCACTCCCCTCTCTCTTTCAGGATATCACTTTTGTGTTGTTGTCGTCTTCGCTGGTGTGTTTGCTAACATCGATGTTAGCAACTAGCCTGTTCGTGTAAATGCTATTCACTAGAATGGACCTGTTGAACTCTCAGTTCCTGGACAAGATGAACAATAACATCGGGAGACTGCACTACGAAGGTTGGTCTGTCGATATGTGCGTGTTGTAGCTAAGGTGTCGTCACACTCCAACGGTGTATTTAGTTGCTTTTTTGTGGATTTATTACCAATTATCAACATCGACGACACTGTTTTGGTTAGAAGTTAGCTTTTACCAGCTAAATCAAACACACAACTTAACGACACAAATTTTGTTAAACTTAACGATATGTTGGCTTGGTTAAACTGAACTGGGTGTAAAGTGGATACTGGTGTGTATGTGCGTGTACTTTAGTGAAGAAGACTCCAAACATTTTTAAAACCGGAAATACTGCAATTAACGACATATTACCTGTCTTTTCCTCAAACCCTCTTATTTTAGAAACTGTTCAAAGACTAAAGCACCCACAAACATGTATGTGTGTGATCCAGAACAATAAGAGGAACCACTACAAATTAGACTAAAGACTGTCTGGAGCTGCATTTTAAAACACAAACACAGCTTTGTGAGGGAAATGCATTGAAAATAATGCATTTCTACACACAGAAATAGTGCAATTAATGACATATTGCCTGTCTTTTCCTTAAACCCTCTTGTTTTAAAAACTGTACAAAGACTTAGGAACCGACAAACATTTGCATGTGATCCAGAATAATAACAGCCACCACTATAAATTAGACTGAATACTATTTGGAGCGGCTATATTCCACACAAACATAGTTTTGTGAGGGAAATGCATTGGGAAAAACACCTTGTATAGTTGTTTTTGTACAAAGAATTTCCTCTTTTTTTGTGGAGGAGATTTTTCCTCCAGAAGTAAATATTCCCTCGTTTATTGCTCGATTTCAATTTCAATCAAAGCTGCCTTCAGAACTAAATTTAATTTCTAAGGAATGCACCGAGGTCCTCACCTTTCCTGTTTGGGATGTCAGCGGGGAAATCTGGATCAATGTTTAGTGGCCTTTTCCTGTAACAGTACGCCTGATTAACCAGCAATTGCTTGAATGTATGCTCTCCCTAAGTTATATAAATAAATAGTAAAGGGGTTATGATTGGTCACGATACAATAATACAATACATGTTAAGCCATTTAGAGTTTAAAATGTGTTTATTCTGCCAATTCCTCTCCTACAGATGAGTCCAGGACACCCTCCCTGCCCACCACTATGTCCAACATAACTGGGCCTCCTCCCCACTGCCCGAGCAAACGGAAGTATGGCGAAGAACAAATGGACGACCGCATCAACTACGATGATGACCACATGACCAAAATGAGCAGATTGTTTGCCACTCAGCTGTAAGTACCTTCCAAAGTAACATAACCACACAGCATTAACTCTGGTGTGATGCGAAGCCCACCTCCGGCCCGTGAAGTGTTGAGACAGTTAGGATTAACGGCACAACACAGCCTGTGAGTGGGAAATCATGCATGTAATCTTTAAGTCATTCTGACAGATCACTACACTGCCAATGGGCTGCACATAATAAAAGACAAACAAGACCACCACCCCATGATACGCTGTATGCTGTCATCTTTTTATAGACTTGAGGCGTGACAGCTGGTGGATTGAATTGCCTCTGAAAAGGTAGAAACTGTTGGTGGTATGTGTTTAATTTGTACTTTCTTTGTCTAGGGCCCGCCGCTCTGCTGGAGACAATCGTAATGAGCACTGGAGCCTCGGTCACACTCCTATGGAGCACATTACTTCCTCCTCCAACGGTCTCCATGGGAACCACCTGTATGCCTCCATTTCTAGCTATGCTGTGGACCAGCCTCTGGCTCTGACCACAAGCGGCCACGACATGGCGGTCGGGCCGAGAGAGAGGTCTGTCATGGGTGGGACTGCAGAGCGTCAACAGGTACGTCGACCTCCAGCACACACATCTGATGTTCACGGGGATGAGAACCAAAGCACTAAACTTTAAATGAGGTGCTGACAATAAAAGAGTGCGATAGAGAAATAGAGTTTATTTTTAATCATTCGGTTCAATTAAAACGCTATTCCTGCTTGCCGTATCCGCATGTGAAGCTGCCGTCCAAAATAACTGGTGTGAACGTCTGCTTGCTGCTCAAAATACATTACTGCAGCGACTGTAGCGTGATGCTTCTCATCTCTTGTGTTTACCTTCCTTGGTCCTGCTTTTGTTAAGCGGTTGCACGCATTCTTCACTTTTTTCCTTTTTATTTAATCAAACATTTCCTGCTGCCATGAGGTCACCATCTTGTTTGCAAATGTGTGGAAGGCTTCAGCATGTTTGCAGATGTGATTGTAGCATAGAAACGCATCCACTGCAGCTGCGGTAACACTTGTAAGGTGTAAACAAACCTGAAGGCTGCAAAAATAGTTTTGATAGTGGATTATTCTCATTGTATAAGGTATTAGATTTGTCTGTTGCATGTACCCCTGTTCTTGTTATTGCAATATCTGCAGTCCACATTTCAAGTTTTATTTTTTTTAAACACTGATGTTGTTTATAAGTTGCATTTTAGTACAAGCATAACTACTGGAAATATTCGAGTGTAACAGGATTACAGTGACAGTAAAGATGAAATGTTTTCCCTTTTTTAAAATGAAAGCCCAGTTCAGATGAAGTGTTATTTAATTCCTTAAAAATAAACAATTTAGTGTAATCAAAAATACTTGCACAGAAAACGATATCAAAATCATTTTAATTATGGACAACTGATTGTGCAGAGGTGGAAAGATGGCCTCTACTCTTTGGGTTCCTTGACTTTCACCAAACCGATGAACGTCAATCGATTATTGCCGTAAATCGATTGAAGACATTCATCTCTGTATTCTGTATTCAGTTCTCTTTTAAGGTGAAACAGATGAGTCTGTTTAGTTATGTATTACACATTTCTGTACAAATATTGGACAATATTTTAAGCAGTGGAGAGTGTTTTTTATGTTTATTTACATGTCAAGTCGGCCTGGAGGAAATCCATAAGAGATGAGTCAACACCTACATGTGATCGAATGCATTTCTCCCACCTATAGAATCGTCCCTCCGTTATTACCTGTGCCCCTGCGAGCAACCGCAATTGTAACCTCTCGCACTGCCACATGAACGGCTGTTCACCCGGCCCGCCTTCCGATCAGATGAAAACCGACGGTAAGCCTCCGTCATTACACCACGCAATCAAGTAGTCTGATCTTACAGCGTGTGCTTTGGTAATAACCATGTTTTTTCTTCCTCCACTCTATTAGCTAACACAGAATGCGATCCTGTGATCGAGGAGCACTTCCGTCGCAGCCTCGGAAAGAACTACAAAGAAGCGGAGCCCGTGTCCAACTCGGTGTCCATCACGGGATCGGTGGACGATCACTTTGCCAAGGCGCTGGGAGACACCTGGCTCCAAATCAAGGCTAAGGATGGGGGTCATCAAACCCCAGAGGCAGATCCGTGAAGCGGAGGGGAGTAAACGATTACAATCACTTACTTGTATAGTGTTTTTGCGTTTTGACGATAGCAAAAGCGTACTCTTCCCTTAGCCCGAGAACAACGTACGTAGAAGGTGGTCACATGAAGCTGGTCCCTCGAGGTCCAACCTTGTTATTGGAAACACTCAGCTCAGATTTTCACAAAATTAGCAACGTCTCTCTTTATTGAAGAAGAGAAAATAATTATTGCGTAGTCGGGTTAGTTGTGAAAACTGTACAATCAGAGATTTTTATTATCTTGCATTGATAATGAGATTTACAATATATTAAGGGGCTCATCTTCTGTCTTTACATGTCTTGATAGCCAAAGAAATTTGCCTTTTCCATCAACATTTAAGCCATAGATCTGGTTTCTATTGTTTTTTTCTTTCTAAAATCCCAGCTTTTTATAATAATAAAAAAAAAAATCTTTTTACTTGAAAAAGACAGCCAGATCCCGATTGCTCTCTCTTGTTTCTGACCGTTTAGGTAGCAGGTTACCTGTTTCAGTTGGAACTAACTTGTTCATGAATGCGTCTCGTGTCAAGACACTAGACTAATTAATTATTTTTCCTTTCCGATACTGAGCTGAACGTATTCACTGTTAGCTGACTTTATTTTAGTTTTCCTGTCCATGTGCTGACTGTGGCTGATTACTTAGTAAACTAATATCAATCATAGTAGACGTGTCTAACTAGAAAGCATGTTTCAAATAGCTGGTTTCTATTACAAACCTTTATTCTATACTATATATTTACTCAGAATTTATTTTTTACCTGTAACATTTTAGAAAATACTCACTGCTGGTACAGTCGTACTCAATATATTTTTTGTATCTGGTTTATCATTACTATATGTAGGTGTATTATCTTAACGACCATCTACAAATCACAGCCTCTGGCAAGGTTGTCTGAATGCAGTTTAAAAAAGGCTATATCGTTATTATTCTGTGGACCTGGATGTTATAGCTTTCTACATGACTGAATACAGCTAAATCTGCCCTTCGGTTAGCAGTCTGTTAGCAGTGGCTTTATTTATTCGGAACATGTCGATGGTTTCATGTTGACTTTTTGCAAACCACGGTGACAAAACAATCTCAATTTCTGAGAAACAAACAAACGACGTCACTGCTTCAATAACAAAGCAGCAGATATTTCCCTTTAACATCTTTAACATCCTTAATTCACGAGACGGCATCAGCTTACGCTTATCGCTATACGTTTTAAATCGGGTTGATCGAGTTGCCAAAAGCTTCTTTTCATTAAGGAGAAACGGTGTAAGTGGGTTACAAAGGTGGTTTTTTTTTCTTCTTTTTTTGCAGTTGAGTTTTGTTTGAATTAATTTCTCACCCCTCTTAAAATTCCTAACCTGTTTGTCAACACTGATTTAAGATATGGTATTGTAAATTCAGTTCTTTTTTTTTTTGTATGTCAATTAACTGTCTATTGAAACATACATTTTGTATTAATATTCTCCTGTTTTAAAAATTGTTACATACAATAATCCTGTGTTTATATTTTACTCATATAAGACTATCATTGCGCCGCGCGGAATGATTATAGATATTTTGTTTCTACTCAGAGTAGTGTACTCATATGTAGCGTGGGTGCTCATTATCTTCTAACCATGCTTTTTTTTTAATCTTTCTAAAAGTTGGTTATTTTCCCACAATTACCAGATGACGAATAAGTGCAGGAACACAACAGTCTTTTGATCAAAGACTTTCTCGGTGCAGCGTCAAAGACGTCTGTACTCAACCGTTTAAGAGTTTCTTTAGCTTTTCTGTGTGTACGATAGTGGATTTGAGGGATTATGATGGAATCTGCTTGTTTGACACAAGGAGATTTGTCAGTAATATGTTTGGGGTATTAGTCCATTGTTATTTAATTGCTATATTTAGACTACCTGTATCTCAATGACTCAATGGTCCTGCTTCAGGTGTCATCCACATAGAAGAAAAACAAAAGAGTAACACTTCTGTCCTTATTTCTCTGGAAGAAAATGCCACTGTTTTTGTACTTAATTTCTTCCAAATAAACATACAAATGTCTGCCTTTGCATATTTCTTGTTGCATCATTTTTTTCACCTAATAACGTGACAACAACAACAAACGACATAATCTATATTCGATTATCTGCATGTCTGTAGCTTGCAGTAAAATGTGTATATATATATTCTTCTCAGCTATCCTGATTATCCTTGGTTTTAGTTGAAGCTTAGCTACAAAGTCATGTTTGGAAGGTGATAATTGTAATAGCACTGGGGCGTCCAGGTTCATCCAAGTGTTTTGCAGACGATGACGATGATGGATAGCAGTGTGTTGCCGTTTTAATTTCGCTTATCTCTCAAGTCGGTAAATCATAAACATCTGATGTCTTTGTTGCGCCTTCAGTGTTTGCAGACACTTGAGTCAATAATGAGGCGGTTGCACTGATTAGAGCACTCCTTTTCTTTTTTCCGGAACCAAGCAATCAGGAGTCGTAGCTCACTCTCTGATTTCATCGGACAAGTGCTAGAAAGTGAAGTGGTTTATCGGCGTATTAGCCAGACCTATTTGGCTCCGAGGGACCAGCATTGGACAAATGTCTGGTTTATAGTAGACCTTGGATGTTTAGTGTGATGAAACTATACGTGAGCCTTGTTGTGTTTTCAGTGTCATGTCACCAGCATTTATCGTTACAATTCTGTTTGTTTTTTCCAGTTTGATATCCGTAAAAAAAGCTGGAAACATTGTAGAAACTGCTGCTCTCCGGAGTTGAATACTGGAATATTTGCAATATCACCATTAGTGAACCCCCCTCCCTTGTCCCAGGTCGTTTGGTTCCTGTGATTCACACGTTTACGTTTCATGAAAGCCTCACAACAGCTGTTTTTTAAACATCTTTCTGTTTAATGTCTGTGTAGGAAATGGTACAACTGACTCATCGTGTTCTCAACAAGCAGCTGATGTATTCCGACAGACATTACAGTCTCTTTGGACTGGGTTGGCCCTAGATGTTTGGTTGATTCGGCGTCATGGTTACACAAGGAGTGCATAATTACTGCTGGGGAAAAAATCCTTTTAAAGGGGGGAAAAACAGGGAGATTGTCAGCGATGAGAATCGTTTGATTTGAACTTAAGCATTGACCCAGAAAGCATTAAGCCTCCACTTTATTACGCCGTAAAAGAGAAATGAGATATGATTTAAAATTCTTGTTCGACCACAGATTGTGAGTGAGGGTCAGGGATTAGCTGACTTCTCTTTCCCGACCAGCAGATGGCGATGTTAATCCACTATAAGGCCGCCTCTATATTCTCCTTGTCCCTGGAGATCAAACAAGACGAGAGCGTCATCGTTCTGGGAAGATTGATATGGATGCAGCATTTATTCAGTGTTTTTGTTAGTGTTGTAAATGTACTTTATGTAAATGAGTAGGACGTCTCTTTCCTGCTGCCATGTCAATAGATACCACAATCTTACCTTAAACAATCTTGTTTTTATTTCATTGGAGATGTATTTATGGGTGGAAACATTTTTGTCAGATTATTACACCCAAAGTGTACAAATGGAAGGCTGAACAAAACTGTAAATGAGTAAACCACCACTTTGGCTGATTTGAATTTGCACCATTCATAACGCAAATATTTAAACTAGAAAAGAGAGATCTTTTCCCCTTTCTTTCTTTTCTTTTGTTGTTGTTTGTTGTTGCTGCTGCTGCTCTTCAACCCTCAGGCTCAAATCTGCTCAAAAGCCCCTCCAATAGCCCACTGCCTCCACGAGATTAGACCCAGCCATTCACCAACCACAATGCCCCTGCTTCTGCTGCACCGTGCCTTTCCAAAAGGAAGCCTAGCTCTTGTGGGATTATGGAGAGAGGAGTTTTCTTGCTTGTGCAAAAAAAAGAAAAGAAGAAAAATGGCGGGTCCATGCACGAATGTGAAGCCCTCTGACATGAAACCGGTGTCTAAATCAAGATGACACATCAGGGTCACGCCAAATTCGACTTGGCCCCCTTCAGTGCGTGTGAAGGCCACAAGGAGCATGACATCTGTGCTCTGCGATGGTCTAGCGCTGGTCTCTCGGCCCTCGCTGCCTCCTGCTGTGGACCAATGGGAACATCGGTGTGGATCCAATTGGAGAAAACGCATGATTTCACTACCTAACGGTGGCCCTGGCAGCGTGTCACGCATGTCGGCTCACATGTTCGCCCGTACAAACGGCTGATAAAGATCTCATTCTTTCGTTGGCACAGTTCCAAATTTGTTGTGCGTGAATTGAACGCGATCTCCAGCAACCCCCGAGTGCACAACGTCTGGGGAATTTGCATGATTGCCTGTAGATTATTTGAACATTATCTATTCCCCTCCTCCATCTTCGCCTCCTTTTTTCTTATATCTGTGGCTCTCCGTGGCTGTAAGGATGCACACACACATCCTTGGGCAAAAAAAAAAGAATCTAAAATAGATCATACAAGCGACTGGAGTAGATGCACAGGCACAGGAAGCAGCTCACGGGCAGACTTGAGTCATGCTGGCAAGATCATGCACCCTGAGCTGACAGCCCAACACGCCCGATTACCGGGCACGTCATCTCTTAAAAACGCAGCCGGAGCCTCGCTATAGGTCGAGTTGGGGGAAATATCGAGATCCTAACACTGATTTTTTTACCCCTACGTGACTCCAGAGTGTGGTATGGATGGAGCGTAAAGGGTCGCCGCCGTGTCTCGGGCTCCCGCCATGGCGGCTCATGCATTGTGTCATGTGGACTGCTGGCAATGGCGTAACCTTTGTGGAGGGGAGGGAAGACAACACGGTCACTCTGGATCACAGTCTCGAGCGACGAACAGAAACAGACCCTGTCAGAACGCCTCAACGTCAGCGTTCGGCCGCCGCCACCGCCACCAACACGCTCCGCCAATCGCTCCTTGCCTTATTCTCGGCTTCCTCCTTCCGTCAGCTGCGACAGCTCCTTCTTGATGAGGCCGGCCCGCGTGGCATTGCGTGTTACATTGATTTGGCAGCGTCCTATTAATACATTTCTCCTTTTGCATGTCTTCCATGTTGCATGCTGTCTCAACTCCCATCTTTGACCACGTTTTTTTTTTAAGTTGAGTACATTTGGGGCCCGCCCGTATGGCCCCTCCCGCCCGTATGGCCCTCCCGCCCGTATGACCCTCCCGCCCGTATGGTGCACGACACTCACATTTGATAAAGTATAGATCAGAGATCTTCAACAGGGGGGTCCCTGAAATGATTTCATCCCAAACTTCTTTTCTTCCAAAAATGTAAAAAATTCACCTTAACATGAATACAACCTATATTAAGCAAATATAAATCTTCCCGTTTGTTTAATATTACGTTGAAAAATTGTGATGTAGAAATGCCAAAATAGAAAAAAAAAATGAATCTGTCAACAATTTTTTTAATAGCTTAGCATTGTATCCATCCATCATTACAAAGTAGCTATACATGGTACTACAGGCTGCACTACACATTATTATTGGCCGGTTTAATAAGGAACATTATATGATATGTGAAAGGGGGTCCTTCTCGAAAGGCCTTGGGGGTCCTTGGCCTGAAAACGTTAAGACCTCTTATAGATTGATTCCTATAAATGATTGATTTAAAAAGTCGGCCATCTGTTTCTCCAATACCACGCCATGTTGTTGTTCCTCCAAGATAATGAATTGCTTCCAATTAGGGCGAACAAACGATGGGGGGTAATATTTCTTGGTAGCTACACACCATGTTCCCCCCCTACGAGATCAGGACCCCGTGTAATGATTCAGATTCCTCTCTAAAAGCATGTGTATTGAGACGGTGGGTTTTTAGGGGCGCCGAGCAGCAGATACATGTTGAACCATCACTAAGGGGCATTCTCGTGTCTCCTAATGAGGCTTGTTAGCGGCCGACGTTACAGCTGCTTCACTGAGCGGCCTTAATAAGGAAAGTGACCCAACACCAATATCATCAGAGCGCCCATGCTTTTCCTTTACAAGTCCATCTACTACTGTCTTCCATGCCCCCCCTCCCCTCCCACTACCAACCCCCCCTCCCAGTGTGTTTGGCAGTCACACAGTCGGCCATGTGTGTGCTGAAGACGTTACATAATGCCCTCCTTTCACTGCACTCCAGATCAAAGAGAACAATCCAGCACAGAAAAAAATGTGCTCCTTGCTGATTTCTTTCCACCATCTCATTGTTTTTTATCAGACTTTGTACAGTAGATTCAATTATTATTTTCGGGGCAAATGGGGGAATAATACGAGGTTTCTCAAAGGTAAGACTACTTAGGCGAGACGTCACACAGATGCTTCAGGTATTCAGGTAATATTTGATTTATTCAGCAGGGAATTCATAAAAAAAAAAAATACAATAAGGCGACAGACGAAGATTGATTTTAAGAAACTGAGTTGTATGGCAGAAAAATATAATTTAACAGCTTTGACACTTTATCCACAGGGGCTGGCCTCTTTTACAATAGGAAAAAAAAGAAAAACATCCTTTTTAAAAATGATGCAATTTGGGTGAAATCGTTAAAGTGGATATTCAGATTCTACGTAACGTAAGGCGACTAAATGTGCCACCAGGTAGCCTTGATGAAATAGAGAACAAGAGAAAAAAGTCCAAAATAATAATGATAAAATGCTTTCTCCATCAAGTGGAAAGAAATGGTGACACAGAAAATAGAGCAAGAGAGCATCAAACGCTGTCAGCGAGGCCGAGCCCGTCCCGGCGTGGTGAGGATTGTAATAATGAGTGTGTGTGTGTGTGTGTGTGGGGAGGGGACATTTACCTCCAATGGCAAATAAGGCTGCACATTTTTTGGAACCAAAGGGCACAAATGACGAGATAAAGAAAAGCAAAAGAAAAGAAGAAGCTGAGCCTTTTGAGAGGATGGATCCTCTGAAAGCTTGTTGTACTTGATATACGAGGTTAATATGTATTTGTATGTGTAACTGATAGGGGTGAGTATTGGCAAGAACCTCACGAGGCGTATCACGATACTTTGGTCACGATACGTATCAAGATATCACGAAAACAGCCTCTCCATTTTATTAATTCCCATGAAATTCACTGGAATAAAATAAATATTGAAAATAAAATGAAAAAGGATAAAGTACTGCATTCACAACGCATATAAACATTTTTTTTTTTTAAATCCGTATTGTATTAGGCGGTAAAGTATCGTGATATATTGCCGTATCGATATTTTTACCCACCCCTAGTAACTGAATGACTGACGTACAAGTGTTCGATTCCCTCCAGAGAGCTGGGATCAGCAGCTGTCCTATCTCTGTCAACCCCCCCAGTGATGGAGGGTGGTTCGCTGGTGTGAGGGAGCAGAGCGGTGGGGGGTTATCTCTGGCCCTCAGCCTGGTGAGGGGGTGGAAGGGTGGGGGGGGGGGGGGTTGGGGGGCATGCAGGTGAACCAGGCATAAAAGCATCTTTAGGGCACACAGTGGTGCACAGCGGACCGTGAGCTTTGTGCTGGCCGCAGCATCAAATGAATTGTTGGAGGGGGGGGGGCAAGGCTTCAGAGCGGGTTTTGGCGCTCAAACCGTTATCACACCTGACAGTGTCTGGTTCGGGATCCAGCGGTGCACGTGGCACACGTAAGCGGCTGGTCATCTGGCGAGGCGGAGTGATCGGGTGTGACGTGTCACACGCCACATTAGAGCCCCCCCCCCTCGCCAGGGGAAGCGTTTGACAGATCAGGAACTTCACTCCGTTTGCTCCTGCCTCCCCTCGTCTATCGCCCGGACCTCTGATAGATCCAAAGCTCACGTCTCTGAGTGTGTCACGGTGTAAAACCTGTTCATCACCTCTTTCACTGTTACATGGTAGATGTCTGTGGTATTGTGTTTACACTATTATTCCTAATGTGTGATTAAAAAGTAACAATTTCAAAAGTGTTGTTTGCTTAATATAGAACAAAAACACCTCAGATTGGAAATGAAACAGGAGGGGGTGTTTGTGTGCTTCCAGGTAGCGCGCTGCTCACAGGTGCATTTATAGAGCTATAACTCTGTTTGTCATCTTTGACAGTTAGTATATCACTGCCTGAACTACAGTAAATAACACACTAGAGAGAGGAGGTCTGTAGAACATACAAACAAACAAATAAAACCTTTTGTACGACACGGCAGCTCATTTAAATTGATCAACTTTCAGTGAAAAGCTCTTTTTAACGACGTCTCCTTGTATCTCGACACATTGCTGTAGCTAAAAGTTTCAGTTATCTATGTTCAGTTTACCTCGATGTACACAAATATCACAAATACATTTCGTAAAGAAGTTTTTAACAGCTTGTCATGAAGCAAAGTGGAACTTCTGGTGACAATAAGGTTCGGAGAAGACGATATAAAGCTATGAGGAACTCTTTTCACAAAATAGGGTCTCCAACCTTGAGTGGCAGTGGAATTTGCATACAGGTACATTTAATGATTTGTCTACTGGGTAAAGATTAGTTCTCTCATTAAGACTGGATGAACTTCCTAAGAGAAATGGAACTGATCTGTCATTTAAGCAACCTTGGATCGTATCTGAGCTGAGAACTCGAGTGTAATGCCGTCATTTAATATATATCCCAACATGTTTTATATGTATTATGCGTCTGACGTGCTGCCGGATGGAAGTCTCTTCGTGGTGCGTTCATGAGTTTACGCCACCTCGATATACGCCTCGGCTCCTCCTCGACCTCGTTGACTCCTGCCGTGTCTCGGCCCGGCGGCGGCGCCTTACCTGTCACTGTTCAGGTCCGGCAGACCTGAGGGGTCCGAGGAAGAAGAGGAGGAGGAAGGAAGGAAGGAAGAGGAGGAAGGGCAGACCGGCCAGGCCGCTGTGGCTCTGCCTGGTCTGGCTCACTCATCAGTGAGCACAGTTCCCAAAACCTCTCTGACAGATAAGAATAGAAAGCATGTACCACATCATAGCTGTGATTCACTGCAGCCCCGAGTCCAAGCCTGCCCTGAAGGCCCTCAGACCTCTTAATCATCGTGTGTGTGTGTGTGTGTGTGTGTGTGTGTGTGTGTGTGTGTGTGTGTGTGTGTGTGTGTGTGTGTGTGTGGTAAAGGAAGAGAGTGAGACAGACAGGGAATGAATGAGCTTGTTTGCATACGACAGTGCTTCTATAAGAGTTCTCTACGTGTCAGAAAGAGTAAACTACATCTTAACGGGCCTTCAAACATGTCTCCCAGAGCGCCGCGGCGTACGCTCCCGTGTTCATCTCGGTTTTCGGTTCGTATTTGAGGTGGGGGGGTATTTATTTATGCACGTGGGTCGGCTTGAATATCTGTGTCTTATTCCTGCGCAGTCATAACGTGCAGTCAAGGGCATAACTGCATGAGTGAAAATGTCATGCGACGGTGGAGGGTAATGCATGCGAGGCACGTGTGGAGGTCACTTGGTCACATTTGCATGTAACAAAGTGCCAAAACCAATCAAGTCAGCATCTGTTTCCACGCTAAAAAAACACACACAGGCGATGAAACCGTGATGGTTGCAGACAACATATCCAATTAAAGGGGAGGAGGGGGGTGTCTTTTATTTTAAATAAACTGACAGTGGCTTTGAGGGTCATGAACTTTCATGCCACCTCACTTTCAGTTGCTCGGCTGTACTAAAGTGTGCTGGTAGAATCTGACAGAACTTCTTTAGGATGCATCTCTTTACTAAAGCAGGACCAGTTTCGCCTTTACACCTATAATAGGGACATTTGAACACATGAAGAGGTCTTCAGGTTCACGTTTTCGGCTTGAGGACCCCCGAGGAGACCCAGTGGAGGGACCCCCTATTACATTACGTAAAAGGTTCCTTATTAAACCAGCCAATAATAATGTGTGCAGCCTAAAGTTCCATGTATAACAGTACTTTGTAATGATGGATGTATCCAATGCTAAGCCATTAAAATAATAATTGTTTCAAATTCCCAACATAACATTCAACAAACAGGAAGATTTATATTTGTTTAATATAGGTTGTATTCATGTTAAGGTGGATTTTTGGACATATTTAAAGCTACAGATAAAACCATGCGTAGCGTAACTTGCACACGTCCTTTAAACGCACCGAGGGTGTGACATCACGCGTCAACAGTGGGTTAAATTCCCGGAGATTAGCTGCAGAATAATGACATTCAGTGCAACACGGAGTACGTTTTCCCTCCTGTTGTCATATCTGTGTAAAAGCGGCGGGGAGGAGGAAACAAATAACTCCATTTGATGTCGGCAGAGTTTTTTCATTTGTCAGCTATTATCAGAGAGGCCCAGGGTGGAGAGCGCAGGGCCTGAAGCCCCTTTGGGGCAGGGGGGGAATCCAGGAGGAAAAGCCATTAGAGGAGCTTCAGTGGAGAGCGAGCCCTTCCTCCCACTACAGCTTCACATCAGGGCACAAGATCATCCAGAGCGTCCACTGTGCGTGACATCCAGGCAGAGGATCATGGGGAAACTATTCAGTCCTGTAAATTAGCCAGGGCTCTTAAAATACTCTTTGAATATTAGAAAACACCCTGTATTCCACTACATTTAAATATCTGCAACAGAATATGCAAAAACTACTCTCAGATATTTCCTGCACCCTGGTTGTGTTTTTTCCCAGCGTTTCACTTCGCCTGTTCCTCGGCCTGATTTGCATTCAGCGTTTGACCCAGGCAGTAATCTACAATGACTCCCCCATAAGCCTCTGGCACATTGGGGAGACGTTATAAGCTGTGACAAAAAGACGAGAAGCGTTACGGCCAACTGAAAGTAGCGGGGGACACACTCCTGATTAGCTGAAAATTCTGACTTATAGAATTCACTCTTTTGTGTGTGTGTATGTTTTTTTTCCCCCTTGATTTTCCTTGATTTAAAATGTCCATCCCCTTCTTGGGTTATACAGGGAAACTGTGCTGCTGCTGCTTGTGCAGAAATACAAGAAGATAAATTCAAACATAAGAATATTTTACACCAGATAAGACAGACAGGTGCAGGTTTCTCTGTATGATATCGTAGATGTATGAGCTGCAAAGAGAGGCAAGGTGGGGGGTAGGGCAGTCATTTTTGCAAAGGTTCTCTATCATGTCCATATATATATATAGTGAGTGTGATAAACCCTGATGATTGTCAACAGGCTTTCTGAATCTGACATTTGCATCCGTACAGTAGTCGTGTGCTCCGCTTGCCTCCGAGCTCCGCTGCCTGAAATAACCGCAATATTTTTTTTTGCTGTGTCACAAGAGCACGCCATCAAACCAGTGAGAAATCATCGGGAATCCACAATGTCCCAGAGTGCACCCCCGTTCTGCACAGCACAAATATATGCTTAATATGTAAGCAGCATGTGTGCAAAAAGATACCTTTTTAAAAAAAAAACTGAACTGGCAAACAAGTTAATTTTTTTTGTGTGCAAGGTTCATATTCAGATTGGGGGGGAAATGGAGCCCAATTAGCATATACGCAGAGAGGCTTTGCATGCTTGACATCCTCTCAGCCCCTTCTGCTGGAAATAGCCACGCACACAACATCCTCTGATTACATTGATATGTAGATTCATGCATCTGCAAAGATTAGTTATTCATTAATGTATTTGCTTTGAATTCTCCGGGTGAGCGCGTATACCTCAGACTAGAAAGTCTGGGGCCGAAACCAAATGCAGCAGAGGAAACATGTCACGAGCGATCACGCAAAATCCACATCAAAAATAACGCCGGATCGCTGACCCACAACAACATCAACCCAATAGGGCGTTAACGATTATTAAAAAAAAATCCTTTGGGTTAAAAACAAAGTATGAACGTAATTATCAGCCTTTTCATCTTTTTTTTGTTTGCTCAAACTAGGATACGAGGATTAATCATTTGCAAGCGTTTTTTTTATTTTTTATAAGCTGTAGCGTTCTGTCATCCTTTCATAAAAGCATCATGGATCACCAGTTTGCTTCTTCGGCGTCCTCTCTCGCGGCCACACTGCGAGCACTTTTTAACTTTAAAAATAGGCTCGCGACAGAGAGTGCCAAGAAATGCTAAACACCAAACAATGTCCCTCTCGCTCAGATCTGAACACAAAAACTGGAGCTGATAAGCCCAGAGAGACTCTGCATGGGGAGAAGGAAAAAATAATAATGGTGTCACATTAATTAATGCTATCTCTATCAATACATGCACATTAATGTACAGTGTCAATCCGAGCGGTCCAGTTCATTAATATACCTCTTAATCAACAGAATCAACGGCTTCTTATCATCAACATTATGAGACAGGAAATGAAAATGTTCCATTTATTTGCTCATTAAGGGGAAAAAATGAACGGAAAGATAAAACATCAATTTGGTTGCCATCTTCATGGACTGCAAAGGGTCATTTTAGGAAACCGGTGTTACACTGAACTTCGTGACCGTCGGATTCAGTGACCCTAAAGGGATCCTATAGAGAGGCTGAGGCACGCCCCCTTCCTGATTTTGAATTATTTACACATAAAGATAATTTTGCAAGTCAAGAAAGTTGATTTTGTGGTTTGAACACCGTTGTTACGGTTGTTACCCCGGCTTGCTAGCTAGCTACTTAACGCAACAATTGTAATGTTATTCTTAACTGACGTGTTTACCAAGCAACACTTTATTTTATCATCCGGAAACGTGGATGGAATGAGCGAAACCCCGTTGTTGGTGTGAGTGCATCACGGTACGAAACGCGTGATCACCGTGGTGGATTTTCGGGTGCGTAGTCGTTCTGATTCCGTGTTTTCGCAGCCAGTATGAAAACGCAACATTTGTTGTTAAATTATCTTTTAAATTTGACAAAAGTCATACATGTGATTCATGTCGCAATACATCAGACATTTCCATCTTACCAATGTTTTATTTTCCAAAATAGAGTCCCTTGGTGATCCACCAAAAAGGGGCGTGGCTTAGCCTCTCTCAAGACGCAGCTCTCAAAATGTGTGACCCAAACCAGATATTATGAAGTTACAATGTCTTGTTGCAGCTTTCATTTTTTTAATAAGTATCTTAATACTATGGAGGCATCGGTGATTGGGGGACTGAAGTGCTGATGTAGCTCAAATTGCTAATCAGCTCGCTAAATCCCATGGATGTCGGCAAGTATCGTCCATCAGAGAATACAGGAAAGTTCAGAAGAAAAAATGCATGTCTATTGACACGTAACACAAAGTGTTGATAAGATGTTCAGTTATTATTATTATTAAACGAGTTATACATGCTACAACAATAATAGCTGGAAAGACTGTGAACTCCAATTGTGAGACTATTTTCTGTGTTCAGGATTTTTTTTTTTGGCAGGGCCTGAAATTGTGGCTTGATGACTCATCAGAGCCAATCGTCAGCATATTTTATTTTTATCCCATTCATGTTAGCATGTTGCTACACCGGAGGTATAACTGTACAATCAACCCTCACCCCCCCAACCATTGGTTGTGGTTTCAGAGCCGTCAGAGGACACGCCCCCCAGCATTTCAGAGCGTAGTTGATATCATATTTTTGTGTGTGGTGTGACAAACTCAGAACACATGTATTTTTTCGCCTCACACGGGACTTTAAAGAAGTTCAATCCATCACTGCTGTAAATTGCTGCCACTATAAGACTAATTGTGTTCCGCTCGATCGCTCCCGACTAATCAGGAGCTTCCTCCTTCCTGTCCTCCCCCCCAAAAAAATGATGATCTATGGCTCCGGTGGATGTAAGACATCAGGTCGGTGGGTGTCTCTGCTCCGGTGACTGGTTTTCATAGGTAATGATGCTAAATTACACAACTGGGAATAAAAAGGAGGCTAGTAAAGCCATCCATCAGGGGGCCGGTTTATTTGAGCCGCCATCAGGGGGCATTTTCAAACCTCCATTCCAGCCAAACACACAGCTCTCTGTCCCTAACCTCTCTCTCTCTCTCTCTGTCTATCTCCACACACACACACACACACACACACACATCTACACACACACACACACACACATCTACACACACACACACACACACAGTTTGCCACGAGCTACCAGAGAGGACATCTCATTCTTTTATCCACGGCGAGTCATTCTGGTGGTGTCAGCTGGTGTCGTCTCTTTTATCACACTGGAAGCTAATGGAAGCAGCGACTGCAGGAGGAGGGGGGGTGCACACACACACACACAGACACACACTCACACACACACACATACACACACACACACACACACACTCACACACACACACACACACACACACACACACACACTCAGAGCCATAAGAGGTCGGGGGAGATGGGGCGGGTGGGCACGCCAGGCCCTCGGGGCTCGGAGCTGTTCTGTTGTTTTTCTTTGCTTCTCTATCGGCTCGTGTTTTCTGACACTCGACAAAACCAAGAGAAAAATTCAGACGTGCTTCCCTCCGTCTCGTTCCGTCTCTCAGTGTAATGTTTAGTCGCTTTCTCACCAGTAAGAGGAAAGCTCGGCTTCATCTTCACCCAAAAACAAGGTTTTTTTCACGTCCCACGTGACCTCGATGTGACTAAACAACAAATAAATCTCTTAATTTTTACATTTAACCCATTTTACATTAATTTTATTGGTCTCCTGTATTTCTATAACTTAACAGGGTTCATGTCGGAGAGAGCAAACATCCTTTTCAGAGAATAGCGTGACCTAATTTCCCGATAATTGCTATAAGGGACATATGCCAGCCATGTATTGTATTTATATTTTCTATAATTCTTTATTTTTTCAGTCTTTTTTCTCTTTGTATAACATAACAATCGTGCTTTAATCATGTGACACCATTTAGATACATATCATGTTTATATTATGTTTTACATTAGGCAGTGAGACAGTTAAAAATATACAAAACAATATTTTTTTTTTACTAGACATAGTTTCTATTTTTTTAATATAATCGTTCAGCATCTTCATTGTCATCGTCACTTCATCGTATATTTCTGTAAGATATGTGCTTTAGCTTCTGTGATCAAAATATTATTGCAGAAAACAGCAACTCCATTTTTTCAACATTTAGACAATAACTTCCAATGTGTTACAGACATTCACAAGTTACATGTTTTACACGGTACAGTTTTTACGACAAAAGTTCCAGAGAAAACTGCGGTTAGAGTTTTTTTTTTTTACTTTATACAAAAAAATTTCACAGGACATGAACCGTAGCCATTTTTTCACATTTTTCGCTCAGTTGTTTTGCTTTTTCAGAGTAAACATGTTCTGCTCGACCATATGCCTTTTTTCACAGTAGCTGCCATAGAAGCAAACTAGCATTGTCCTAACACGCCATGGCAAGAGTCTGGAGGGGGGGGGGGGGAATTAAAGCTTTGTGCTTTTTCACGTGTAAACCAAAGACAACGTAAACAAAAACGAGAAACGGACCACTTGCTTAGCCCCCACACTTCCACATCTACATATGTATTGCTGAATACATACCGATCAAACTACGATTGATCGTCACACGTAAAGAAAAAAAAATGACTGTACTCGAACACAGAGTTGGTCCAGGTTTTTGTTTTTTATTTCGTACTTCTGCCCAGTCGTGTAAAAACAGACTATGGCTTCGTTGAAATTGGTGTATTGGCTTAAGGCCGTCTCTCTTCTTTCTTTTTTTTTTGTTTTGTTTTGTCAGGAGACATTTCCGATTTTTTTCCCACTGATGTTCCTGAGGAAAAGCATGCAAAACGTAAACAGGATTGACTGTCAGCATTAAGGGATAGTCGATGTTTGTAAATCACTTTTCTAACCCCAGGTGCTTTGTATTTTTTATCCTCTTCCTCGTACTTCTTCGTACCCTGTGCTTTTTCGCCCCGAAACCGAACGCTAACGTGGCATAGTTTTTGCTTTTGTCTGCCTTATTGATTTTGGTCCTCTGTCGTCACAACACGTATAAGTATAAAACATCCTAAAAATAATTCTAAAAATGTTTTTTGATCACATAAAAGTTTTCTCGCTCTCTTTTTTTTGTAATATACTTGAAAAAAAAGGGAAGGATAAAATAACAGTCTCTCTCTCACACACACACCGAGCTCCTAAACATGAACTTCTTATTGGCATTGTGCTTCCTCAGAGCTCCCCTTGACCCCCGTGACCGCCGTGGCCCCCTGCCATTTACCTCCCAGAGTGCAACGCGTTTTTTGGAAAAGAGACGACTGTGTGAGGTTTCATCCACAGTAAAAAAATTGACGCCGATCCCTCGCACTCTTGTCAATTTTTGTTCACTACTTCATCTACTATAGTCACACGGTATTTACTTGAATCATGAAGATATTCAACAAATCTCTAATCTATATCTCTATGGGGTTTTTTTTCTTTTCTTTTCTCACAGTATTACACAGCATGTTTTAACATGTTTCTCAATTCAGATTTATGCTTGTATTTGTGAACACTAACAGTCTCTGATATTGTTTTTTGAGAATGCAAACCAACAATAAGACATCATTGGCTCGAGCTTTTTTTTTTTACAAATGCAGAAAAATGAAAATCTTGTTTTTTTGATCACATATTGCCCCCGGAGGTAGGTGGAATCAATTAAAATCTTGGAAGTCCTTTTTGTAATGTTCTCTTTTGTCTACATGCTCCATGAGGGATTTTGTCGTTTGTCTACACGTTGGCCTCGGCGTTGGTCAGGTTGGGGGTCGGGCTCGTCGGGTTCGGGGGGATCACGGGCTCCGTCGGGCTCGTTGGGTTGGGTGGGTTGGGTGGAGGGCTGGTCGGGCTAACGGTTGTCGTGGGGTTAGCCGGACTGGCTGCGGTGGTGGTGGTGGTGGTGGTGATGGTGATGGTGGGACTAGTTGCCGGGTTCACCGGGCTGGTGGCGGCGGCGGGGGCGGCGGCGGCGGGCGGGTTAGCTGGAGGAGGAGCTGGGTTAGCCGGGGTCACGGGGCTGGTTGCGTTGGCGGGAGCTGGGTTGGTGGGGCTGGCGGGGTTCGCCGGAGCTGGGTTGACGGGGCTCGCCGGGTTGGTGGGGCTGGATAGGTTAGCGGCGTTGGTTTCCGCCTGTTGCTCGGGTCCGTTCTCCTGAGGCCGCCTCACCACCGTGGGAGGCTTCAGCATTATCCGAAGTCGCTGCGAGAAGAAACGACATGATTACGTAAAACAGAAGACCGTTGGAAAGATCTGCTAGCGTGTGGACAATCTGCTCCTCACCTCTTTGTACGTGCCCTTGAGTCCCAGATACATGTAGATCATGTAGCCGGGTATGAGCACCATGGAGGACAGCGCCATGAGCCAGCCCACTCCCTGACCCCAGCCCGGGAACACGTACTCGCCCATTTTCAGAGGAACCATTTGTATGGCGCTGAACAGGAACACGCCCTGCGGGAGACACGAGACGCTTTATGCATCCTGACACCGCCGACCCGCAGGCGCCCAATATCGACTTATTTAATTTTTCCCCCACGACTTTACATGTACGCTCGTATTAGATCGGGAGGACTCACGCCGACGATGAGAGGGGTGAACACCACCCAGCACAGCTTCCACCAGATGCACGGCTTGTAGCCGATCATCTCCTCGATGTTGTCGTAGAACTTGTTCACACCTGCGACGACAAATGAAGCCGTGATCGTCACATTCACATCCAATTTATTTCAATTTGCCCGCCGCTCCGTCACGCGTCGGCGAGGTGGAACACGCGACCTTGAGGCTGAGTGGCGTTTGAAGATGATGCGTGCGTATAACAGGTGTGTAACATATTCTAACCTTTGCGTTTGTGAAAAAACGTGTGAAACATGGACGATACGCACCGTAGAACCAGGATATGGAGATGCATTCAAAGAAGACGAGGAACAGCAGACACATCCCGCTGGCGGAGTAGTAGTCGAACAGTTTGAACACATAGATTCCACCCTGGTTGCAGAAAAAAACAGAACTTATAACACATACTCTTCTATACTGTATTTAATGGCATCCAGAGAATAAGTCCAACTTTTAAATTGCCTCTACGTTGAGTAGATGCCGTCGGATTTAATAGTTTTATCTTTTAATGACATCTTTCAACTCGTTTAGTTTCGACCTCGTGCCCGTCTAATAGGCCAGCGCCGTACCTGCGTGATGTTTGACAGTCCAATCACATAGGACACCAGGCAGACGCACGCGATGAAGATCTCCCGCCTCCCCCTGAGAGCTCTGGGAAACTCGTCCACCAGAGCGGTGAT
The DNA here is from genome assembly GCF_963514095.1 of Eutrigla gurnardus. Lineage (NCBI taxonomy): Eukaryota > Metazoa > Chordata > Actinopteri > Perciformes > Triglidae > Eutrigla > Eutrigla gurnardus. The sequence goes on along the minus strand of NC_139922.1, from coordinate 28,641,120 downwards.
GAAGCCTTCGACGGTGCAGAACTGAGAGGAAGCAGAAACGAAAAACGGCATTATGGGTAAGTGAACTCTTGTTTTTGTTATATGCACGGGACTTATTCTAAACATGGCATGTAAAGGTCTATGAATATTTTGTATTATTCAGGTTCAATGTTGGTTGAATTGTCCCTAACCATGAGAAAGAAGACACTAAATGATGGAGCACACTGTTTTCGGAGGCCATTTTGGAAATAGCCCTGATGAGCAATTGAAGATAGAGTAGATCATTTGGAAAAACCACAGAGACTTTGACTTTGAACGCATCCCCAGACCGAATAAGTCCCGCCCCCTTCGTTCAGACTGTTCAAAGCCGTTCCCCCCACAACGGATTACAATCAGGAAGTAAGCATTGGCCGACATTTTTGATTGGACGGGGTTTTTACAGTCCTGCCACGGCCACAAATTACATTTTTTTTAATGTTATGTCAGAGAATGAAATGTATTCATTGCTACTGGCATGTTACAAGGATTTCAACTTATATAACTGTTCCTGAATAGAAAGACCTACTCAAGCTTTAAGGCTAGTGTCATAATTTATCTTTCATATCAAAGTGCATAGCTGCGTTTACATTAGTGCTTCTGTGGCCTTATTTGAACCCAAATCTCAAACAGAAAAAGCAAAGAAACACAGAGACGGGGGAAACCTGCAGGGCACAACGGAGGTGGTAAAGCTGCATTAAAAAGACTTGACAGCCGATGTCAAAGCTCAGACCGTATCTGTCCGCGAGGGGCAAAAATTGCATGCTTATCATGCAGAGAGACGGGGGGGGCGAGCTGCATGTGATATGCACCTATATTTAAAATATTTAGGTCAGCCCCATGAGCAGATAATCTCACCTGGCTGTCGATGCCCAGCATGAGCAGCATGGAGAAGAACAGGATCGCCCAGAGAGGAGAGACGGGCAACTGGGTGACGGCCTCCGGGTAGGCCAGGAAGGCCAAGCCTGGGCCTGGATAGGAAACAGACAGATCACATTGCATCAGCTTTGTTGTTGTTGATGTTGTCGTCTCTTATGACTGCAAACACACACATTCATATGGAAGTGTGTTTAGCAGTGACAGCGCACTTTTCAGAGGCAGAACCTTTTAGAGAAGAGGTGAATATGCAGCGTGTTTACCTGAAGCTGCGACATCGGCGATGGGTCTCTTTGTCACATTAGCCATGAAGCCGACTATAGAGAAGATGACAAAGCCGGCAAACATGCTGGTACACGAGTTGATGCAGCACACGATGATGGAGTCTCTGGGGAGAGGGAGCGTAAAATAGGCCCCGTTGTCAAAGATTTAAGATGACTGTTTTTTATTCCGGCATAACAATCCACATAGGAGGAGACCCAAGACAGCTGCATCGCTAAATCCTAATAATCATACTATCATTTCTTTGTATAAGACATAAAAATAATAAAATATATTGCTCATAAATATCTGCGTAGAAAAGAAGGATCCATTTTGAAACATGCGCACAACATGAACACAACTAACTTTTATGTAACGGATTGTTTTTGTGACCCAGAAGCAAGGGGCTGCTGGAGAAAACACTCAGGCTTTTGCAATTGTTTTTTTTTTTCTTCTTCTTCTTCTAGCATGCACACCAACAACAAGAAACAGCCTTCCCCTTAGATTGTTATTATATTCATGCCAGCAACTCGCATTAATAAACCCCTTTGAGGGCTCCTACCAAGTATCCTTGAATAAGGTCGTTAATAGAGGGGTAAAATGGGAATTTAATTGCAGCTATATTCAGCTGTATCAAATCCAGTGGCTCTTTCTCGTACATTACCAGTCTTACCTGTAAACATTGTTTTTGAACGGGTTGTAGCTGCCCAGAGCTATGAGTGACCCCAATCCTAATCCGTAGGAGAAGAAGATCTGGGTAGCGGCGTCCAGCCACACCTGACGGAGGGAACACAAGCGTTTTTTAAGGGGTAGGGCGGGTACACACGGGAACCAATCACACGGCGGCGTGGCGTTACCTCCGATTCTTTGAGTTTCTGAAAGTCCGGGGTGATGTAGAACCTGATCCCGTCGATAGCTCCGGGTAGAGTCACGCCACGGATGAAGAGGATGAACAGCATGAAGTAGGGATACGTAGCCGAGAAGTAAACCACCTATACCGGGGGGGTGAGACAGCAGGGTCAGGGGGTGAGACAGCAGGGTCAGGGGGTGAGGCAGCAGGGTCAGGGGGTGACACCGTGTGACGTCGAATTCAGACATATTCATGAGGGTTTTTTAAGGATTTGCTAGATTTATTTTCTTCGGCCTCCAGATAAAAAGACCAAAAACATCCATCAGCTTCGCTTCGAATGGCGATTGTTTACGACACCATGCAAGCAATATGTGAGCAAAGTGTGTGTGCAGGGGGGTGGGGGGAGTGTTTTGTGACCAAAACCAATTTTATTTGCCGCGGTCACGTGATGCACAAGACTTTTTTTTCTTTTTTTTTTTAAATGTGGCACCAAGAGGGAGGAGGGGGGGAAACGGCTCGGAGTAAAGAGGAGCAGGAGGACCCACAGATTGTAGCGTATTGGCTGTTTGCAGCTCCTCCTATCGAGGATCCACACTCTGTGTCGACGAGTCAGGAGGATTGGAATTAGAGGAGCCACCGTGAGGCAGAGCAGGATTAGTGAACATGAGAGTGTTTGATGTCTCGTTATTTGCAAATCAATCTGGACAATGTCGACAGCGGTCTGAATGATTGATGAGGTGATATTAGACTGTTTAATATTGCATCCATGTCACTATCCTGGTATAGAGAAATCTTGGATACCCCCTAAAGATCTGGCCTTACCTTCCCGGTCCAGCTAACCCCTTTCCAGATACAGAAGTACACGAGGACCCAGGCGATGGCCAGCGTTATCGCCAGCGGCACTCGGATCTGGCCTGGTTTCTCCAAGCCGTCGGTCATCTCGTGCATGTTGCGTCTGTTAACAGTGAGACGGGAAGGAAATAAGCATGCGGCCACAGAGGGAGCTCGTCTTTTATGGGTTCTCGGCGGGCTGCATGCAGGGGGATTCTTTAAAGCTCTGCTGTTTGTGAGAGCCGGAGGCAACAGTCAATATCTTACTCCCAAAACTCCACCACGGAGCTGGTGAGGTTGGTGGTGTCTACGATGGAGTGGTTGGTGTAACATTTCTCTGTGTTCCACACGTTGTTACATGAGCTCCACGGAAGGTCCTGCAAAACAACAAATTAGGGTGTTTTTTTCCCTCCTTTGCACATTTACGGATTTAGAATCCCTAATAAGAACCTTGCTGGTTTCTGAGGAGCATGGTGTGATACTTACAGTGGTGAAGGAGTTGTACAGGTAGTAAATGGCCCAAGAGATGATTACAATGTAGTAAATGTTAAGCCAGAAGGACAGGACAGCTGCTGCAAGGCCCACACCTAATCACACAGAAATGAATTAGGCAGTGTCCTACGACTATTGGATTTATGTGTGTTATGTGGCCCTAAAGTAAATATTGTTTTGGACGGGCCTTGCATCAAGACACAATTGCACAACAGAAGTGAAGAGGTACCTTTGAACATGGGGGCTAGTTTCCACACACCAAGCCCTCCAATGGAGGTGTATTGGCCGAGGGAGGTTTCCAGTAGAAACAAGGGCATCCCAGCGAATATGAGAGTCAAAAAATAGGGAATCAAGAAGGCTCCTGGATGGACAAAGTAAACATCAAGTTATGCATTAGAAGAAAAAAAAAACAGTAAGAAATATATATTTTCATGCAATCCACACGGTGCATTTTTGCTTAAATGAGCTGCTAAAGAGTGTTTACCTCCGCCGTTTTTCCCACACAGATAGGGAAACCTCCATACGTTCCCGAGTCCAATTGCATAACCCACACACGACAGGAGGAAATCAAATTTCCCTCCCCACGTTTCCCTGTCGGGCAAATCCTTCTTCTCGCCTTTCACGTCCAGCGACTTGGGCTTGTCGTTGGCGGCCACCTCGTTCAGCTCCGTGACTTGTCCGTCCGCCTTGGTGCCGTTCGTCGCCATGTCTCTGGGTTTGGCAAAGGTCCTGGCAGTCGGACGGGAGGCTTCAGCACCGGTCCACGTAGACAGCAGCTTCGCGGTTGTTTTTTTCTCCTAACCTTTGGACCAAATGTTGTGGAGACGATCGAAGCCTGTGCGCGCACACGGCTCACGGTCAGACGCCGTTAACCTGGAAGCGTGAATAGAGCATTTGGTCGATTTTTTTATTTTGAAGAGGTTCTTAAAAAAAATGAGGTTACTTGTCATGCAGCACACATTTTATTTGCACTCCTTTCATTTCCAGCTGGTGCAATTAAAACAACGTCAATTAAATGAAAACACATTTAAAAACGCACACTAAAGCATCTCGTGGACATTCTGGCTGTCTGACAAGATTTTCATTCATAGCAAGAAAACCAACAGCAATAAAAAAAAACCCATGCTGGACATGATCCCATAACTAAAACACGACAGATTGCGCGTAAAAATAAACAGCAGCCGAAACCAGATCAGCACACACGATAGGCCAAACAAAGTCTGCCAATAAATCAGCCTAAAAATAACTGCAATAAGCTTTAATGGCTGACGATGAAAAAACAACAACTTTAAGACAAATTGCAGCATCCAAAACATGCACTTCAAGCGCAAGACGCACCGTGGCAAAAGCACGTAGCCTATGATAATTAAAGCATAACGAAGTGAGAGTCCACCAATTACCACATGCAGAGTGCAAAGCCCCCCCCAACCCCCCCACACACAAAAAGACAGTCCTCCACGTCCAGCATCCGCAAGCAGCGGGGGTCCACAGAGGTCTCACACAGAATACGCGTCGTGGAGACAAAGGAATGTCCAATGCGTAAAAGCTTTACGCGTCGGGTTTGCACAAACAGCCGCGGCGTTCTGTCCGATCAATTAAGGCACCAAACATGTCATTAAAACGCGCAAACAGGACGCGTCTCCAACATTTTGCGGCCGTCCAATAGACTAAGCGAACGGCAATCCTTTCGGCTGTTTAATTGGCTGTATGGCGTGTAGGTGCAGAGCTCCTCATGCAGTCGTTACATGGCAACGCGTCGACAGTCCCATTCACAATTTAATCACACGCCAAAGACAATACAATAAATACCGAACCGTGCATTAACACCGTGTTTGCATGATTGTTGAAACGCGACAGACAAACACACGCAATCATTCAGCAGTTTTTTCCTACTCACAGTGAATGTGGGATCCGCGCCGCCGAGGATCCGCTGCCTCAAACCTCCAAACGAGGTATCCGTAGATTCCTCCCGTGGGCGAAGTTGTAAACTCCCAATATTTCTTGCAACACAAATAGATTTTACTTCCATTAAAAGACTTAAAGGGACCATGCAGCGTTAGAGATGTCCAAGCGGGAGCTGTCCAGCGGGGAGCAGTGCTGAAGACCAGGAGGAGGAGGAGGAAGAGGAGGAGGAAGAGGAGGAGGAGGAGGCTGAATCAACACGGGCAGCAGCCGCTTCGCCTTGTGCGACTGTCTAACATCAACAACCAGAGACTCAACTCCCATCTACACAGCCTCAATGTCATCTCAAAGTCGCCCCCCTCCTCCCCTCCTCCTCCTCCTCCTCCCCCTCCTCTTCCTCATCTATAGGCAACACTGACATCGCACTTGTAACCTATATTTATTTTAAATATATGTATTTCAAATTGTTTGTCTCGCCATTTTAATAAATGCCAATAATGAGGTATGAGACACACACACACACACACACACACACACACACACACACACACACACACACACACACACACACACCTCCCCTCCTCTCCCCCTTCACTGCAAGTTTTACCATCAAACAGACGATGATGACAATTCTCATTTCAAAGTTATAAATATTGATCCATTTGTTGGCTTTTAGCATTGAAGTGTTTTAAAAATGAAATGATCTCCCCTCCTCCCCGTAATGGAATGTATGGTCGAGGTGCAAATTGGACACATATTTGGTGTGTGTGTGTGTTTGGGGGGGGTAGGTTAGGATAGGATACAGGCGCCATTATCCAAGCGCGCGCGTGTATATATTTGGGGAGGTGAGGCCAGGCGGCGTCTGTCTGGCAAATCTGGCAAAGTGTGATAAAGGGAGTCCGTCAATAAAGGGAGGGAACAGTGGCTGGTTGTCTTAACTGCCGCCTGTTAGAGCCCAAAGCCCGACGTCTTCCACACGTGAGGGGTGGGAAGAATAAACTCGTGGACTATAAACTCATAATATGATATGAAATAAAGTCAAAAGAAACAACGGCTGGTGGGAATAATCAGCGAGGATTGGATCCAGTGGATTTCTTATTTTCTTTTTTTCTTCCCTCCGACAGAAACCATCCGGAAAGTGAAAGAAGAAGAGCACTTCTTTAAGGAGCAGCTCGTCCAGTCAGGTAAGAATCCATAAATAGGCCCACGTGTTTTATTAACTTGGATATTTAGCGCAGGTTTGCGTCACTGTCACGCTGTGCTACGTTTTCTAGCCTTTAAACCCAGAAACATGTTGGAGGATGCACTTCTCATGTCTGTCAGGGAGTTGAGGTGCAGAGAGTGGAAGTGCGCGCGCGCACGCATGCACGATCGCGGCGCAAAAACTTGTGGCGCGCGGAGCGTGGAAGCGCGTTTGGGCAGCAGATGGCGAGCCAATGAGGGGTGAACTAACCTGCTAAATGATACCACATGAAAATGCAGCATTTAAAATCCCATCTGGGTGGCGTCCCCGCGGACACAACGGGGGGGTCATGACACGTTTATTTATACACCTGCTGATGGAGCACGTCCAATAGGCTGGTGACATATAGCCTCAGCCAGCTGACCTCCTCACCTCCGCAGCGCTGCTTTGATTCAGCTCACTGCCTCCCCCCCCCCTTCCTATAATTTCCTATTTGGCTCCAAATATATATCCTCCCCCCCCCTTGCTGGTCCATCAGCTGTGAAACCATCCTGATGTTGCGGAGGTTTTGGTGCTAAACGTGGAAGATGATTCCCTGTTGTTTTCTTCTCATTTTATTCAGGACACAATTGTGTAATTATTGTATTAAAAACATATTATATTGTAACACATTTTTGGACGTCGCTTTGGACAAAAGTAAATGCCCTAAATGTAAATTTACAATTTTGAAAATATGAAAATATTAGGTATTCAATAAGTGAATGCTTTTTAAACAATCTAAAAAAAGGGTTGTAATGAATTTTCTGACCTCCATTTTCTCCCCCGATGCCCCCCCCCCTCTCTTTCTCTCTCTTTCTTGTTTTTTTTTTAACAAGTTATCTGGATATCACTGCTTTCTACCCTTTCCCACTCTGCAGCGTTCATTTTTCATGGACTCATATTTCCTCAACACCACTCTGCCACATTTGAGGCCACAAAAATGAACTGATTAGCATGATGATTAGTCATTAGTATGCTAATCATAAGCAATTCACATATTTTATTCATATTGTTGCAGGCTTGTTTTTCTGCTGGAATTGTGTACGTACCCATTTCATTTTATTTTATTGTAAACATAAATCTGGAGTCTGCTGACAACCAAAGCTGGGAATGACGACTTTAATATATATGTGTGTGTGTGTGTGTATGTGTGTGTATAATGTCACCATTTGCACACACAGCTCATGTGGATCAGGTAAATTAAATTATAATGCATGTATGATATCAGAGATGAATCTACTGCATGAAAACAAATATCTGCGAAATACCGATAAAACATTAAAATCCACTTAATATTTACAAAGCCTTTGTTTTGACCGCAAAGGGTATTTTAAAACACACACGTCTTATTAGGTGAGTTATACTGTCTGTGTGTGTGTGTGTGTGTGTGTGTCTGTGTGTGTGTGTGTGCGTGCGCAGCCTCTTTATTGTTGCTCTTTGTTTTCATCAGCCTTTAACCCTGAATGCTGCTTTTTTTTAATTATTTTTGAATAACAGCTCATTGTGTTTTTTTCCTGTATAAATGTAATTCGGGCCTCTGAGGGGACGATTGATGACATCACCTCACACTAAACGGCACGGAGACACCTGAGACGGTTGCGGGGCGGCGTTTGTGGTTTTTTTTCCAGCTTCCTGAGACACTGAAATCACTTGAAGGCTCTTGTTTGTCCGTGCTTCTTCTCCAGCGTAGCATTTGTTTAGCTCTGACCTAAATTGCTGTGAAGTGAGTGCCTCAGCAGCTCTGTCTCGCCTCTCTCTTCCTCCCTCCCTGCCTCTCTCTGTCTCTTTGTATGCCTCCTTTTCTTTTTCACTCGCTCTCTCTCACACACAATTTACAAACAAGCAAAACAAGCTGAGAGGACAGTTTTTTTATTTATATCAAACAGCGTTTGCCAGATCTCATTTACATGCGTAGTGAAGTATTGTGGGCTGCAGGAATCAGTGAGGTGGGTTGGCCAATGATATTTCGGGAACAAGCGAGTGAATCATCTACCAAATTTGTGGAGCATGCTCTGTTCCCCTTCCTGTGTGTGTGTGTGTGTGTGTGTGTGTGTGTGTGTGTGTTTTCTGGTTTTTACCTTCCTGAAGGGATCAACTATGCAAAGAAGTTAAATCCCACGGATGCATAAGACTTGCTTTTCTCTCCTCTGTTGGGATTCTGACGTATAGCGAGAATCCACGAATCCATGGCGTTCGACATCCGTGCTCTCGAATACAGGTTTCACCATGTTTGGCGTGGACACGCCGCCGTGCATCATGGGAGGACGGGGGGGACAGGTTACCCGACAGCCAACACACGCCGTGGATTTAGTAAACATATGACCTCCATGATAACCAGTATGTGGGCACTAAATCGCTTTCAATTTTTTTTTGTACATGTGTTGCTAGGCAACAGCATAATCGCTCTCCGTCTCTCCCTCCCTCCCTTTTTTTTCTTTTTTTTTCCTCTACTGGGATTGCTGTGCTGCTATCATTGAAAACGGTTAATTAACTTCTACAAAAAGTCCATTAATGGTGCAGATTACGGCTTGGGAGGGGTTAAAGAGCACATCAAGGCTCCACGCAGGAAGAACACGTGCAAACGCGTGTCACACATTTAAAATGGCCTTTTGGAAATGAATTATCCTTCGAATACAACATCGGTTGTATTCTAGCAACAACGGCTTTAAACGGCAATCTTTATCAATATAATAAAGATTATCTGGCAAATTGGACGTACCGGCTCCATCACTGACAAACTCATTTACAGACATAATCTGTTATGATTGATTCTCAAAATGAGAAAAAAAAAACAATTTAATATGATTAAGTCGTGTGTGTGTGTTGGAACACAACGGTGTGTGTAATATTTTATAATCAACACAAATGTTGCACCTCTTTATATGACGTTTGATCTTTTTATTGATCACAATAATGTGAAAATTAGGTTACGTCATAATTCTTCATTTATATTATTACATCTTGTATTTGTATAGCACTTTAAAAGGTTTTCAGGCAAACACAGGACTTTCAAGCAGGAGACCTGCGTTTGAGGCGGATGTTTAGCTACTTTGTAGTTACGTTAATGATGTCTGAGACGCGTTTTCCGTACTTATGTTACATTGTTACGTTAGTTTACTGTATTTGAAGTCGACCCATGATGCTAAACTTCGTGGTTTTGTTGCCTGAACCTAAGCGAGTGTTTCTGTTGTTAGATTTACAAAGTGTGAAGTCAGCTGCTAATTTCATCGTCTCATTAGAACTTATGAACTTCTATCTCACCATAACTTTAACTATTTCTCTCTGTTGATGAATTAATGACCAAATGACCCTTTAACAGACAAGCCCATGCATTAGGCTTCTGTTTACATTATTGAATTCCATTGTGGTCAACATATAGCTCTACTGTATAGTTTTTTTAATGGAGAATGAATCATCACTGTCCTTTAGTTTTGAATTTAAAACTATTTCTAAAGCACTTCAAATTGCTAGTTTTTCTCTCAAATGTGAAAAATTACAGATATAGACTGGCATGTTGCATAAAATCTATTTGTTTAAGTTTGAATTGATCTAAACACTGGACTACGTGCATTTACTAGATATGCGTCTCCACCTCAGTGCTAATTAACAAAAATGCTGGTTTTGCTGCTCTTCCTGTACTCCAGAGTTCATTTCAGCTCCCATGATTCTCTTCTTGGCGAGACCACCACTTAATAGATGGGTGACGAACCCACAATAATCAGATTGTGGATTTTTTATGTGTGTGTGGAGATTGATTGATTATATCTGAGTGTTATTTAAGTGAGAATGGAGATGATTCTTAAAAACTGTATGAACTGATGATAATTTCATGTTTAGCTTCACATTCTGCAGACTTAAAAAGGCAAACTAATCCATACGGTGTCATGTGGGGGCTTTAAGCCTGTAGTGACAGTCTATGTGTTGTGGTTGCTATCCGTCTTGCTTGTAATTCCAAACTAAATTAACCATGAAGGTTTTCGGTCACGCTTTACTGTGAACAACTGGCCCATCGATCGCTGTACACCTGAGAATCCACCACAGACAAGGAGACAGTAAAACAGCCTTGGGGTCCATCATCGGCATCACCGACCTCGGAGGGAGCCGAGACACGGAGCTCTTTAAATGCACGCTTTGACAGAAGCCTGCAAACCTTCCTCACCACGTTGCCCCTGCTAATCCGCTCCATTCAACCACGTCACTATGGAAACTGACTGGATGTCTCACCCTTACCGCCCGACTCGTCCCGCGCAGCCGTGATCGCCGTTTTCCCAACACGTCCTCCACGCCGTGACATTATTGGCTATTAGTGGGCCGAACCATTAAGGTTAATGTGCTTTTAAATATCTGGAGGAGACGACCGCTGTAGCATAAAGCTTAAAGCTCTGCAAGAGGACCAACTTCGGCTGGATGTCGGGGAGTTTTTGAGGCTTCTGGAGCAAATTTTCATATTCCTGCGCCTGCTACCTATTTCATTTCTTTGCCTTTTTTTTTTCCTCTGGCAAAATTGCAGGAGAATATTTGTCATGGTTTTAAAAGGTTTATCAGCTTCAAAGCTGAGGCAGCTGGTCGTCCAACCCATCAGTGAGTCCACGCAATCCTTCCAGCACCGACTAGAATGGTGAGAGCATGTGGACAAAATTCCCCCGCAGCTAAGCTCCCAATTCAGAGCTTTAGCGTAAAGCTAGGAGAGGCAAATTTACATTTTTACCATTATGACGTCAGCTTTTAATCCATCCCAAACCACTTCTTCAACCCTCTCAACATCTGGGAGAAGACCTTCAGTAATTGCTAATTACAGTTGGAGAAGAGGTTCCTCCTGGTACAGTGGATACAGTGGGTCCTGGGTTCCTCCTGGTACAGTGGACCCTGGGTTCCTCCTGGTACAGTGGACACAGTGGAACCTGGGTTCCTCCTGGTACAGTGGGCTCTTGGTTCCTACAGGTGCAGTGGGCCCTTGGTTCCTCCTGGTGGAGTGGGTTCTGGGTTCCTCCTGGTTCAGTGGGCTCTTGGTTCCTCCTGGTGTCGTGGGCCCTAGGTTCCTCCCAGTACAGTGGGCCCTGGGTTCCTCCCAGTACAGTGGGCCCTGGGTTCCTCCTTGTGCCGTGGGCCCTGGGTACCTCCTGGTGCAGTGGGCCCTTGGTTCCTCCTGGTGCCGTGGGCCCTTGGTTCCTCCTGGTGCCGTGGGCCCTGGGTTCCTCCTGGTACAGTGGGCCCTTGGTTCCTACAGGTGCAGTGGGTCCTGGGTACCTCCTGGTTCAGTGGGCTCTTGGTTCATCCTGGTGCAATAGGCCCTGGGTTCCTCCTGGTACCGTGGACCCTGGGTATTTTTGTACACTTCTACCTGGTTATGTTAGTAAAAACACATCATAGTTACATAGCAACAGAAATATTTGGTTATACTGTTCCCATATTTTATAGGGTTGGATGAAATATAGACAAAATATTTACTTTACATTCTTTTATGTTAATAATCAAGTTTGAATTGTCATATGTGCAACACGTCAGTAAATGGTGAACTACCGAGTAAATTAATGATGTCCTTAGTTAATGATTCATGAGTCATTTGTTCTTGCAAATTCACATCAATTGTGCAACAAGCAACACTATTTTAACATTTATGAGTTTGTGTTAGGACCAACTCTCATGTATGTGTTGATTCTGTCTCAGTGGTGAAAATAACATCTGGAAATCTCACATCTCTGGAAATTATATATTTGTCCAACAAAATAATAAAATAAAAATTCATCTTTTTTATTGCAGCTAATTGCTAATGTTCCGAAAAAGACCCGAACCTCCTGTCTATGCAGCGCTTGTTGCCCTTTATGCTTCCTTGTTCACGATTATTTGGAAAAATACTAATTGATTTTGCGTCACATGTACGAATTACATACGTACATTTCTTTGTAGGTAAAGCCACGACTGAGAACAGCATATATTAGGCACACTTGAGCTTTTCCTATACTAGAACGAGTCAAAATGGCTGTGAGAAAGTCCTATTTGACTATAAAGTGAATATAAAGAGAGAACAGCAGAGGCCCAAGAACAGTTCCCTGAGGTACTCCACGTTTTACATTAGAAGATGTCAATATAGTATTACTATACAAAGACACTTTCCTCCTTCTGATAAGTAAGAAAATGGATTTTACAGTCGGTCTGCGAGCGTACAGTGAGGTGATCCCACATCCCGACTTTTCACCGAGTTCTTTGACTTTCCCAAACGAGCAATGTTAATGCCACTTCCAATGTCACTTAATTTATGAGGCTTTGCCTCAGGGGGGCTGCCTGGTCCCTTGGGCCATGAGCCCCGTGTCCGGTAGGCCGGTTCAGTAATCCATCCATGAGCTCGAATTACATTATAAGTAAAATGGAGAATCTGGTGGACTCATTACACAGGCAGGCAATGTTGAAATATGTTTTCCAAAATGGGGTTCGGTGCGTTTGGAAGCTGAGTAAAATCTGAACAAAACTAACAGGTAGAATTATGCTTGTGAGGAATACTAGCATTATTTGGATGGTGCTTTTTCAGGGAACTCAATCTTCATGTATGATTATTTAAATTCTCCATGTTTGGATTTCATATTAAAGTAATATTATGTCATCAGATATATCCCTTCATTGGTGCAATAACCAGGAGCTTATGGGAGACAGCTGACTTTCTAGATCCAGACAGTTTACTGATTCAAATAATTCACCACAGATTTTGAAAAACAATAGATTTCCTTAAGAATGAATTGTTGACATAAAAAGACAACTTTCGAATGTTCTTTTTGTCATAAAGTGCATATTGTGTTGTTGAGATGCTGTTTATTTGTCAATTCAACATCAAGTGCTCTAAGCTTTGATTAGAAATCCCGAACTCTTTGAGGTTTCTGACCCCTCAGCCTCCAACAGGGGACCCAAACCAGTGATTGTGGTCTGCAGCGGATTGCTAGTTCTATTTCCTCCATGATCTCTCATGTCCTCCCATGGCACCGTACAAACCATTTTATGTAGAGCGCATCGGATTCAGCATGGGCATACACCAGTGGCCGACTGGAAAATAGATTTAAAGTTGCCCAACTAATCAGTGTGAGGTGTGTTTAGACACATGGGGCAGCTAATCCACCGGGGGGGTTTCCACCGGGGGCATCACAGAGTTTCAGGGTTCTTGGATGTTTGTCAGCATCTATTTTCTCTCTGCCTTAGAACCGTCTTTCCTTCCAACAGATTACTGTAGTCTAATTTTCCTTCTGTTCTCTGCTTCTTAACGTGTAAACAGCTACTTACTTAATTATTTTTTAATCTCCTTGCGCATTACATTTCTGTCTCCAATTAGAGCAGAAAAGTTTGCACATTAGTGCAAATGCATTAGCACCCCGAGGCACGCTAGTTCACACTAGAGCTGCAGTTGCACCAAAAATACTGACCTTTTTTTTAATTCCAGTATCTTTCTTTTATGTGACTGAATGATGCATTCTAACCTTTTGCACTGCGTTGGGATAAAGAACATAGAAGCTGCAGAGATGTGTTAATACGCCGCTGTCGCTGTCACATGTCATGCATGAAGACGAACCCAGAGGTCGCGATCGCGTGCCACATCGCCTGATGGTGTTGGTACATATATCCTCATCCAGAGACGACGGAGGAGCTTGTATAACGTGAATGATTATTGCAGCACCTCCAACGTATCCATCTCCTAAAGACGGGGCGAACGCATGAGCAAGAGATGAAGTCACTTCATTTAGTTGTCGGCAATGGCATCGGGAAACACTGACCTTTCGTTTGGTTCCTCGAGGCCAACGAGTGAGTCACATGACAGCCAGATATTTACAGTGCCTCCTGTCACTGGCCTTGTCAAATCACAGCACACTTCACTGGAGCCCAGCGGGGCCCCGAGGCTCCACTTCAGCTATGCAGACAGATGCAAAGGTGTTTTTTTTTTCTCCTCTTTTGGCCCGAGTGTACTACAACCCCGAATAACATGGAAGAACACGAGGGCATTATGGGATGTACGTGTTTATGACAGTTCGTGTGAGTGTGTTTGCAGGAGAGAGAGAGAGTGAGACATACAAAGGGAGACACAGATTGTCTGTCTGCAGGACCGATGAATTTCAGGCCAATTTATCTTGTGAATGAGCCTCTGGAGGGCATTCGTCCCCAGACAGTTCCAGGAATTGTATAACAAATAAAACTATACTTCTCACAGAGGAACAAAATGCAATTGTCCAAAGACCCTTCAGAGGGTTTTTTTTTCTTGCCGTTTCACTCGTGAGATCAAACGAGCATTGCATGCCATGATAAAATTAGACACGTATCAGTTCTGCTGGAGTCCACTGCTCTTCATCACTTTAATGTGGAAGACATTCACATCGTAGACTTGCTACCGAGGCTGAAGTAGTTGTGTAATGGTATTAAAGGGACCAATAAGCAGAGCAGCTTTATATCGACTTCATTTCTCAGCAAAGAAAATGGCCTTTTCTGAGCAAATAGCCAAAGTAATTATTTGATTGGGATGTTCCCATTTCATGGTGGAAAACAAAAGGGTTGTATGTGTTGGGGCATGTAGAAAGTTTTCTAGCATTTAGGGCAGCCTATATGGTGCCGCAACTCGTTTTCTCCACTGGAAGGTTGCCCTAGTTGCCATGTTTTATCTAGTGTAGGGACATTTGTGTGTTTCTTTTTGCCTTTTCGAGTGAGAGACAGGGTTAGAGTAGAGAGAGGGGATGCAGAAAGGGTCACCGGTCGGATTCAAACCTGAGGCCACCAACTCTACCGACTGACTCTGCATCAATGCCCCAATTTGCTGCATTTCTTTCAAACATTGGGCCGCCAAGAGATGCAGAAGCCGAGTCCGTAGCCTTGTTACGTTGGTGCGTTGTGTGTAATGTGTGTATTGTTTGTATTGTGAAGCTCGCCTGGTGCAGCTTTAATGCCGACAGTCTGTTCAGGGCTCAGACGGTTCCCAGCTGCAGAGCCATTGCAAAACATGTTGATCTTGGTCACAACAGCAAATACCAGAAACCACGTCGTCTGCTTGTGAGAACAAGAGTCCACGTTGATGCTAGCAGCTCTGTGAGGCTCTACTGGAGGTTCAGGGAGGCTTTAAGGCTAACACGCTCCCAGTGGAAACGCCGATCATCTGGTGGCAAAGAAGGAAAAGTAGTCCCTCCGTCATGGTGGTGTTAGGTAGTATAGATGGTGCTAGAAGAACAGTTTCTGAGGTTTCCTTCATTTTTACATCTGGAAACAACTTGAGGACTTTCAGATTCATGCAGAAGTCTGTCTTTAACAAAGTAAATAAGTGCAGATTGAAATAAATGAGTTAAAATTAATACAATCAACAATTGTCTAAACCTTGAGCTGTATGGTTTTAAATCCATCCAAACTCAAAAACAAGCAGATATTTAAGCAGGAAGTCGTTGTATAAGACACATCGTACATTCCCACCAAACCGAGTCGCAGGGAGGTGCAGGAGTGTGTGTGTCTGTGTGTGTGTGTGTGTGTGTGTGTGTGTGTGTGTGTGCTTTCACATTTGTGTATATATAATGTATTGAAATGCTACTATTATTTTGATCACTATTCTCCAGAATCTCCGTGCAGGAATGTTGTACTTCAGCGATCTAGAAGTTGGAGTTGTGACCCGATTTCTCTCAACGGAGCAAAGTTTTCAAACGTAGTAAAGCTGAAGTTCTACCGCTTGTTCCTTTTACTTTGGGATGTCAAAAGCGTAGTCAGGAACCCGGAGGGGCCTGCTGATCCCGTTTCAGAGCGCTGCTGTTTGAAGGGAAGAGGAGAAGGCAGAGAATCAGGGATCATGTTGACTCTTGTAGGCCACATTTAGAAGGAAGTTACTGCATCGATGATTGGAATTGCTCCAAACCTGTTTAACTTGGATTCTCAGACCCAACAGGTCTATTTATTCAAAATCATTCAATGTTTTCCTCATCAAATGTTTATATTTTCTTAAAACCATAACATATTTTATAAAAACTCAATATTGATAAAAGGGTCCTGTAGAAAAGTTAACTCCTTCTTTTATAGGATCAGGCTCGTACATTTGATGCAGGTGACAAAACCCACTATAAAGTCTAGTTTTTACACAAAATAATATATTAATATGCGTTTTGTAGAATATTCAACAAATATATACACATTTTGTCCGTCATTTACAGACAGAAATGTACAGAACGTTATCCTACATAGTGATGCTACTTATATTTGAGATTTGAGGTCAATGAGAACCAGTTGGATTATTTAAATAAATTCATTCTAATATTGAAAAAAAAAAGCGTATTTGGGATTTTGGAGGATAGTGCTGGATTAGAAAATTAATCAACACCATTCACATACATATAAAGCATATGAAAACTTAATATTAATAAGCAAGTCAAGGTGATTTAACGATGTTGGATTTGTTTTTGAGCTGATTGTATGAATGCAGGGAGACTTTCTTAGACCTCTGGAGTGTGTATCGATTATTTAACAACAGTGATTAATGACTTTACTATTAGTTACAGAGCCACGTTAGAATAAGGGAAAACTTCCTATTTCACATCCACTCTTTTTTTCCTCCACAAAGCTTCCCGGATGATAAATTTCAGGAACGCTCCTTTTTGCTGCCACAAAGAAGAAACACATTTTCTCTCTTTGCTGGAAGGGAACTTCTTCTGCCATGTATCTTAGAGGAGATCTTATTCTGGCTTGTACACTATTATAGAGGGTTGGGGGGGTTGGGGGGTGGGTGGGTTCGGGTAGAAAGGGTGGTAGGCGACTTGGTGGTCCAGTGGACTGGAAAACGCTGCCCCCTGGCAGGGAGTTAGTGCGCGGCTCGATTGGTGCCGGCGCTAATGTGGCCACTGGCTCGTTAGAGCTCTGATGTAAGGAACACTGCGTCTCAAAGAGTTTCAGAAAGAGAGAGAGAGAGAGACCGCCCGAACGCAGTGAAGCAAAGTAAAAGACTTGGACCCTTCTCCCCCTCGTCTCTGGAGATAAATCCACTCAATTTGGGTTAGACGTCAGTGATGGAGAAGATGGTTTTTCAATGATAAAGAGCTTGAGATGCTTTTCACTGTGGAAAAAAAACCCCCATCATTCGTGTCATGCAGAGCATTCACAGCCTTCCAAACAGGAGCCGCTGACAGGTTGGTCATCAATGAAAGGAGGCCGAGAAAGAGAGGAAAGAACTGAGGGGAAGAAAGAGCTCGCCTCCCCCTCGGCAATCACAGAGGTGAGGAGGAGGAGGAGGGGAGGAGGAGGAAGGACGGAGCCTGTATGCTCCAAGCGTAGCTGCAACGTCAACCCAATCATTATATCACACGAGTGTTTCATTTGACATGATGTATGCTGTGTATAGTAGTGGATCCTCACAAATGAAATCCAGCTGATTCAGAACTGCCGGCATGGAGACGCTGAGCCTCCGGGGCAGTTTGACATATTGCACAATTTGAATCTATAATGTTTTTTTTGCAGGAAAAGATTTCAGTTAAAATAACAATCCGTTCAGATGACTTACTATTATTATTATTATTGATTCACAGGCACATCATGCATGCTTTTATGCAACCTGAAAACCTTCTCACGTAACCTGCTCGGATGCAAGGATGAAAGAACTGGAAGTATGGCAGTAGAAATGTTATCGTGTGGACTTCTGGAGCACAAACAGCCATTGTTCACCCTAATTGTGACCCACCTCCATATATGTAAGCAATTTTAATGTGAGCATGTATGCGTATTAAAGAGGCAAAGAATCCGGGGGGGGGGGGGGGGGGGGGGAATAATACAGTCACTGAGGACAAAATGTGGTGGCAGGGAGGGAGGTGGAGGGGGGAAATAGCCCCGCTCATCTCCTCCTCATTTTCTGCCCGCTTCTACCCAGCAGAGTTTCTATGGCAACCCCTCAAAAAGCGGTGTGCGGTGAATTGTGGATTTGAGATACGCCGTCTGATTGCCGCCGTGTTGGAGGAGAGATGGCTGGCTCTTTCGTCAGCCTCCCTCTGTAAGAGGAAATTGGTGGAGAGCTCCGATAAAAGCAGCCGCTGTGTGTGTGTGTGTGTGTGTGTGTGTGTGTGTGTGTGTGTGTGTGTGTGTGTGTGTGTGTGTGTGTGTGTGTGTGTGTGTGTGTGGTGTAGTACAGCACGTGCACGCTCATGGAAGCTTTACATTAGAATCTAGTTCCCCCCCTGCAGAGCTGCTCTTGCCCCCCCACCACCAGACTACCCCCCCCCCCCCCCCCCTGAATCTGTCTGACCATGTGGACTCATCAGTATGCTTCTTGTTCCAGCTGATGAAGATGGAGCCGCTGCCATCGATGACGATTCAGCTCTGAATTCCTGCAGCAATGTGCAATGCAGTTTTTTTTATTATTTGAACAAATGAGAGAGAAAAACAATTCTATTTAGTCTCATAACCCCCCCCCCCCCCTCCTCTCCTCCACCCTTTCCATCTCCCACCTCCACCTTGTGACTGACGTGCACTGATGTGATGTGGTCTCTGACAGGAGATCTGTGTGTTTCCATGTATGTTGCATGTTGTTCGGTGAGCTCAGCTCTGCGGCTGCAGGATGCTTGTAAGCCGTGCCAGTTCCCATTAGCATCCCATTATAAACCAGCATGATCACTCGTCACTTAGAATGCCTGCCACAGCATGCTCTGTGTGTGTGTGTGTGTGTGTGTGTGTGTGTGTGTGTGTGTGTGTGTGTGTGTGTGTGTGTGTGTGTGTGTGTGCGTGTGAATCACACAGTCAAGTGATTGAGATTGGCCTTGTTTCAAAAGAACATTTTAAAAAAGGCTGTAAAGTCTTGCACTGTGTACAATTCAATTTAAATGTGTCTGCAAGTGTTTGGTTTGTTTGACCCAGATTTCTCACCTACCCCACTGTTGATAAATTGGATATCCGGAGGCAGGCTTGCGCAACAATTTAATTTAAGTCGATACGCAGTGAACAGCGCCCTCTGCTGACGGAATCTGTGTTGCACATGAAGGCGAAGACTTCAAATCCACATGAACCATTTAGAGAGGGAAGTGTCCCGAGTTGTCTTCTTCACAGGCTTTAAATCTAACGTGCATGATTTCATTATATTATAGATATCATAGCTTTTTTTCTGAGATTTCTGCCTTGTTTGGGGGGGGGGGGGGTAAACCTCTGCAGGAACAAAAAAAAAAGCAAAGGAAAAAGAAGAAAATGAGTGTATCCTTTAATTGATCCTCTTTTTTTGTCTCTTTCCTGACAGATAACATGAGAATCACCTGTGAGCTGCTGAAAAGGTGACTTACTACAACTAATAACATCCAACAATGGCTGCATTCCATTTAGGTGTTTTCAGAGCTGGGATTGGATGCTATGCTAACATGCTAGTCAGTGCACTCAAACAGCATGTAAGATTTTTGTCTCATTATGAAACTAATAATTTGCATACTATATTATACGAAAATATTAGAGTATGCAAACCATGGACTCCACGGCGAAGTAAATATCCCACAATGCAACGTTCATAGCGGAGACCGCTCTGTGTTGTCAATAATGCGTCACTTAAGGTGTAAAGTTGAATTTTTTAATTTTACGATTAAAAAAATGTTCATTTGGTCACGTGAGGCTCGAACTGGTTACCATGGTTACGTGTCTCCAGCCAGCAAGGAGGCTCTCAGGCATACCTGATTGGTTGATTGATCAGGTCTGGGACGTTCTGAACCCCAGTAACACCTTCCTCTCTCCTCCTCCTCCTCCTCCTCCTCTCAACTCCTCTCTCTCCTCATCCTCTTCTTCCACTCCTCTCTCCTCCTCATCTCTCCCCCTTTTCTCCCCTCCTCCCCTCCTCTCCTCCTCTCTCCTCGACCTCTTTCCTCTACCTCCTCCTCCTCCTCCCTTCATGGCCTGCTGGCTGTAGTCTGCATCTATCCCCATCCTGGCCTCCACCCTCTTACCTCCTCCACCTCCCCCCCCCTCCCTACACACACACACACACGACCTCCTGAGCCCTCTGCGTCTCTGGTCCAGGTCTAGAGGAATGTTGAGTGTCTCTATAGCCCCCTCCCTGGAGATTAGGCTTCACCGTGCCCCCCCCTCATTCCATTCCAAAGCATGCCCCCCTAAGAGCGGCCGCATTTTTATCTGAGCCCGGTGATTGTGACAGATTGGCCAAATGACACACATACACAAACGTGGACACACGCCGAAGGCACAGACCGGGGAGAGGGGGGGCAGGTCCTGTACCGGGGAGGGACCAGACCAGACCAGTGCCAGTATGGGGGGGGGGGGGGGGGGGGGGAGATCTGGGGCTATAAAACCCTCCCGGGCTGAGGCCAGTGTCCTGCCCTGAGCTGGACAGTACCTCCTTCCTCTGTGCCGGGACGCCGTCGGGACAGGCAGCGGACGAGCCTCCAACATGAACGACATCTACAAGGCAGCGGTACGTCCACACACACACACACGCACACACACACACACACACACACACACGGATGAAAGTGTTGGATGCTCGTAAAGTAAATACGAGAGCGATGTTGTTTTGGATCACAAACCATAACAATTATTATTATAAGTTTGTGATGCTCAGCGATCTGTAATGTACTTTCTCAGGAATGTTCTGGCGTTTATGTATTTGTTTATAGTATATATTCTAGTAAAGTGTATTAGAAAACTGCCTCCATCACTTTTTGTTTATCTGATGAACGGGTGGAGGTGGAGGGCATCGCCTCCATCACCAGCTGACATCAGAGCAGCCTTGACACCATATACGTCTCGAGGTGTTCTTCCTACTCCAGCTCTATCAGGTTCTGATAAGGGTGGGGGTGGTGGTGGCGGTGGAGGTGGTGGGGGTGAGGTCACTGACAGGTGACGGGTCCCTGGATCCTGCATCTACGTTTTTTCGCGACTTGAAATGGAACAGTCCCCACTTCACATGGCTAATTTTGGCCGGGTTGCTCAGATGCTTCTGCGTCCGTGGGTCCTCTGGTGCCAGAGGCTGGCTTCAGGTTTAGATAAACCCCCCTCCTCCCCCCACCTCCACCCCCTCCTCCACCCCCCCATGACTGAATTCCAGCATTATCTGTGAGCCCGAAAGCTGTGAGGCTGTGGCTGTCCGTCCACCTCGGCCCGGCATGGTCCGCCGGCTGTCCCGTCCACTCAGCGTCCCCAGTGAGCGGTTCAGCTGAGACCATTAAAAAACACACAGGAATGTACATTACACGCGTTTGTTTAGACGTTTTTGAATATATCGTAACCAGAGGAGTGTGTATATGTGTGTCGTGTGTTTGTGTTTAATTTCTAGTGGACGACAGACGATAACTCTTACATAAGCAGCTGTCTCCCTCTCTCATTCGTGGCAGCTTTTCCAGGATTACTGTTCCATTGTTGGGCCAGATCCACAGCTATGCTAATTTAAAGCACTGTGTATTGTGTCCTTTATCTGAGGTTCCTGATCCCGTCTTGTTTATTTTTAAACTCCTTCTCTTTCGGGCTCTCACATATGACACACACACACACACACACACACACACACACACACACACACACACACAGGTTCTGTGTTTTGACCCAGTATGTGTGTATGGAAGCAAAATATTCACCTTTTTTTGTTATCTTAATGGATTTCCACGAGTGAAACACGTCGAGTAGCTTTTTTAAAACATTTGTACAAAATGCATAATGATGTAATAATAACAGACATTAATCTACATACAGTAGAATCAGGTCACCTGTTTACGATATAAACTTTTTACTTCTTGCAGGTTGAGCAGCTGACAGACGAACAGAAGAATGGTGCGTAAATTACAAAAATCTTTACGACTTTACACATAAACGTGTAAAACTCACCTGTTCAGAACGGCTTTTACTGTTATTATATTTATTTATATGTAAAGTGTCTTTAAGTTTCTTTTAATTTAGAATTAGAATCATCAAAAAGTCGTCTTTTTTTTGTCTTTTCCGAATCCAGATTATAATTTCATCTACACATTTATATGTTGAAAAGGTTCACATCAGATTCGTTGGTGACGTTTTTTTCTGCAGAGTTCAAGGCCGCCTTCGACATCTTCGTACAGGATGCGGAGGACGGCTGCATCAGCACCAAGGAGCTAGGGAAGGTGATGAGGATGCTCGGCCAGAACCCCACCCCCGAGGAGCTGCAGGAGATGATCGACGAGGTGGACGAAGACGGTAAATCAACTTAAACGCTCCATAAACTCAAAACGGTTTGGGTGGCGGCAGCTGGCAGCTCCATCATTGCACAATCATTTGAACTTAATGTCAAATTGATGGTCGGGGGGTCACATGTACCGGGATGAGTTAAAGGGAAACGAGCATCAGGAGATGAACAAGTCATCTTGAATTTTCTATGAGATTTGCTCGATAAAGCTGTCATATTGTCATATTGTCCAATAGTGTTACTAAAGCCATATATAGATATTTAAAAGCCCATCTGTTTGCCTATATTTGTAAATATGGTTTTATACAGCAAATTAAGATTTTGCCTGTTTTGATTTCTGTTTCTATTAATAAACGATGATATAAGTTGATAGATTTGGGTGTGATGAAACTCCTCTGTGCTTCCAGGGAGCGGCACGGTGGACTTTGACGAGTTCCTGGTGATGATGGTGAGGTGCATGAAGGACGACAGCAAAGGGAAGTCGGAGGAGGAGCTGGCCGAGCTGTTTCGCATGTTCGACAAGTGAGTTTTTAACGTTTCCAGAAAAAGAAAACCCTGTTTGTCCCGTTAAGAACCAAGTCAGCCGTTCACCTGCACCATCAAAGAGAATGTGTCAACTAAAAGCACTGAGTTGACAAAAAAAATCACCGCAGACTATTAATACAATCCTTCAGGGATTCCAGCAGAAATATGTTCACCGTGTGCAATTATGTGTTCTGACAAAATGCCAAGAGTCTCTGCAGAGTACAGCACGGAGTTCACTTCATAATCCTTTCTGACAGCAGCGAATATTTCAAACACCCACTCCATGTAAGCCAGACACCTCGTCTGCATCAAAGAGTTCTCTCTCTCTCTCTCTCTCTCTCTCTCTCTCTCTCTCTGTCTCTCTCTCTCTCTCTCTCTCTCTCTCTCTCTCTCTCTCTCTCTCTCTCTCACAATGATGCCAAATACTTAAATACAAGATATGACCAGGCACATGTCACACACAAACAAACCTCTACTGCCATCTGGGAAGCTTAACTTAGGATTTGTTTTTTGTTATGTGTATATTTATACACACACACACGCACATATATATATACAATATAACAATAACAGTCAATACTTACACTACATATTTAACATTATCTTCATACGGTCACATACTGAGGGGATTTGTGTTAAATATGAGAGGACGTTCGTTTACCCAGAAATCATAGCGTTGTGACGTTAAACACGGGGTTTCCAGGTGAAGCCCGGAGGAGTTAAATATAAAGGTAAACAAAGAGGGACAACATGTGGGAACAAAGTTATTCGCAAAAGAGGATCAGCAACACTCGACTTGAGTACGTGTTTTCAGGGGCCAGCGTTCTGTTGGAAAGCTCATACCTGAAAATGTGGGGGCGGAGCCAACTTCCGAGTTTGCTAGCACCTTTACGAACAAAGATATGCGCAATCGAGTTTGCTAGCACCTTTACGAACAAAGATATGCGTTATCGAAAGGTCGCTAGCACCTTTACGAACAGAGACATGCGCTATCGAAAGGTTGGAGCGACTTGAATCCCGACTTGAGTGTGTTTTTCGGTCAAGTTTTCCAACGGAAAGATCATACCTGAAAACGTGGGGGCGGAGCCAACTTCCGAGTCTGCTAGCACCTTTACGAACAAAGTTAACCACAAACAGAAAGGATCGGTCTCACTGATCGTTTTTTCGCCGTAGCGGCTGAACAAAAGGTCGGATCAAGTACATGTTTGCAGGCATGAGCTGTCCAACAGAAACGTAAAGCTTATACCCGAAAACATGGGGGCGGGGCCAACGTCCGATTTGCTAGCACCTTCATGTTGAGTTATCCAGTTTAGCGGCCAAACGGAAGGTCGGAGCACCTCCAACCTGGTTGACCTCTACCCATTTTCTGTTACGACCTTTCCAACGGCACCGCTATCGAGTCTCTACGACATTCCCGTTCTGGAAATTCACCGGGACGGACCACCGGATATATTGTACTCCTTTTTGATTTCGCAGGAACGCGGACGGTTACATCGACCTGGACGAGCTGAAGATGATGCTGGAGTCCACAGGAGAGGCGATCACCGAGGACGACATCGAGGAGCTGATGAAAGACGGGGACAAGAACAACGACGGCAAAATCGACTACGACGGTGAGGAGTTTGAAAAGTCTTTTAAAGCGATTAGAAGAGGTTACGCTCCTGAGACTCAGATCCATCACTCATCCACCAAAAATACACCATAAAAGGCTTTTTTATTTTGGGCTCCGAAGCAATTAGCTAACTGTGTCTTCCTTAATTCTGCAGAGTTCTTGGAGTTCATGAAGGGAGTGGAGTAAACCCTGAAGGAGAGAAGAGCCAGAGTGTTATTTTTTTATATCTCTCTGCGACTCCACGGTCAATCTGCGGATTCGGACGCCGCCGCCGATAGAAAACATCGGAAACGACTTTGCAAGATTCAGTCCAACACCGAAGCTGAATGTTGGTGTGTTTTTCTACCAACTCTTGCATCGTTGTAAATACAGTTTGTAACTACTTTTTTTGGGTTGCCCACGTATACAGAATCTGTGTAAATGTATCCAAATTACTTATTTTCTATGGGCCACATATTGTACCAGTTTGGCCGCTTCGGGAAAAAAAAATTGCAAACTTTTTGTGTTCAGACTAAATCTTTAATCTCTGAAGTTGCCGCGGCCGGTTTGCACAAATCCCAACAGATTCATGAGTTATAATGTTTTTTTGTGTTTTTTTTTTTACACCAGGCTCTGCTTGACTAATCATACTGTCGGAGCGCTAACATGCTTCCGATGTGCACATTTGTGTACATTTCTGTATGTTCCCTCAGGACTTTTTTTAATTTATTTTTTTTAATTATTATCTCCCCTCCCAACGCCCCGCTGGAAGGAAATCCTGCATATTTCTATACGAAACGTCAGTTTGGAATGTGCGCTCATGTAGGCCTAATAAACGAGATGCGTTTGTCAGGGCAGTCACTTTGTCGGTTTTTTCATTTTTGTTTGTTGCGTAATCTCCAACGTTCTCATAACTTGACTTTTAAAGGGGATGTTACACAATTTCACTTTTTCCAGTGTAGTGCTTTTGTTATGAGTTGTCTTGTTTTGGAGATATCTGCCTTCTCTCAATATAATATGAAGCTAAGCTTGTGGTCAAAGCACCAAAAAATACAAAAATCAGAACTAAATGGTTCCTACGTGAAACTGCTCACGACGGTTGGATTATTTTGAGTAACCGGGGAAAAGAAATTACTGTTAAATGTGTTTTTTTAATCATTTTTAGGTGTCAGACAGCTTTATGGCTGATAACTATGAAAAAATAGGCATCTCACACTAAAAAACATCTAGAGTGATACCTAAATATACATACAAAAGTATGTATTTTTATGATCTTGGTGACTTTCCTTAAGTTGCTGCTTTTCAGCAACTGTTATCAAGAAGCAAACAACAACCTAGTTAGCAATGATACTCCTGATTTTTCCTTCATTTTACAGGCCGATCACCTGCTCGCCTCTCTTCCCTTCTTTTTAACACAAATAACGACAAATAACATCAAAACAAGAAACCCTCTGAAACGTCGACGTTTATCTGTGTAATTTGTATTCTCTAGTAGCTCTTGTCTGCGGCATGCCAACCATCCGTACGTGTTCAGTTACAGTCTATTGAGACAGGAGCTATTTCTGTCTAATCATGTTAGTGCCCATGTTAGGGGATCTGGATCCACCGACGCACCAGTTGACAATCAGATGCCATTGTCCATATCCAGAGTTCTATTTCACTACAAAGGACGCTGGTTCTATTGTTGAAACGGCTTTAATTGTGACACGTGTCGGTGCACGGAGACACCTGGGTGGTCGGAGCCCAGTTTTTAATGACACGAACCGTACCAACTGTTGGTTGGATGTACACAGGTGCAGTTAGTCTCCGTGGCCACATGATGTCACCAGATCTGATCTTTGGTTACAGGAGAGGATGAGGAGGTTTCATGGCACATCATACACTCTTCAATATAACATAATACTTCCATGAAAACACGAGCATGAGGATTTAGAGAATAACACGTTTATCCTCAATAATCATCTTTGAAAATTACCATTATAGTATTTAAGATTCACGACAGGATGACGGAGGTTCGATTCCCAAAGATGAATGTGTAGCACCCGTCCTTTTTTAAATCATAAGTCTTCTT
This sequence comes from Eutrigla gurnardus, assembly GCF_963514095.1. Lineage (NCBI taxonomy): Eukaryota > Metazoa > Chordata > Actinopteri > Perciformes > Triglidae > Eutrigla > Eutrigla gurnardus. The sequence goes on along the minus strand of NC_139922.1, from coordinate 28,614,364 downwards.
CTACACTTTTGTTGCGTGTGAAATTTAGATCCGGTTGAGATTAGATGAGATCGACTTCTTCTTGTGTGAGCGTTGTGATGTCATGGTGATGTCAGCGGCCGACGGAGGATGAAGCCCCCCAAAGGCCTCTCTCCCTCTCTCTCTCTCCATCCCTCTGTCTCTCCCTCCCTCTCCCTCCCTCTCTCTCTCCCTCCATCTCTCTCTCCCTCCCTCCCCCTCTCTCCCTTCATCCCTCTCTCCCTCCCTCTCCCCCCCCCCCCCCCCCCCAATCAATGGGAGGCCGAGCAGCAGCTGAGCGGTGTGTGTGAATGAATCTTGGGTGTGGTGCTCTAGGAGCAAGTTGGGTGGAGATGTCACGCCGTTACGCAACAACGATGACTCATGCCTGCTGTTATTAACACACACACACACACACACACACTGCGGTTGTTAACCACCTTTGGTAATGTGGATTTCGGGGACACGTAAGCCCACCATAAGACCCGTTTCCTCTTTGAGTGTATCAGTCACGACCTCGTAACACTGACCTGCCACACGATTCACAAAGGTAACAGTGAGGTATGAGTGTTATGTAACTGACTTCATTCATACTGTGTGTGTGTGTGTGTGTGTGTGTGTGTGTGTGTGTGTGTGTGTGTGTGTGTGTGTGTAAAACGGGTTATTCCATTGGCTATGAGTAAGTCAGCCGGATATTGAGCCGTATGTAGTAAACACACACACACACACACTGCTTTATTGATTCATGAATCACCATCATTAGATCACATAAGAGTCATGATCCTCCATGAAATTGTCCTTAAAACGGTTACTAAGCTACGCCAACAGTGTGCTGTTTTCATAACCTTTTGTTTCCATAGCTCAGTATGATTTATAGATGTAAAAACTAAAAACAATAAAATAAAAATCCCCAGAAGATGGCCGACGTGGGAAGACCTCGTTTGAAGCCAGCATGGCCTTTTTTAAGGTTTAGAGGATTCCTGTTTTTCTTGCTTGGCTTACATCACGTTGTCCGGTACTAAATATGACAAACCTTAATCTCGGGGAAGTTTCTGATTCACCGCGGTTTGAAATATATGACAACGTGCTTCCCAAAAAACTACCTAGATTCATTATTATCTTTTTTTAATTCATGTTATGATTCCTCTTTTGTTAAAGGGGTAAAAATCTGGATTTTATACGGCTATATCTATGAGCAACAACACATATATATATAAATAACATAATGTTATACTGATATATCTATGAGCAATAACAAAAATATATAAATAACATGTTATACTGATATATATATATATATATATATATATATATATATATATATATATATATATATATATATATCAGTATAACATTTTTATTTATTTATTATTTATATATATATATATATATATATATATATATATATATATATATATATAGAGTAACAACAAAAATATATAAATATAATAATTTTACACTGCTATATAAATGAGCAACAACAACAAAAAAGAAACCATGGATTTCATCATTTTATACTAAATAAATGCAGAAAAAAGCAGATTTTAGAAATTAGAGCATTGCCTTTTTGTGTGCCGAGCAACATGGTAGGTTGCTTTTGTCGACGTAAACACACAATGAGGAAGTGGAACGAGAGAGAGAGACAGACAGACAGACAGAGAGAGAGAGAGAGAGGGGAAGGACTGCAAAATAATCAAACTGGAAACAGACGGAATATTGTACGGTGACGCTGCTTCCCACTTCTGGTTCCCGAGAACACTAGAGTCCTGTTTCTGGGTCCATAAAGGCCCAACAGACGACGAGACGCAGAAACCCTCCAATTCCACAATAACTTTATTCATTCATTCAAATGAATAACGCCGATTGTTTGGGGTTTTTTAATGTACCACTGGAGGGTTTATCTATTTTTACCACTTTGCAAACAACTTGTATCGTGTGTGTGCGTGTGTGCGTGTGTGTGTGTGTGTGTGTGTGTGTGTGTGTGTGTGTGTGTGTGCGTGAGAGACAGAAGTATTTAGATTGTAAAACGAGATAAAGTAGCAAAGCTTCAATGTCCAAATACTCCATATAAATCAAATGAAAAGTATTGTTCATTTGAATATCATGTGTTGTATAGTTTATTTTGTATGGCTGCTCCTGAGAGATGTTTCATCTCAATGGGACTTCCTGGTTAAATCAAGTCAAATAACTAAATAAAAAGTTGTGCATTAAAGCAAATTATCCGAAACTCCGAGATGATTCCCTGTGGGACGCCCTTTCAATAATTAGTATTAAATAATATGGATTATAGCCACCATGATGGGATGTTGAGCTGGACAAAACGATCTCAAATGTTGATTTTAAAGTGACAGACTGGAAATCCCTGTGATGTCACTATGACATCATTACCTTGGTGGCTCATGTTGGTCGAAGCACAGACACAATCTTTTTTTTCTGCAAATTTCTGTACCGTAAGCAAACATATGGCCTCGTGTGAACAGAATACCAGACGGTTCCCAGCATGCCCCCCCCCATCCAAAGTTCCCAAACAAGAACACGTGACAAACCGACGACCTTTGCTTGAGGAATGTTCCCTTTATGTTTCACCACAAGATCAAACCACACATCCTCCTCCTCCTCGGCTACTGTACGTCGCCGGATGGTGAAGTTGGCCCACGAAAACCAGGCGACTTCTGGTGTCGACAGATGGCTGCCTCGCTCCGCCACCGGTGGTCCACGTGGACTCGCGGCTCCACACATGACCCAGAATCCTCCTTCGCCAGAACTCACACTTTGTTTTTTGTTCCTTTCCCCGTCGGTGAAAGATTTATTTCTCTCAAGAGTTGTAGTCAGGATTGTGAGGCCTGTTTATAGACAGATAACAGGTTTAATCTGTATAAACAGAGCTGTTACAGACCAGTGGTGGGACCCACTGAGACTACAGACCTGTTACAGACCAGTGCATTGTGGGAGTTGTTGTTTTCCACCCACACACGGCAAAAAAAGTCACCGTCTTACCTTTTTTCTCGGTCAAGAAGGCACCAAATTCTAAATTTATTTTTCATTTCGACTACTTATATGACCCACGTTCAATACAGATTCATGTTTCCACCGGGGAAGTATCCCTTTAATTATGTAACCCCCCCCCCCCCCCCAGCATCCATGATGTCATCTCCTCTTCAGCAACATGATGTCAGAGATTAGGATTATTCTTCCTTTTGGCCCCGAACATCTGCTGTAAACAAACAGTGAAAAAAATAAAAAATAAATAATAATCCCTGCAGTAAAGGCGGCATTTCAGCCATTCATTTAGATGAGAGTGGCTTTTTTTTTAACCACACGGGGGCCAAACACATAAAAGTCAGTATTATTATACAGAAATGCTAAAAAAAACCACTCATTTGTTCTACTGAGGTGAATAAATTAACTATTCCAGTCGTTTCAGAAGCAGAAGCAGAAATGAAATGAAATGATCGTCAGTCATGCAGTTATGCTAACTATGTTCTCATGAGGACAGCAGGTGTGAACCAGCACACACACACACACACACACACACACACACACACACACACACACGTATAAATACACAGTCTCATGCACATCTGCTTCCCCGGCGATGCTGAGTAAGCATCAGCCTTCCCCTTCATGTGTGATCACAACAGGACAGAAATAAACTCCCGTCACAGAAAACATATTGTGAAAACAACAACCTAAAAAAAAAATCATTTTTTTTGTTTGCTCTACGTGGACATTTTAATTACAATAATTTCCACAGGCGTGAGATTCCTACAGATTTTTTTTTTTTTTTGAGACCGCACATGTTGCTTTGAAGTTAGCAGCAGGACACAAAATGGTTTATAATTACCGTAATATACAAAAAAAAAGGTCTCAGGTGAGACTCAGTTGGAGCCAAAAAAGCAGCTGTGAGGGAATCCCACACATGATCTGTGTGGAAACTCAGTGTTATGGTGTATAAATCACTCCTGGTTACTCTAGAACCATCAATGCGGATCCACTGTGCCAGTTACTGATTAGCCCTGTTTGATTGATGGTTCTCATTCCATCTACCCCCCCCCCCCCCCCCTCCCCCCAGGCTGGCGTGCAGCTGTACACCCGCCGCCTCGGCCTTAGCGTGGGTGTCTTCCCATGCAGACCTAATCACAGGCCTCTTTTTTCTGCCCTGCAGGTATGCGGCCCTGCCGGGTTCAGTCATGCTGGAAAAAACCCCATCAATCAACAAGCTTTTTATTATCCCAGCCTGCGAAGGTGTTGCAAGTCTCTTCATGTCACTGCTGTGGAAGTTTTAGAGCCGCCATGTTTAAGAGTGACAGTTGTTGGACCGTGAACAGCTACAGAACATTTATTTTTTTATTCCCTGACTCGGAGAGGCTTTGGCTGTCGTTCATATGATATCGTTTCTCCGGAGAGGGAATTCACTGCATCATCTTTCCGTCGTCTGCTGAAGAACATATGAATAAATCTCCCCGGCGAGGTAGAAAACAGCTCCAGAACCCATAAAGCTTAAATCTGACACATGGAGGGGAAACACCTATTTCTTCCAGTAACTGAAAAGGAACGTTGTGCAGTTTAATCACTGGGTGATAAGGCAAACATAAGTTATGAATAATAACTGACTCCTGCCACTGGCAACAAAACCTCAGTGTTGTTTTGCTTGGTTATGAAAAATACATTCAATTCTGTTGCTACATATTATAGTCATATCTTACAGTTACACTCATATTGCTGTACTTATACCATACGGTTATATTGTCCTTCTACACTGTTATACCATATTACTACAGATTTGATCTCATATACTAAACTATATTATAATGTCACAAATTGAGGTACCAAAAGTATTAAGTAGATACTTGTGTTCAGAATGTACTCAAAGAATGAAGTAAAAGTATCTCTATGAAGGACATTAATACAGGCTAACTGAATTTTGCGTCATATTAATAAAATATAATTCCCCTCAAATGCATTAAAACTTAAGGAGCGCGTTTTGAAAACTGTGAGTAGAAAGTACAGATATTTGTTTTAAAGATACCTGGAAATTCTGCTTGAATATAGTAACAAAGTATTTGTACTAACTTCATATTATACTATATTATGTCTCACTATATTCCATCACATTAATACAGATAAACACTCATTACTTCCTATCATATACCTGGTGAACTCTTTACAGTGACACTATTAATCACAGGCTTGCGTAACGCTGTTATTAATGTGATGACTCCCCGAGTCGCGGCTGCTGGAAGTATATCGCCGCGCCCTCTTCCTGTTAGCGGCGTTTTGAGTGACTGGCGGGCCGAGGCGTGTCGGCGCTGTGGTCGTGAAAGATCTGTCACGTTGTCTTTGTGTCAGCGAGGAGGCAGGAAATCAGAACGGACATCTGACCACACCTCGACCACATCTCCAAAATAACTTCAAACGGAGCAAATTCAAGTAAAAATATACAATATATTTGTTGTATAAAGTTGTACAGAATGTCTTGGGACATTTAGCTTTACATATACTTTACAAAAGGGTCAAAAATAGGGTCACGTTCGCATCCTTCATGATTTTAAGAATCCCTTCCCCCCCAATAACAACCACATTTTTATATGTACATCTTTACAAACACGCTGAACTAAAACAGCCCTCGGATGCACTTTAAAGGGGGGGGGGGGATACAGATGACTTGTATATAAAAAAATCCCTGAAAAATGTCTCTCTGTGAGGTAAGAACACATTTTTTTGTCATTTCCTTTCATTCTCACACGTAGAAACTCACTGGTTTAGGAGTAGCTGCAGACCGAAGGAGTAAAAAAATAAGGTGAACCATTCCTTTACATGTTGGTTCCTTTCAATGGTCTTATACATTATACCTCAAATTGGTAGAAACTTACACGTTAAGGTTCCCTCAAGGCCTCAACAACAACAACAGGAAATGTGACCTACAGGTTTACAAAATAAAGGTCCTTGGTCGAACAAAATACAATGCAATTAATGCAGTTAAAAGCAATAGAATGTACGGAGGGGGCGTTTCTGGAAAATACTGTGTTTTAACTTTGATATTTGAACACAAAAAGGTTGATTTTGTATTTAAAGAACTGATTCAACACCGTGGTGTTTCCCAGACATTAGTGAAGGGATTCTTAGTGAAAGCACAAGAGAATAAGAGCTGCAAACTGGACAACATTTCAAGGCCGGATTCATTGAAGTAGCTTATTTCCCCCCTTCAGTTATTATGAGTACCATTAAAACCTCTCGGGTTTGGTCCCCAGAAAACATTCTGATTGGCCAACTCCTTTTTTTTTTAGACCATCAAGGCAATAGAAAACTGATACAAATAAAAAAAATACATTAACATCCGCTTTACAGCTGGTGAATAACAAATCCTAGATTTAATAAAAAAGTTATGAAATGTCCTGCTATCGTGGTCGTACGTGACCATCGATTAATGCCGTGTGTTTGTGGACGGCGAGGTCGTCCTCGTGTTAGAGATTAAGGCAGGCTGGATCTAATGGATCTAATGGATCGTAGTTCTCTGTTCCCAGATCAACGTACTTCCTTTTGGTGCAGAAATACTGTGACCGACTCGTTAGGCATCCGACGGCCTCGGGAGAAAAACCTCCACTTCCTCCCCCGATCCCCCGCTCATGTGGACTCCAGCGTGTCCAGCTGGAAGACGTTGTGATTGGTCGGCGTGGTGAAGAAGAGCTGCTCCTCGCTGGTGGAGCGGTTATCGCAGGGACTCTGCAGCCCCAGCGTCCTCTCAAAGTCCAGGAGCTGACCCATGAAGTTGAAGTTGGGGGAAATGTTGGACTTCTTCCTCTTGACGAAGTCGTAGGCGTCGTTGAGCGACAGGTTGAGCCTCTGCATCAGGTACGCCACGGTGACGGTGACCGAGCGGCTGATGCCGGCCAGGCAGTGGACCAGGATGCCGCACTGCTTCGACCGAGCCTCGTCTGGAGAGACGGAATAAGGTATGTTTGTGTTAGGAATGATAAAATAACGCCGCCACAGCTCATCTGCATTCAAACACAACCACAGAGAGAAAGATTTCCTTCCTCATTCTGCTTAAAAACTATTTGGAAACTTTGGTAATGATACAACAAAAACAAAAAGTTTTGCTTTCAGGTTTCGAATTGAAAGTGAAATTGCAACATAAATGTAACGCCACCAAAAAGGAAAGAACAGGAATATATATACGTTAAGTTTTATGATTGATGTGTTGTGTATCAGACAGGTGATGACTGACTATATGTGGTTAGGAGGGAAACGTTTATTGTGTCTGGCGGCGTTAAAACAAAAACTCCCACAAGTCCAGTTTACCAAACAATTATTGACAACGACATACTGATTGTTACTTTGTTATAAAACATAATTAAATCACAATTACCCAATTAATGATACGGTTTAAGTGTCACATACCAAAAAGGCGCCCAGCCCACATTGACTTATTACACCGTGACGAAAAAGAAACACTTAAAATCATTTACGCACACAAACAAAATGTTATTTTCTGGAAAGTGTGAGAGGGTTTCTTAACGTCGGACCGACCTACTCACCTATAAACGATATGGCCTCTGGGAAGAACTGGGACAGGTTCTGGCTCCAGTGGTCCGAAATGGGGATCTGTTTGTACCTGAAGTGGCCGTCGTGCTCAAACATGTTGGGGAGATTGGGCGTGACGTTCAGGATGTACTTGATGTTGTACTGGCCCAGCACGTCCAGGTTGGTGGAGTCTTTGGCACAGCCCAGGTACAGGTAGGGCAGGATCTGGACGGGGAAGGCGGGCTGGTTTCCCGGGACGGGGCTCTCCTCGGACTCCGTGGCGCTGCTGGGCTCCCGGTCCGACTCGCCGCCGCCGTCGTCGGAGCCGTCGGAGCTTATGCGGAGGTTTCCGAGGCCGAGGACGGACAGCGGAGGGGAGGAGCTGGGGCAGGAGCTGTCCAGGAGGGTCTCGCAGTGCTCCGGGTACTCGGTGTGGAACTTCACGAATCCACCTGGACAAAACACACAAGTTAGCAAAGTCTTTTTTTATGTTCACTTTTTAATATTCTTCATATTCAAAAGGGAAATAGATAGATATACATTATTGATCCCAAGCTGGGAAATTAAAGTGTAGCAGCAGCATTACACACAGTGACAACACAGTAACACAATAGGTAAAGAAACAACATATATGTGTAGTATGTGTTTATGTATTATTTATATTAGTTTTTTATTGTATTGTATTTTATGTATACATTATATATGTTTGCTCTTTGTTGTTGTTAAATAAAAACAATTTAAACATAAAAAATAAAAAATAAAAAAGAGTTGTGTATAGAGGGAAAGCCCTAAGAGCCTTAAAAAAAAAAAAAGCCATTCATGAAATGCATGCCTGCTCCTGCTAGAGCAAAACATGGCGCAGCCATTTTGGAATTTTAATTGAGAATCTCAGTGACACAAAACTTTTTCCCCTAACAGCCTAGAAAAAAAAACACGGTAGTAACGTAAACGCCTCTGTAACGTGAGGACGTGTTAGTAACGACAGTGAACGTCACTGTCTCTGTTTAAAAAGCTTAGTAAAATGGAGAGGAAACTAAAACGTCTTCTTTACGTGTTATCATTTAAACTGGTTATAAAGTTTAAAAACGATAGTGACGTAATACGTTAGCTATACTTAACTTTAACGTGTGTTTTTTAGGGGGGCGTTTCTTCCACAGGTAAAAACAACACTTTACCTTCCAGATAATACGCCTTACAGCCGTCCTCCCACAGCTTCTGGAGGAGCAGCCCGAGCACGGACGCCGGGGCGCCGCCGTCGTCCTGCCAGTCCGCGCCGGTGCTCTCGTCGTACAGCAGCACCGTGTCCGTCTTGCAGCGCCGCACGAACTTCTCCTTGTCCTCGTGGTTGGGGATGATGGTGCGGATCGGTATGTTGCCCTTCTTGAACCGGCGCAGCATCAGACCCGGTATCGCCAGGTTTATGGCGGTCTCGACGTGGGACGACTCGTAGAACTCGTGCGAGCGGCAGTCGAGCAGCAGCAGCGACGCGCCGCCGCCGCCGCCGCCGACTTCGCCGCCGGACTCGAGCGCGAGCTGCAGCCATTCCACGCTCTTGCTCGGCGTCACAACATCAGACATGTCGAATACTTAGCACGCGCCACACGCGAACGTTCTACATGGTTCCACAAACCAGCGCGCGCGACGATAAAAACTACATTCCATAAAGAAGAAGAAGAAGAAGAAGAAGCGTTTAAATGTCGCTCCGCCAGTTCATGGCGCTTCTGCTTGAGAGAAGAGATTTCCCCTTTTTTTTTTTTTTTTTTTTTCCTCTTCTCTATTTCCATCGGTCCGTGAGTCTGGTCTGGTCCGGGTCTGACACCGGAGACCCCATTCTACACGTAGATGCCGACCTCTCTTTCAGCAACTTCAAACTTTACTACCGCGTCCACGCGCGTTCTCGTCGTGCCATTCCAATGCACGGGAGTTTCTTTCCTTTTTTCAAGTTGACAGTCGAGCAACTCGAGAGGGAGGAGTTTACTTCCTTATGATTTAAAGTCATAGCAGAGATATCACAAAGTTTGTATCGTAGACAAACGTTTGGACAATCGCAATTACATCACTACTATGTTTATCAAAGTGTTATAACACGTGTATACTCACTTTTAAGGGTGCTGTTATCACAAACAGTCGCTAAATATCATTGTTATTTATTTATTTTTTATCTCCATTTGGACTAACTTGGTTCTGTTCAAGGCTACAAAATGACCTTGTAATGACATTGTGACACTTTTATTAATTTATCATTTTCCTAACAATGTCAACACAGATATATTGTATTCTTATTACACATAATCTCACTTAATATTAAACACCTGACCTTTGTGGCACCCTTTAGAAACATAGAAACAGATAGATAGGTAGGTAGGTAGGTAGGTAGGTAGGTAGGTAGGTAGATAGATAGATAGATAGATAGATAGATAGATAGATAGATAGATAGATAGGTAGATAGATAGATAGATAGATAGATAGATAGATAGATAGATAGATAGATAGGTAGTTAGATAGGTAGATGGGTAGGTAGGTAGTTAGATAGGTAGATGGGTAGGTAAGTAGATAGATAGGTAGGTAGTTAGATAGGTAGATGGGTAGGTAAGTAGATAGGTAGGTAGTTAGATAGGTAGATGGGTAGGTAGGTAGGTAGGTAGTTAGATAGGTAGATGGGTAGGTAAGTAGATAGGTAGGTAGGTAGTTAGATGGGTAGATGGGTAGGTAAGTAGATAGGTAGGTAGTTAGATAGGTAGATGGGTAGGTAGGAAGATAGATAGGTAGGTAGTTAGATAGGTAGATGGGTAGGTAGGTAGGTAGGTAGTTAGATAGGTAGATGGGTAGGTAAGTAGATAGGTAGGTAGGTAGTTAGATGGGTAGGTAAGTAGATAGGTAGGTAGTTAGATAGGTAGATGGGTAGGTAGGAAGATAGATAGGTAGGTAGTTAGATAGGTAGATGGGTAGGTAGGTAGGTAGGTAGGTAGTTAGATATGTAGATGGGTAGGTAAGTAGATAGGTAGGTAGGTAGTTAGATGGGTAGATGGGTAGGTAAGTAGATAGGTAGGTAGTTAGATAGGTAGATGGGTAGGTAGGAAGATAGATAGGTAGGTAGTTAGATAGGTAGATGGGTAGGTAGGTAGGTAGGTAGTTAGATAGGTAGATGGGTAGGTAAGTAGATAGGTAGGTAGGTAGTTAGATAGGTAGATGGGTAGGTAAGTAGATAGGTAGGTAGGTAGTTAGATGGGTAGATGGGTAGGTAAGTAGATAGATAGGTGGGTAGTAAGATAGGTAGATGGGTAGGTTGGTAGGCAGGTAGGTAGGCAGGCTCCTCAGGCTTCCCATATTACAACATCTATGGCGATAATTACACTGAAATGTGAATTTATTGTCCATTCAGCCCGCAGCAACACATTCTGCTGAATCCATGGACGACTTTGACTTGGTGACGAACGTCTCTGGAACATGTGAGTATGTTGTCATCGTTCATCCTGTTAATACTCATTTTGAGATTCGTCACACCCTTTTAAAAATGTCTCACTTCCTCAATTCTCACGTTACGAGGAAGCCTTTTTCTTTATTTCCCACGTTACATATCTATCTATATATATATATATAGATAGATATATATAGATATATATAGATAGATAGATAGATATAATGTGTATATATAGATATAGATATAGATATAGATATATCCACATTTGCATGTTGCTGTCTTTCCTTCGAGTACCGATGCGGTGGGAATCCAACCGTGCAGCTCATCTGTCTGCACACGTGAGCGCTGGGGAGGGAGACACAGATGTGCAGGGCATCGGGATTATGAGGAATGGAGCTAAAAACCTACTCACACACACACACACACACACACACACACACACACACACACATCCCCTCAACCGTGATCTGATCAAACACAATTACAGGCACCATATCATCACCACACAACCATTTCAGCACCGGCCTCTAACATCCAGAAACCATAGGGGCCTGAAAACCAACACACACACACACACACACACACACACACACACACACAGCTCGTGGTTCCTCATACCCGACATGATTGCTGTTCCAGTTGAACTCTCACCCATGAAGTCTGGAGGAGGCACCGGACCTGCTCTCCGACTTTTCTCTGCAATAAGGAACTGAGCGTCTGCTGGAACGACAGTGATGGATGAGAGGAAACCCCAACGAGGTCAAACAATACAGCGAGGAGTGTTTCCCTGTCAACGACACCTTCGTGGCATTATTTTCTAAGATTAACTGAATACTTCTTGAGATCAACTACATCAACACAGCACGTCTACTGGAGGATGGATTCGTCACCTGACTGCTCCACTTCCACCAAAACACTTTGGGTTACGTAACACGCTCCAAATAAAACGTGATCGTAGCCGCTCACTCACTCGGAGAGACGAGGAACACTTTGGGTTTTTATCTGCTCTATGATTTACAGGATCCCAGGTTTTTCACACCGTCATGTGCAGATAATAATATATTAATAATATAGTATATATTATAATATAATATAGCACCTTTTTACAGACAAAGTCACAAAGTGCTGCATGTGATAAAATTGTTAAAAAAAAGACCCAAACAAGCAAGTAAAGAAATGAATACCGCTGGAAATTATATATATATATATATATATATATATATATATATATATATATATATATATATATATATATATAAAGATTTTAAAAACACTAGACAAAAGCCAGTTCAAACAAGAAGTGGGTGTAAGAAGCTTTTTCAAAAATGATTATTTAACTAATTGTATTAAAAATGATGAGCATAGAGGCCACAGGAGATAAAATGTCAATAAAAACATTGATTCCATCTTGTTTGGAGGAAGAAGGAAACAAGTGAGCATCCATTGATCCATTGATGGCAGATAAATCATACATGCTGAACTGCGTTTTCATCACCACCGAGATGATCTACACAGAAACACAATATCCTGTTCTCTGTTGATACCATCTAGTGGTGAGCACCGAAGCTATGAGTCATCTGCAGAGGAAGGAGGCGTCACAGCAGCGAACAGGGACGCAGCACGCCCCCCTGTGGTGAAAACCAGGAATGCCACGATGTGCATTTTCATGAATGGATGACCAAAGCTGATGATACATAAACCACTACTATGATCTGCCTTTTTTTGCTTAACCAATGAAAATATTATACAAATAGTTATTGTGGCGTTTATATAACATACCTCCCACGTTGTTTATGAACAATATTACAATCATAACTATTTACTTTTGTAGTGAGAGTAAATTCTATGTATCCTACACCGGTCTACACTGAACACACACGCTTCTCCATCCCTTTAAATCTGACATTTGACATTTGAAAAGGAAGCAATGGCACATTTTATAACGTTTAATATTTTTATTTTGCCTGTTTTAAACTGTAAGGTGACCTTGAGTGTTCAGAAAGGCGCCCTTAAATAAAATGTATTATTATTTACGCGATAACTAATATGAGAGCTATAGCCCTTCTTCCACTTTATGTTGCAGCCTTGTGATTTAATTGTTTAAATTCCGTTTCCCGCCTCATCAGTTAAAACACCGTAATGACAAATGTGTTTTATAAAAGGACGTCAGTACTCAGAGCCTTTGCTATGACACTTGAAATGTGGCTCAGGTGCCTCCCGTTTCTCTTGATCATCTTTTAGAGGATTCTCCACCTTGGTTGAAGTCCAGCTGTGGTAAATTCAACTGATTGGATTTGGAAAGGCAAACACACACCTGTCTGTGTCAGGTATGCCAAGCCGTGAGGTGGAAGGAGCCTGCAGAGCTCAGAGACGGGATTGTGTCGAGGCACAGGACTTCCAGGAGAATGACCCGAGGCACGCAGCCATGACAACGCAGGAGGGACGCTGAAAGTCCTCGAGTGAGCCAGCAGGATCCCTGACTTAAACCCGATCCAACACCTCCGGAGAGAAAATGTCCCCATCCAACCTGACGGAGCTCGAGAGGATCAGCAGAGAAGAATGGTAGAAAATCCCCAAATCCAGGTGTGCAAAATAGATATATATATATTATATATATATTTATATATATATACATATATATATACATATACATATATATATATATATATATATATATATATATATATATATACACATATACATACTCACTGATCTGACTTTTCATAAGGTGGCAACCTCTGGTTCTGAGAAGTAAAGTTAAAGCTGAAGTGCCTTAAACTTGTATTATCGCTCCTGGCCACCAGGGGGCGACGCCTCTGGTTGCAAAAGGGACCAATTGCATGGATGTCTTGCTTCATTATCTCATTTATTAGAGTCTCAACTCTAGTTTCAAGTCTTCTTCTATCCAGCAAGATGATCATTTATTACATTTTGATCCATTTTGAATCAAATAAACCATAAATCAGGATTTCTTTCGGTCGTTAAACTTAGTTGTAAAGTTTACCTCAAATTATGGAAGCGTTTGAATGCTTGACTTTTTGATGTAAATGAATACTTTACCCACACATTTATTTATACACAGTGATATATTTCATGTAAATACAATAAATAGCGTAAGATTTATTTGTTTTACATGATTTCAAGCTACGGTCGATATCATGTGACTGAGGCCTGTGAAGTAGGACTTCTCCCTCTCGCTCATCAGCTCAAAGTGAAGAGGCTGCCGGCAGAAATTGCACTCCGCTGACGAGTGCGGCCTCAGCTCCATGCCGACCTCCTTCCACGTCTTCACCAGCTGGTCTGTGGAGGCGGAGCAGACGAGTGTAGTAATGTTTTTTACATTTTACATTCATAAGGCAATTTTTATTTATATCGTTAAAACTGCTAAACCCGGCACAAAAACGCTTTTGAATTCATGAGACAGGCTTCATAATTCCATAGTGGATCGTACCAACAAAGTAGAGCATCATCTGGGGGGTGTGGTGCGGCGTGGGTGCGATGCGGAGAAGCTCCTCCCCTTTCGCCACCGTTGGGTAGTTGATGGCCTGGACGTAGACGTTGTAGCGAGACATCATGATGTCACAGATCTCCGTGTTCTTCTCTGCGTTTGCCACCTGCCAGATAGGTCACATGTCAGATCACGCCTCAAAGTGTCAGAAATTAGACTGATTGATGGATGATTGATGGGTGATTGATGGGTGATTGATGGGTGATTGATGGATGAGTGATGGGTGATTGATAGGTGATTGATGGGTGATTGATGGGTGATTGATAGGTGATTGATGGATGTTTGATGGGTGATTGATGGGTGATTGATGGATGATTGATGGGTGATTGATGGGTGATTGATGGATGATTGATGGATGATTGATGGGTGATTGATGGGTGATTGATGGATGATTGATGGGTGATTGATGGGTGATTGATGGGTGATTGGTGGGTGATTGGTGGATGATTGATGGGTGATTGATGGGTGATTGATGGGTGATTGATGGGTGATTGATGGGTGATTAATGGATGATTGATGTGTGATTGATGGATGCTTGATGGGTGATTGATGGGTGATTAATGGATGATTGGTTTCCGTACCCGGACTGGAATGATGTGGCTCGGGCAGTGGACCACCGGAAGCCCCGAGTCCATCAGCATCTGACGCAGCAGCTTGACGCTCCTCTGGTGTTTCCTGCGGAGCGCCCGGCCTTCCTCGCCTTTCAGGACCCGGACGGACTCCTTCGCCCCCGCCAGCAGCATGGGGGGCAGGGAGGTGGTGAAGATGAAGCCCGCGGCGTAGGAGCGCACCGTGTCCACCAGGGCGGCGGTGCTGGCGATGTAGCCGCCCACGCAGCCAAACGCCTTGCCTGGGAAACCCCAGTCAGAGAGGCAGGTAAGTAGCTGGTGATGGGGGTCGTGTGATGGGTGGGGGTCGAATACTTACCAAGGGTTCCAGAGATGATGTCCATCTTGTGCAGGACTCGGTCTCGGTCCCCGATCCCCCCACCTCGGGGCCCGTACAGGCCCACGGCGTGGACTTCGTCCACAAAGGTGATGGCACCGAACTGGTGGGCAACGTCGCACATCTCCTCTAGCGGGCACACGGCGCCTGCAGAAGGCACAGATACAAATCAGATTACAATTAATGCTTTAAAGCGATCAATCAAACGATTGATTTGTGGAATTAACGCATTATTTTTGTCCCTGTGTTTGTGGGAAAACATGGTTGAGATTTGAGTCGATCCAACCTTCAGTTCGGCCGCAAAAAAAATAATATATCAGTCCCAATATGTCGTCTTTCTTTACCTTTTAAAAAAAAATGTATTTCCTCCGGGCTTCCCCCGGAAAACCTGCTATGATTTGTGGGTAAAAATGATATCCTGGTGTCTTTCCTGACCACTTTAACGTGACCTCGGTCAGAGAACCAGACTTAACTTTTCTTTAACTGGAACCTGTTGCCAATAAATAAATGTGTTGGTCCCCTGATATACACTTTGTCATTTATATTTCTGTTCCCACAACAATATACTAGAGAAATAGATTTTTTTTCAGGTATATAAATGGTGATTAATCCACAGCTACCACCTAATTAATCTGATTAAGATATTTAATCGTTTCTTTTCATATCAAAGGTAGGGATGTGATGCATGCTTTGTAAACATGTGATTTATTCTTAATTTTTAGAAATATTACTCAATTTTTTTGCGCTTTTGTCCACATTTCCCAGCAATTAAAATCTTCTCCCATTAAAGCACAAATGGCGCTCTCATGCACGGCCTCTTACCGTCCATTGAATGCACCGTCTCGAAGGCGACGATCTTTGGAGTGGAGGGCTCCGACCTCTCCAGCAGCTCTCTCAGGTGGCTGACGTCGTTGTGACGGAAGACAGACTTCCTAACGCCGCTGTTCCTGATGCCCTGGATCATCGAGGCGTGGTTCCCTGCGTCAGAGTAGATTTCACAACCTAGAGGGGGAAAAATACAACATGTTGCATTCTCTACAATGAATAGGTAAAGAACATGTCCAATCTTTGATACTTCCTTGTACCTGGGAGTATTTTTGCCAGAGTAAACAACGTGGAGTCGTTGGCTACGAAGCAGGAAGTGAACAGCAGCGCGGCGTCCTTGTCGTGCAGGTCGGCTAGCTCCTCCTCCAGCTCCACGTGGAATTTACTCGTGCCAGAAATATTCCTTGTGCCTCCGGCGCCGGCGCCGTGCTTCCGTAAAGTCTCTCTGGAAGGAAAAATACAAATAAAAGTTTATTATCTTAAAGGTCAAGTAGGTCTTTGAACGCATCACCGAACTGACAAAGTCCCGCCCCCTTCGTTCAGACCTCTGTTCAAAGCCAGGAAGTAAGTATTGACAGACGGGCAGGCCGTCCGATTATATTCTCAGGCCCGACTTTTCTGATTGGACGGGGTTTTTACAATCCCAGATGATTTAAAAAAAATGTTTTATGTCGGAGCATTTCATATATTCATAGCTATCGGTATGTTAGGATTTCAAGTAATATAACTTAATAATAAAATACAAGTATTTTTTAACATTGTCTCCGCATTAAATAAAAAATAAAAAATAGAAGCTAATTACATAAAACATATTAAATGTTCCAAACTAAGACACAGTCCGGTTGCAAGTACAGAAATAAAGTACACTCTGCTAAAGAAAAGATGAATTAAATAAATAAGTAACAAAAATAAATCTAATCAAGTGAGAGAAATGACTTGGCGGTAGAAACCGTGTGATTGATCGGGGTCGTGGGGTCGAGACTCACGTGATGGCATGGATGACTCTGGGATGGCGGCTCATGCCGAGGTAGTCGTTGCTGCACCACACGGACACGCCCCTCTTCGCCCGGAGAGACTCGGAGTAGTCGTCCGCCATCGGGAAGGAGGCGGCGCACCGGTTCACCGTCTTAAACACCCGGTACGTGTGATCCGCCCTCTTACTCGCGATCATCTTCTCCAAATACTCGTCGTACTGGAAGGTGACGACTGGCGGAGGGAAAAGTAGAGGATGAGAAACGATATCTAACGATGAGGATTCATTAAGTAGATTGTCTTACCCTCGGGGAGATGGTCCTTTAGAAGGTGGGACACTTTGGGAGGTTTAAACGGTTGTTTTGGTGTCTCGGCCTCGATTAGACCCACAACTGATGAATCTGCATCTTTTTTCCCTGTTAAAGAAAACCTACTATTAATGATCTCCATATCAGTGTTTTAAAATTCACATTTATTGAAGATTTTGGACATTTTTTGAAACTAATTTATGTTTAGAGTAAAATGTTTAATCAGATTAATCACAAGGTAGCTAATAAGATTAATGATACCACTTTTTATCAGACTGAGTACAAATATTTAAATATCAGTACTTGCCGATACAGAGTACTGCTACTTAATAATACCATTCCAGTACCATTGCAGTAGAGATATTAATAATTAACTGTTTAACCTGCTGTCAGTTACGGTGTATTGATAGTTCCATCTTTTATTTAAATTTTGCGTTAATAGTACATTAACTCAAAGAAATGAACGCAGAGTTAAAGAAAATAACCATTTACCAGGTTACCAGGCATTAGAGGTACATTGATGTTAAAACTACATTAAAAAGGTTGTGTTTGTGGTTTAAATGGTTTAAATTAGGAGATCAAACTAAGCCGTAGCATTTTACAATTTAAAAAAAGGTACAAGAAAACAATATTTGACCAATATAGAGTGTGATTATTGATCCAACAAAAGAATCTATGGAATATTGTAGGTAACTTATAGAATTGTCCTGTTAATGTATTAAAGCATCCATTTTTCTATTTTTTATTTATGACATATGATGTAAAGTCGGGCTTCTGTCTGCTCCTCCATGTATTGGATTTCTGAATCTGATTTATGTTTCTTTTCTTTTACTCCTCCTCTCTGACTTCCTTCCCGTGTAGAACCAGATTACAGGTGAGGCCGGGCGCTTTGCTCACCTGTGCGTGCCGAGTGTATTTCCTGGACGTCCTCCTGCAGCTCCACACCGGCCGCTCTCACCACACCGGTGTCCTCCTGCACCATCTCTGCAGCCAGGAAGGGGCACCTGGAGCCGAATGCCCGGCCAGCAGGGGGCGTGACGTGACCTCGGGGCAACTCCACTTCATGATCTAAAGAAGAATAAATCCATTAATCTGAAGATAAAACATACAGTCTTGTTTGCATTAAATTGACCTTTAATTGACTGACTGTCGTTCGTCGGAGTGCCTTTGGACGCGGAGGCTGACGAGGTCAGAGGTCGGGAGGCCAGGCCTGTCATCACGGGGCACCGTCGGGCGTAGCTCACCAGCGACGACCTCGCAGCCAGCTGTAGAACGACGCCGGGCACGCCGGCGAGGAAAGGGCAGCGGCGGATCACGGCGTCCATGTGAGAAACTCTCGACCTAAAAGAGCAGAAGCATTAAAAAAAATTTAGTTTTCAAGGACAGTTTATTCCATATCAAATATCAGAATGTAACCCTGAACACTATTAAACAATTTAAAAAAAGACGGATATCAAGAGCCGTTGGATTAAAAGCATTGAAAAATA
The DNA here is from genome assembly GCF_963514095.1 of Eutrigla gurnardus. Taxonomy (NCBI): domain Eukaryota; kingdom Metazoa; phylum Chordata; class Actinopteri; order Perciformes; family Triglidae; genus Eutrigla; species Eutrigla gurnardus. The sequence continues at coordinate 28,595,377 of NC_139922.1, read as the reverse complement.
CAGTTCTATTCAGGTTACATTTCAGAATATTTTCTACCAAAGCGGATCTTTGTTCCCATTGTTTTGTTACCTGAGCACATCCCAGTCCACCTTGACGTAACAGATGAAAAAGGTCTTGCGAAACATGACTTGAAGACACACCGATGTGTCTGACCAGTGAGGCTGGGAAGGAATGTTACATTTAAAGCTCCGAGGACTATTTTCTTGTCTTTTTTTCCCTTCATTCTCTGCAGTCAGCTGTCCTTGACAAGTGGGGAAGGGAAGGCCTCTCAAGGACCAGAGGGACAAGAAGAGCCATCTGGCTGCTCAGATGAAACCATGTATGAACACTGAGAGAATGACCCCCCCCCCCCCCCCCCCCCACATGTGCTATGTAATCTAGCTGCTATTTAAGGAGATATAAATATTAACACAGCATAGTTATTTTTTAATTACATCTTTAGAGGCCTTTAAATGACAAATACCTGCAGAAATACATTCAATGTAAAAGATTGAGGTTTATTTTGATCAATAAAAGCTTATCAAGTCAATGATGCCAGAATCTGGTCCTGAGCCTGGACCATGGCTTGTAAACCCCCCTCTCATAAAGATATAATAATAATAATAATAATAATATTATAACCCACCTGCTTTATCCTTGATTATTCAAACGTTGCCTCTTGTGTTCCTCCTGTTTTCCCCCAAAGGTGAGTCTTCTTCCACGTTGAGGAAACTCCGGCTGGACAGATGATCATATGCGATGACGTAGCGGTGAGTATGTTGCACAAGCACGAAGCCACGCCCACCAGCGGTCACGTAATGCAGCCAAAGATCGTCTATTCCTGACAGAACACATGCAAACTGTGTTTGTTTGTTTGTTTTAGCCCTAAATATGCTGTTTACATGGCAACAGTGAACACGTGCACACTGCGGCATGCTGGGAAGGGTAGTTTAATAACTGGGTACATTTACTCAATGTGTTGCTATAGATTAAAGTACCTAAACATGCACGAAGCAGTTGAACTAACTAATTAAAGTGCTGCTTATATGCATCAATAATATAATAATATAACTTGTGAAGGGCAGGTGTCTGGAGGCGGGGCTTTCTGATGATGAGCCGGAAGTGGGCGTGGCCTGGTTTGATCAGAGCAGCTGGAGCTCAGGTGTGACTGTTTGACGTTTGACCTGCAGCAGAAACAACCGTGAGTTTCCTTTTCATACATTTATGTTTGCTGGACCTCGATGTTATTTAGGTGAAATTCAAGTGATTGTACATCGTGTTAATTCTTGTATTACATTCAGTGTAAAGTACATATTCAGTGTTTAGATGAAAGTCATCTGGAAATTTCTTTCCACACTGGTAATCTGCAGTTTTTTAAAATCTAGTATTTCTCCAAATTCTTAACAGTTTTTGATCTTGCAAACAAGTTTCTGAAATATTTTCGTCAGCACCAATGTTAACCATGTAGATCTACACTTGCAAGTACTAGTGAATACAAGTTCTAGTGAATAAATAAGTGCATAAAGAGGAAGCACAATATAAAATAAAGCTGCCTTTAAAATCCAGCTACACTGATTAAACACCTGGAATGGTTAAAAAACTGCTTCGTTCAACACAGGAGGACCCTTCTGTTTACAAAAACATTTTGTTTTTTTGTCTCACAATTTGCCCCATTATTATAAAATCTCACAATATCACTCTTTCCTCTCATTTAATCACCAACAGCTGCATAAGATTTTTATGTTGTGTGAAAAAATTAATAAATCCAAAACTAAATCATTCTCGTCTGCATCCACAGCAGCTGTAAAATCACACACACGAGGCTGAAACAAACTGCAGAATAATTGAGTCCATGAATGAAACCGATCCTCGCAATGTGTTTGGTGGCTTTACAAGCAGCAGGGCCGAAAACATCTTGGAAATAAACGAGGCCAACAAGAATTTAAAAAAAGACCAAAAGCTCTGAATTGTTGATGGGATCACAGGATTTTAATGATAGGATGAGACATTCCTGAAACTCATTTACTAACTAATACATAAGCAAACTTCACATTTAAATTCCATCTGACCAGGTCATACTAGTTTTGCAACCAGCTTTTAGCAGTTCACCTGTCGCTCCACTAGGTGGCAGCATCGTGTTCACACCCAGCCCCCGTACTGCAGCTTACTGGGCAGGTAGATGCCGGTGAGGAAATCCGGCGCTATAGCTGCGAGCGACTGTATTTCGGCCTTGACCTTACTCTGCTGCATCAGCTCCATCTGCAACGACAACAAACCGGTTGTAAAGGAGCCGTTCAAACGAGCAGAAATCATCAGGTGTGGAAGCCAAAACGTCCTCGCACACATTCCTGTGCCAAGTGTCACATGAGCAAAGATGTTACAACTGTACTTTCTGAAAAAGGAACCAGATGCTTCAGACTGTGAGGGCTGATAGGAGTGTAGGAGGCCGGTGAGATATTGGTACGACCCATTACAGCCATTTAACTACACTGATCAGAATAAAGGGGATGCTTAAATCGCACCAAATCTCGATAAACAAAGCAAATCTTTACTGAAGAAATTTGTTGAGAATAAAATTACATAACAGTTAAAGGGGAAAAAAATCGACCCATTGATGGCTTGATTGAAAACTGCAAGTAAAAACAATAGAAATCACAGACTGATCCAATTTTAATTCCATCCCAGCAACTCATAAAGTGACTCAGTCGTGTGTTTGCCCCCCACAGGTGCCTGTTTGAACTGGGCTACTCCTGGTGAGTCGGCGGATGGCGTCCTGGGGGGGGGGATCTCCTCCCAGACCTGGATCAGCGCCTCGGATCCACTGATGCACAACGTCCCATAGGTGAGTGGAGCGTGAGGGCAGTGTTCCCTTTAGTTTTATTTCGAGCAGTGTAATTCACATGAATTAAAAAAACATAGACAAACATAACTTATTCATTAACACTCAAATAATGTCCTTATAGGAAAACACTCCAAACATTATCAGCCTTACGACCAGCTTCCTTGAAGTGATGCATTTCATATATCACGCTCATTTAGCTCATACATTTTTTATTTCCTTCTCTCTACCTGAAAGCACTTTGCCATCTCTCACCTCTCTCTGCCAGTCCGGTTGGCTGGGTAAGTACGGCCTCTTCAGGAGGCTGCTGAGTTTGCTTTCATCCGTCCTGGTGAGGGGGATCAGGGCTTCCTCAGGAACCCGCAACCTGTGGATCACACAAAACTCATCTCCTTAAAAGACAAATCACAGCAGCAGCCAGCGGGAAGTTCTATCGATGGATGCTGTCCTTATAGTACACACACACACACACACACACACACACACACACACACACACACACACACACACACACACAACAGGCTCCCATTGAGGAGTTTATGTATACGTTAAGAGGGGGAAAAAAGTACACACTACAATTAAATGTATGTGAAAAAGGCTAAATTTGTTCAAGCGGATGTATACTTAAAACTCAATATGCTCTCAGATGCAGTTCCTAGAAGCAAAAAAAAAAAGTGAGGGCGACAGCAACAGAAACCAAAACAAACAATCAAAATGTCCCCAGAATATAATCCCAATTAGAGGCAGGAGGAGGAAGTAGGAAGTAGCGAATGTTGAGTCCAAACCTCTGGAGGTCAGAGGGGAGGAGGCCTAGCCACATAACGCTGGGGACGGTCAGACTGTGGGCCTCAAACGACATGGCCTGTGGAAAAACACACACACAAACACACACGCCCAGTCACACACACACACACACAATGCTCATACACAATTCCTCAAATAAACACACTAATCAGCACCGTACCCAATAATGTGGTTAAACACGTGTTCACAATGAAGTTAATGAGACACAAGGGTGATTACACAAAAACATCACAGAGATCAACAAACACAGACACACAATCACTCAAACATTTTCACTTTGTTCAACGTCAGTTTAAATATTCTCAAATGGATGATTGGTCCGTTTTCTTACTTTAAAGAGGGGCATAATTACATATTGCTAACAGAGAGACACTGAACAGGCCACGTCGGATAATATACAGTACAGGAATAAGTTGCATGGCACGACTCACAAGTGATCCGTACTTGTAGATGCACATGATCTCAATCCCTGGGAAAAAAATCAAGAGGGAGAGACAGACACGCTGCAATCACTGACATACCAGAGCAATTATCCTCCGAGATGTGTACCAGAGCTGAGAACAAAGTAAAACCATTACATATGTGTCTCGCCATGCGATGGGAAGAGTGTCAGAGGTATGGAGACGGATGGAAACGGAGCCATCCTGCCAGGAACGGAGATCACGCCAACGGAAATAACAGTCAGGCTAAGGCACCATGACGTAGCGGGACAGGTGCTAACATCTGCCGGCTTAGCGGGACATGCAACCTAACTGCGTGGGTGTGTGTGTGTGTGTGTGGGGAGATGAAAAGACGAGTCAAGCAGTGCTGTTAAATGTACGGAAATATGTGGAGTGTGTGTGTGTGTGTGAGAGAGAGGTAAAACTGGATGATGAGTACCGTGAGGGTCGGCGTCCACCAGGGCGAAGATTGGGACGTGCAGCGCATCCCAGAGCTTTCTCACCATCAACCTGCTGTTCACATCTGGCACGCCTTTACCCTGAGCCACAAACAAACACACAACACTAACTCTGCCCGTTTTTATGTTGTTGAGGAATTCTTAGTATTAAAAAAGTTAAAACACACTGTGATTATGATGCAAGGAGACAGCTTAGTGCAGAAGTCGTCGTCCAGTAGTCTCTGAAACGTTGCGTCCTTCTCGACTATCATGACAAATTTAGCAGATGATACGATATCTGTACGTGATTAAGGATTAAAAACACGTAGCGTCCGATATAAACACATTCACATTCTCAGAGGTATCTAGTAACAAAGGATACTTCTAATCCCACGAATGTTGGATGAAACTGCAACAGCCTAAAATGAAATAGAGCCATAACTAGTAAAAGATGTCTTTTCTGTCATAAGCCTTGTTTCGTTGGTTTGGTCTGAAAACACAAGGCCCCCCCCCGTAGAGCTCCGAGGAAACAAATATCCTGAAGTCATAAGTTGATGCATTGTTTCTGGGTGTCGTAACATGAAGGCTGCTTCAGTAAGTTAGTTGAAAGTAACTCACAGCAGAGCTGGAGCGGCAGTCGATCCTCGTGCCGTCCTCCTCCAAATAACGCAGATCACCTGAGATTAATCCCTTGGACGTGGCCAACTGGGGACGAAAAAAATAAAAGCACAAACATAAATGAATTCATGCTTCAGTATCGCTTCTGACAAGTTTGGATTCAACTTTAATGCAACTTCTGTTGAAACCGTTATTTCTGAAGAAAATGCTTAAAATAGTCCACTAAACAGATTTCATGTGTGGGACTTTATTTAATAATAAGAAAGCATTAGTGTGTTTTCCACCATGCAATCACACAACACACAGTCTCTCATACACGCACACACACACACACACACACACACACACACACACACTTACCACATGCAGGGATCTGCGAGGAACCTTCAGCATGCAGGATATATCATCCACTATACTATCAACAGCCCTCTGTGAACGAAACAGCTGTGTGTTGTTGTAATAGATGTCCCTGTGGAAACAAAGGGAACATTTTCAAATTCAGGAATAACAACAACAAAAAAAACCTGACCCTGCCCTGTACGGAACATGACCTTTATCAGGCTTTGAGTGATCATATAAAATGCGAATTGACAACAAAAACCTTTTGGTTGCGAACGAGTTGCTCTGCACAAGCCTGTAGACAACCGAGAAAATCTTGAGAATTTGTGCTGCAAACAGAAACAAACATGACAAAACCAATGATTATAAACACAATATTCACTTATCACATCTTTAAAAAGGACTAAAGTGGGGGGAAAATAAACATATTCTGTTCTTAATTAGGATATCCATGTGGTAAACCGATTCCTAAAAGCCTCTCAACATTAGACTGTCTCTGCCAATTTGTCACCTAAAGCTAAAGTCTGACTTTTACTGCCGTTTTTGTGCAGTTTAGGAATGTGTTCACAATGAATATAAATGAAAGCCACATGAAGTACAGTGTAACTGTCAAGGTTTTTTTTTGACTAACAGGAATGCTGGTTGTCAGGACCAGAAAAGAGACAATATAACAACAGAAGTTGCATCTCCTCACCAAATTTAGTGGCAGACGACGGACAGTCGCACCTAATGGTGGTGACAGAACTTCCTGAGCTCATTTGAAGCCCGATGGCACTGTCAAAGCTTAAGTGGGAAGTAATGAAAGAAAAACGTGCGGGGGAGTTTAAGGGGGGTAAAGAAAGGGGGAAGAAAAGAGACCATCAAAAGAAATCCACACAAATTGTGTATGCTACATATACTTTTTTTTAAGCTTTGAAAATCAGCTCCCCCACCTGTAAGCCATCTAAAATTCCCCCCACACCCCGAGGGCTAGCTGTGAGAAGGCCTCCCCTGTACCACACCGTCCTGATTCCTCTGTGAAACCTTTTGGCTCTCGCTCGTTGGGATTCGCACGTTTGAAGGGGCTGAGAATGTGCTTCAAGCTGTGGCGAGGTTTGATCCAAACAAGACCAGACAGTCTGCTCTGTTCCGAGCATCAGGTCTCAGCAGCATTAAAGCCCTTTGTAAATTTGTTTTTGTGTGTGTGTGTGTAGGCCAGCGCTTTTCAATTCCTTATCATTCTGTCATCTTTTTTTAAGCAGCAGGAAGTTATTTCAGCTTCTCTGGTCCAAAGTTGGAAGTTTATTTTCCTCCCCCCCCTCCCACCTGGTTGCCCATGCAGTCTGCTTACAACACCCCTTATACAAATTCAGACAGAGATGAAGTGTGTATTAAACAGCAATCCAATCATCTTGTGTGGCCTGACCTCCCGCAAAAAAAAAAACCCTATGTAGGTAAATGTTTGTTTATTTCTTTACACAACAGGACTGCCTGTGTTTATCTTTTTAAAAGGTCAGAAGGCTCACACAGATGTGTACTGTTCAGGGCGGTTAGAACATTTTTCATGCTACAGTGTTTTGAAATAAAGTTACCTGATGTTGGCCCAGCTGGATCTGTTGGGCAGTGCCAGGACCGGGGCTTCTTCTCTGGAAAGACTTGTCACTAGTCCGAGGATTACGTTTTCAATGCGGCTTAAAATTTCATGGCTGGAAATGAAAAGAACGCAAAAATTAACTGGATATCACTTTGCTGTATTGTTATACCTGCAAGTAAAGTTGCAGGGATAAAGCAATCATGTGCCATTGTTGTCAACTAAACTTTATTACACACAGATACTATTAAAGTATATCTTCTCATGGAGAAATGTACTATACTTCTTTTTATGGCTGCTCTTTTAAGTATGTTCCTGGTTTATAGAGTTCAGATTTATGTACTAGAAAATGTAACATGTAATATATGGCATATTTCATATGATAAACCCTCATTTGCATATTTAAACATCACATTTAAGCATGTGTGTGATAAAAAAAAATCTAAATCACAACCTGGGGACATTTCATGATTTTAAAAAACGTTTTTACTCTTCACCTGGTGTGTCTCCCCTTAAAATACTGCAAGGATATACTGCCTCACACAGTACACACAGTACACACATAGTACAAAGTACACACAGTACACACATGGTCGCCTCTGTACTCACATTTAAATACAGTTAGACACACCTGCACTCAAATGTATTGATTTAAACAGTCTTGTGATTGGTATAAAAAAAGAAGCTAACTAACTAGCTAGCTGTGTTAACATAAGCTAAACTGCATTTAAACGAATCGATCTTAAACACCTAGCTACACTGTAGTGAAGCTAGTGATATAACCGTTGACTTGTAGTTTTTCCTGCTAGAGAGATAACTCGATGCCATTCGTTATACTGCGGTTAAAGTTCGTACACCCGGATGAACGGCGGGCGAGCTAGCTAGCTACTAGCCCCCGTTTTTAAAATCCCGTTAGCCAGTAGTTGGAACGTGACCTACTCGCTGATTTCTTCTTCTACGCTCTGGCCGGCTGTCACGGCTCCGACGTGACTCAGCAGTTCCGCACGAAGCTTGTCGATTTCTCTAAACTGCTCTGCTGCACGGGACGCCATCACGTATTATTATCATCACCACAGACCGATTATTACACGAGAAAAAAAAAATCATATTCATGTAGCAACGTTCCCGCGTAAGGAGGACTTCGTGGAAATCTCGCGTGATTTGCGCAAGTAAGAATTTCCCCAGCCGGAAGACTTCGTTACGGAGCCCCCCTGGTGACATTGGATAAAAAAAAATAACGCGTGGCCACGCGATAGTAATGCGTGGCCACGAGATAATTCACCTTCAGTAGCGGAATGGTTATCCATATGGAGCTGCCTGTCAGTGATGCTTATTCATGAATAAAGGCAATTATAGTCTGCTTTTGTATTCAAGAGTAGCTTTGTTATTATTGTCATGGCAACTGTAATGTTTTTCTTTTTTTTATCCAATGTCACCAGGGGGGCTCCGTACTTCGCCTAGCTTTTTAATTTTTTTTTATTTGATTTATTCATTAACAGTGACAATTAATCAAACAGCATGGTAAACATACAAAACATAACAGCAAGAATATAGCCACAGAATATAGCCAGAAATCATAACTTAGTTTGTTAACCGTTTTGTTTTTTTAATTTAAAATTGTTTTAATGTATTTTTTTACATTTATTTTTGAAAATTAAAAATAGTGGTTTATGATTTAAAAATGTAGTTTTATGTATATGAAATTGAAGCTTAAATTGTTATGGACATTTAAAAAACATAACTGAAGAACAATATAACTTTGCTTCCTCCATATTTTACTCGTAAGACGATTTTCCCAACATGATATGTATAAATGTTGCCTATTTAGTATTTGTTAGTGGGGTTTCAATGGGGGGGAAATCAAATATGTCGATTAAACATGAAGCAGCGAACGCATCCTTACTTGTACTTTACTTGAGTATCGATATGTTTGCCACTTAATGCGACTACAATTAAGAGTAAATGTACTTTTTAAAAGGTCTTGCAAAGCAGTCTCATTAGCAGGTGCATGTAAGACTTTAAACTTTAATGGAGTGTTTTTTATTTTTATTTTGGGAACAGGAATAGATAGGGCTGGACTTAAGCTAATCTCTAATAACCATTTTGTTGAAATATTTCTTTTACTTTACTGTTTATACCAGTGACATATATTTTAGTTGTATTTGTACGTGAAAAACTGCTCTAAAAAGGGGTTAATCAATTGCACCTCCATAATTAAATGTCCAGGAATCTGTGTGTTTTGACATATATACTTTGCATTCAGGTATTTTATTGGTGCAAATGTGCACTTTCTGCAAACCATCTGAATCATTAATTAATGTGACATGCATAATGCCGCCACATCTAAATTAAAACAACTTCTCTCTTTGCCTCTTGCTTTTCCTGTGCAGATGAAATATACCGGACTAAATAACCTCATAAAAGCAGTCCGGCCGAACTGAGGAGGCGCGTATCGGCCCTGGGAACAACTACAGCAGCGTCTTTCCTCTTCCAGCTAAAGGTCAGTGCACATTTGCAACCATGGTCCATTGATAAGAGAGGAATGTGTGTGTGTGGGCCAGTTAGCACCCCATTGGTGTAAAGCCCTATACCGGCGGTGTTAAGAAGAATCCCCATTAGCACCCTCTCTGGCGCTCGGTAATGAGACCCCTTTATGTGAGCTTGCTGCTACTTGTCCAAAGGTGTGTCTACTGTATGTGTGCGTTTCTGTTTGTGTGGTGGGAAGTAATGGTCAGAGTCCCAGACAAAAACAAAACATTGTATCCCAGCCACATTGAAATTATTTTTTTAAAATATAGTATTTTAATGATGGTTTCTGTGAATGATAATATATGTCAAATGTTGCTCATTCTGTTTTTTAGCACTTAAGTTCACTGTCGGACAGCTGTCTCAAAGCTCCGCCCAGAGGAAATCTCACTTATTGCTTCATCAACAAAACCTTTAAAAAAAAAAAACCCTGTTGCAGTCATGTCACTCCATTGTTAAAACTGTGAAATGTGCTTAGATTCTAAAACTATTAGGTCATCCCGAGTCCCCACCTTCAAGAATTGCTTGGCAGGCATGCTGTGTGTGTTTGCGGAGGCACTGCGGTCTCTCTTTCACAGTGTGAAGGCCTTGGAGTGTGTGGGAGCCGGGATCTAAAGAGAAAGGGGTCTGTGGCCCTGACCTGACCCTGAATATTTCCTAATGTGCAGCTTTACCGAAGGTTCCCCCTTTTCCCCTCTGAGTGGCTTTGACAAGCTGCTTCCGTAGTAATGGCTCTTAATTTCGGAGTAATTGCTATCTTTAAGCGATGAGGGACAACCCCTCACCCTGGGCTTGAAAAAAAAAAAAACTCAACGTGGAAGACCACAGATTGTGAGGGGTCCATTTTTTTCCTTCTTGTTCCAGAAAGGCTGAGACCCCCCGCTGTTCCTTTGGCCCGGGAGAGATTTGTGTCGAGTGTGAGGCCCTAACCTGAGGAGACAGAGTGCAACGAGTCATGTGCTTGTCTCGGGATGAGTGTTTGTGCTGGGCGGGAGGGGGGGAGGGGGCGGGGCATGGGGGAAGTAGGGGGTTGCAGGGTCAGAGGAAAGAGAGTGGGGGCACTCGCTGCAGGTGAGGGGGATTAGCTGCAGCTAGAGGCCCAACGAAACTAAATACAGATCTGTCAACCTAATCCTCACAAATAGAAAACAGAGCTGCCCTCCCCTTCCACAGATCCACATAGTTCAGCACATCCACCTCCTGCTCCTCTGCGCCACTTTTCTACCTCGGGCTCTTTTTTTTATTTTATTCCTCTGTTTCTCATCAGCGTTTGAGCCTGAGCCAGTCTCCCCCCCCCCCCCCTCTTAATCGATTCCTCAGACCAGCATCCAACTAAAGAGGTGGGGAGGTCCTGATTGACGGAACCAACACAGCCTTTACGGAGTGATGAGAGCAAGAGTCTGGCAAGGCAAGGCCTGTTCTCTGCAGAGACAACAATCTAAAATAGGACCTCTGCCTTGGGCTGGGGGTAGACCTTTTATCAGGCCCTCGGACCTCAGTAATGGATGCTGATAAGTATGTTGGCTCGGTGAAGAGACCCGACTCACCGAGGAGCTCTGGACTCTGTGCCGATGACACAAGTGACTGAGTGCCTGAGTGATAACATCCTGCAATAGATAAGCTCTACTAAAGCCAGGCATTTTGGTAAGCTTAGCGCAAAACGCTATCTCTGACTGTCAGTGACACCCAACGTTTGACTGATGGGTCCGACCTGGACCGCTGAGGGCTATGAATCAGACCCAAGCTACTCTGGTGTTCCCTGGTCCCGTATCTGACTGCAGACAGACAGCAGGAGTAACAGGGGGGGAGTAGATAGTCGGTGATGGTGAGAAGCGATTGTGAGGTGCAGCAATTCAAATAAGACAGAAAATATCTGTAATTCGGGGCTTGGATGCTGTCATGGAACTGCTTTGCTATATTAAAGTCCCAGTCAGCAAGTCCGGCGGATGGAGGGCACTCTGTCAGGTTTTGAACAACTCTCACGCTCCTCCCCCTCGACCACCAAGCTCCTCCCCCACGCCCACCGAGCTCCTCCCCCACGCCCACCGAGCTCCTCCCCCTCGACTCCGTGCCCTTTGAAATCCCTTAGATCACGCTACCTTTGAAACGCGGGTCTGATGTTGACTCTGGTTTTATCACGGGCACCATCGCCATCTTTCTTTTTTTCCTTCTTTTCCACCGGTGTTTTCTTCTCCTTGGTTGTTTTGGACCTCCTCGTTTGGCTTTTTAACGAGGAATTGGAAGCTTGTTGCTACTTCCCTCCGCCTCCCCCCTGTGATAGTGGAACGACCCGAGGGGGGAGGGGCTCTGTGTGTGCACGAACACAGCCCTGCGTGCTGATTGGACAGAATGATCCGGGCGCTGTCGATTTTTTGCAAAACAGGCTCTACGTGCACGTAGAGGCGTGCTTTTATTCTAAAGCCGGATGATTTATGTTGTTCTATCGGAGCGTAGTGTCGGCTTCAGTGAATATGATCAAAAACATGTTGCCGACTGGGACTTTAAGTGGTAATAAAGCAGAAATTGAGATAGATTAGGTTGCAGTTGCAATTTGTGTTCGATTCCAAACAGGTAAAACCTTTATTGTCTTACAAAATACTACCTTAATGAGTAATCATGAGTTTTAGTGCAAATGCAAATCTATGTGGTGTTGAAAATGAGAGCGCTTGGATTCCATAATTAAATAATGGATCCACACTGTGAAATATGCTATCAAACCCCTGAGCTGTTTCATATACCTCCCCCCCCCCCCCCCTCTCTCTTTCTTCTGCCTGTCTCACAGCTGTGTCTCATATGTTCATGAGGCCCCTCCTGGAAGTGTGAGACACCAGAAGGGGAACATTTGCAATAGCTCAGCTCCACCTGGTTCGGCTGTTTTAACAGGCCGCTGGTTTGGTGGGGTTACGCCAAAAACGTAGACGAGGGCGGACAGGACAGGCAGACGGGGGAGGGAGGGGGGGAGGAAAAAATGTGCCTCCGCCCTCTCTTGTCCTTGCACCCCGACCCCACACTGCTTCATTTGAGGGTCAGTTTACCCTGAAAAAAGTTTTACTGTATCGTCTGTGGGTCTAAATCAGACCCCCGCCCTCCACCGAACCTCACCCGCCTCCCCGCCGCATACTCAGGCCTTCAAAGGACGGCCGCCTGCTGCTCTCTGAGGCAACACATGAAATAAATATTAATCTGACCTCTGACCGCATGCTAGAGCTCCCAAAAAGAGATAAGCAGGCAAAAAGAGAGAAAATGTGCAAACTGAGAAGTGTTATCTTGTGTTTTCTTGCAGGGGATTTGAAAGCGTTTCCAGGGACGGTTGCCTGCGCTGCTGTGTGGTCTTCATGGAGCCGAGTATCGTGCTGCAACCTGTTGGGAAGCGGGGAGGTGTGTGTTTGGTGCAGATTGTCTTAGATCGTTGTGGGAAGAGTGTAAGTGTCTGCACCCAAAAATGCCCCCGGGGCCAAATGGTGAATTTGAGCAAAGGTGCAACATGTAAGTCTGTCTGCAAAGAACAGGAAGAAACAATAAAATATGGCATGTTAAGATATCGTGGACGACTTGTAATGGGAGGTCTTGGACTGTATCTTCGATAAAATATTGGATGAAATTCTTCCATCTGTTCTTTTGTCTGTTTTTTTTCCTGTGTGTCGTCGCCTGAAGGTTCAAACACTATTTGTTCTGCTTTTCCGCTTTAGTTTCCCCGTCAAAGGGCCCTCAGTGTGGCTCACCCAGCCTGGCCTCAGCCTGTGCCCACTGTTTACCGTGACTGTCATCGGGCCCATGGAGGCCCAAACAAAGGGGGGTCTGTTCCCATTATCCTGCCCAGGATTGTCAGCCGCTCTCTGGGCACAAACTGAGCCAAGGGCTTGGGGTATTTGGAGGAGGAGCACCACCATTAAGAGGAGGGGAGGGGGGGTTGACCTCACCAACCTTACAGCAAGGGTGGGAGCACAGGAGAATGCATGTAAGACAATGAGAGAGAGAGGGAGATGTGTTATAACTGAAACCAGGACTTTTTTTAAGTTGGAGACGGCCGTAATGTAAACACCTGCGGCCATTAGCTGATTCTATCTGAGGCACCGGATAGAAATGTTTATGTGTTACAGGCTACTACTGAAAGGCCTATTTAAAAGCAAATAGACAGATTAGATATACAAGAAATGAGTAGTGGCAGGCCATGGAAGCTTTCAGGCTCTAAGCCATGTCAGAGTTTGTCATTGGGGGAGAAAAAAAGAGGAGTGGAAAGCCTTTGAAGATGGAGAGAACAACCACATTAAATGGGCAGGAAGGTGAGCTAAGTGTAGAAGACCCCCAAGACACGCTCTGCCTCCTTTCCCTTCCTCTGTTTGCAATCATGGCCCCC
>NC_139922.1:28437572-28581267 GCF_963514095.1 Eutrigla gurnardus | reverse complement strand
ATTCCGCCTCCTGTCAAACAGCTGTGTGAGACCGGTTAATGTTCAGGTGCCGGAGCTGCTGCAGAGTCGATTCTTTGGAGCAGCTCATATGTCAGCCATGCGTTATCTATAGAATGAGTAAGTCAACAGCGAAAAACAGGGTTCAAAGTGCACCGGGTGTCCCTCCTCCCCCTCCTCCTCCTCCTCACTCCAATCAGCAGACATCCCCGCAGACAATCAGGACACCAAACGCAAGTCAATGATGATCAAACGTGACTTTTAATGAGTGTCGGTTGGGTTAGCTGGGAGTCGGCATGTGTTGCGAGGCTGCAGTTCTGTGAAGTTAAATGGACCAATGTGCTCTTCTAACCACCATGTTTATAGAAATCTAAGAAATCTTGGAACTCTTATTCAATCAGAAGCGCAAAAAGAATCACAACACAAGCAGGAGGCGTCAGATTTATGGACGGTCCAGATAAGTTTGGGGGGCTAAATGGTGAAATCCTGCAAGTAGATCCCTTGGAAAGATGATTGTTGGAGCGTCTTGCAGGAGAGAGGGAGGTGTCACTCCTCCGCTCGCCGTTGCACTGTGTAATTACTGCGGGAGCTGCTGCATTGTGACTATTTTTGACAAGACTGTGACACAGATGGATTCCACCGCAGAGACTCGCAAAAAGTCAAGGGGCCGAGGCTGCAGCGATGTGACGGGGGGATGAAGGGATCTTTTCAAAGAGAGGGAGAGAAAGAAAGCCGACAGATGGTCGGGACTCGGTCCATTTCTGTTCTTTTTTTTCTTCTTTCCTTTCTTGCAGGGACGACGCTTAAAGCAGGGGGAGATTCTAAAGTTGGGTCACATCAGCTGGAGGGAGAACATTTGATTTAATATATTAGAAGGAGAGTGCACACTGCTTTTTCCTGTCATGTCTTGTGGGTAACGTAGTTACGGATGGCGCTCGTCCATGGGTCGTCCTCATGACACATGTTCGCTGTTTCCAAGTATGTCATGGCTATGGGCAGTGTGTGTGTGTGTGTGTGTGTGTGTGTGTGTGTGTGTGTGCCACGTGTTGCATCTGTCAGCAGGCTTCATTGTTGAGCCCCCCCAGTCTCATGTAATACCATCATACATGTGTGTCGAAACAGATAATCTGCTCTTCCTTTACTCTTCACATGTGATGTCTATCGACTGGATCGACTGTTTCCTCTCCAAATTCCTGCCTTTTTTTCTTCTTCCACATTTGCCCCGTTGTGGGTTTGTTTTTCTTCTTTGAGATTGTCTGAGAGCAGAAAAAAAGAAGCGAGTGTGGCTTTTTCTTTTAAAAAGCGTCCCTTCCGAAGCCCTGCATGTCTCTCCGTGGCTGCCGTGCCAAGGTACATTAGTCAGACCGCTTCCTGAGAGGCCCCGTTTTCATGCCATGGTTTGTAATTTAATTTAAGGGCTAAATACTAAGACAAGGCCGTATCTGATTACACCATGGAGCAGCCATAGAGGGATGTATGAATGTCCCTCACAAACACAATTATTAATATTAAAGAAGCCGGATTTGACACTGCTGCACTCGAGTCCTCCACACTCTGCTTGCTTCAGGTGGGTGTGGGCTTTGGGACAGGCCCCAGACCAGGGACGCCCCCCCCCCCCCCCCCCCTTCACTGAGTCACCTCAGTTTTAAAAGCCCAGCTGTGTAAATGGCTTACAGCATACATTCAGAATGTACACGAGACTCGGGGTGACCCGTGGTGCTGGGCGTGTGCCGGACCAGCGAAAACAATCTACTTCCAGAACCCTAGTTATGCATTTTTACATACGACTCGCCAGCATTTCTACAAACCTGTGTGTCTGCACACACGTCTATACTCATACACTACTATTTAACGTTGGTCCCAGCGGTGTCTGGCAGCATTAGCCCCCCCTTCAGCCACTGTGAATTAAGGCATTTCCTCCTTAACAAACCACAGCTTCCAGGGCTTTTTTGGCCGCTACTTTGGCCCCGTGCTGCACTTCAGTTCAGTTCAGTTCATGTTAAACTCTCACACGAGGCCAAACACACACACACACACACACACACACACACACACACACTCACCCAAACCTGAAATCCTATCTACACACACCTCCCCGGGAACCACACAGGGAAAAAGGTTGTGTGACTTTGGCGTCTGCTATTTGCATCCTGGATGACTGAAACAGTAGCGGCATCATCAGTGTGTGTGTGAGTGTGTGTGTGTGTGTGTGTGTGTGTGTGTGTGTGTCTTTTACTGTAAAAGGTCATCATGAAGTGTGTTAGTCACCACTTCCTTATTTTTTCATCCGTTCTCTCAATCTGTCATGGATTAACGTAGCCTTAAGGTGGCTGTGAGGGAGGAAGAGGCCGCTCTGCATTCCATGCTTGTGTGTGTGTGTGTGTGTGTATATATATATATATATATATATACAGTATATACATCTGAGCCGGCCATTGATTCAGTATAATGCTTCATTCATCTCCGGCGGATATATCCTATTATTTTTGATACGATCTAAGATTGATGTTTTTTTTTCTACGACGCCGTATCAGGGCCACTGTAAGAAAAAAAAAATGGAGCCCAGAGAGGGGGAGAGGTTAATAGTCGGAGGGGAAAAAGTGGCAAATTTGCGAGTTTATTACGATGCTAACAGCCGGCATCTATGCTAACTAACTTCCCACGAATGTACGTTAATTTATTCATTCATTTGATTAGATTTTTTTATACGTCTCAATGTGTGACAACGCCTCGTTAAGGTCCTTAGCGTGATGATGATGTTGATGCTTATTGTTGGTTTAATTCATATGAAGCCAAATTGTCATCTTATGGGTGTTTATTGATTGTTGGGCTAAGATGCTAGCGGTAGCTTTCACCTGTTGTCATAGCAACGGCAAACATCCGGTGTTAGCGCAACCAAGCAACTTGTTTATATCGTCAACAAATGAGAAGATTAAAAAACCCCAACAATCCACATTTTGCATGTATATTATATTTCTTTAGACTGACCATGAGTCTGTGACATTCATCCTATTGGTTCCTATGAAGAGGCGATTCCTTTTGTTGACCAAAAAGAAGGCTTCTATATAATCAGTTTTATCCTTTAATGATTCCCAGCTGCGATTGGAAAAAAATAAATAGTTGGGTGTTATAGCAGTAACACATTGCTTTGATTCCATAAAATATCCTTATTAGTGTAATAATAGCAGCCTCCGTTACAGTGTGTGCACGCCGGCTGCTTCCTACAGTAACTACACCCAGTCTGATTGGGGCAAACGTTCCAGCGATGCTGTCTGCAGGTCTGGACCCCTCTAAAGCGGCTGCTCAAACCCCAAAAAATGAACAAATATGAAGCCATTGAAGAAACGAGAGGCGTGCTACCAGGGTGGGTTTAATTGCTGCGTGTTCTGCTGCTGTTAATCAGCACCAGATGTGATGCATTTCACTAAACACAGTCGAACAGCGGTATACAAACAAAGCCCCGCTGCTTTCCTTTCTCTTATTGTTCCAATATGCCTCATTATGACTGTCGTTACCCGAATTCAAGCACGGCGACTGATTTTAAGTTTTAGCGTCGTCACGTTGAAGCTTCTGCCTTTGTTTTAGAGAGAGAGAGAGAGACTCGGCCGAGGTGAGTCAGCGCTCTAGCAGGTAATTATCCTCCGCGTTACCTTGGTGACCTGACAGGGCACCACCTGGCCCCTCCCCCCTCCTCCTCCACCAGACCCTAGCTCGTCTGCCAGCTCTCTCTCTGCTTTTATAAAGAATGTGTTTAATAGGAAGGGAAACAGGAGAGAGAGAGCTGGAAATGTCTCGCTGGTGAATGAGTTTTTAGATTTATTCGAGGCGTCGGCCTTCGGGGCGTGCGTTGTCACAGCTTCACACTCGGAAGCAGTCGGGTCATGACGAAGTCAAGCTGGAGGCACGCCGCTCTTTTATAGCCGAGGTCCACACTTATTTCAAATGAATAGCTGCACATATCTCTACTCTTTAAAAAAAAACCCCTCCCATTCATTCCCTCCCCACCCTGCATTCCTCCTCACATGGTGCTGAGGTTAATGCAGATGTTTCCCTCCGTCTGCAGGCCAAAGCAGCTGTGCAGAGAGAGAGAGAGAGAAGAGAGTGTTGACCTCCATCACGTCTCCGATCCGTCCCCACCAACTGATACCGGGTTTCCCCTTCCCCTCCTGAACAAACAGTATTGATTATCCTGGTTTTAATGAGTTTGCTATCGCGTGGTCCCGGTGGTGTTGTGTGGTGTTAAGTCTCCGACCTCCTCGCTCTGGCCCTCACCTCCAGGGGTTTCAAGCCTCCCGTGCTTCCAGACATAAAACATTTCAACACTTTCTCAAGTTCTTTTGTGTGTTTTTCCACTCCCCACCTCCCTCTCTCTCACGCATGCACACATACATTTTTTTTTTTTTTTTTACTGAACCCAAAACACGGCTTTTTCCTTTCACTCTTATTTCATGTCTCTCGCCCATAACACGCATACTTTTGGAGTTGATTGATTCGTCCGTCTCCCGTCTTTCTCCCGAGCGGCTACCGTACATTTTTTCACGATAAAACCTTCTCATCGCTAAATTAAAAACCGCCGGTGTGTGTTGAAGGCCTGTCATTCCTCTGCAGCCTGTCCATGACACTGTTAGCACGCCTCCCGTAGATTTATGTCATCGCTTCTGTGTACACCCCTCATGCGTACGCAGACGTGGAAGAGAGAAACGTACGCACGCTTTTGGTTTTCTTTTCTTTTTTTTCCTTTTTAGCCCGAGAGGAATGTTTCTGGAGCTAATTAGTGTTATTGAGTGCATGTTTTATTGCCTTCTGCTGGACATGGCGTGAGCAAAAGCAGGAGGAATGTAACAGTCGGTACAGATAGCCCTGTCTTCCTGTCAGGTAATTTCTCTTAATGCTCTCCGCAAGTTTGATGTATTACGTCGAGGAAATAAATAACACAAATGGAGATGAAGAATCCCCCTCTTAAGCTTTTCGGGAGTCTTAGCAAAGCTCTGCAGCTGCAGAGATCCAGAGGGGGGGGGGGGGGGGGGGGGGGGGGGATGCTGTATTTTCCTCTCATTTATTTATACCTCGGATTCACCTGTTTGAACCCGGGAGTCCAGAATGACATCTGGATGTACATAGCGGAGCCTCTGTGTTCTTGGCCCGGGGCGAAGGCACTTGCTGGGATGATGATGAAACGCTCTGCAGGTGGGACTCGACAATGTGGCGAGTGGTCAAAAAGGCCCAGATGTATCGGAGCGGCGGCGTTCAAGCTTTCGCTGCGGTGATGGACGGGCCGCCGTCAATGCCAGGAATGTCGGGCTCCTTTTTTAATTTTTATGCTCTCACTGCTCGTTGTTATCCTGTCCGTCTCTCCAAAAACGTAGCTCGTCCAATAATACGCTACCGCTATGTGGAAAGAAGACGATCTGATACTTGTGGGATGTGAGATGATAAAAATAGTACAGCGGCCTGCAGAATGAGTGATATTCCCACCCTTCTCTTTCATGTGGGTTGCTTTAGCTTTGCCTTATCAGTGACCGGCAGAACTCCCCTCGCACTTCCATGACTGCGGGTACGGAGCAGCGAAGCCGACGGAGAGCAGATGTGGGCCAGAGCACAGCCAGGAACCCTGGGACCAACAGCTCCGCCGCTGCAAAAACAAATCCAGCACTCTTTGCTTGGTATCGGGGGCACCGGCGGGGCAGGGGGGGGGGGAGGAGGAAGGAGATGGGGAGGGAAGACGAAGAGGAGATCATGAACGGATAGCCGTGTCCTTTTCTTTTATTCCTTCATCGCCTCGTGGGAACATAATGTGCTTTTAGTGCATTCGTGTCAGGGCAGTTACGTGTGTTTGTGCATAGTAAAACACTATTTTGGAGCCACTCAGCCTGCCCAGTCACCAGCTGCACCGTGTGATGTGTGTTAGCTCTCCTAGCGGAAAGATTGCGTTAGCGGAAGCCTGTAATACTGACCAGATTCCTCAACAGGTTCCAAACGGCCAAAATCAAAAAGCAAAACAACTCAACAAGTGATGGGACTTTTTTTAAACGTCGTCCGTGCAGCGTGGAATATATGAACGGCATGTTTTTCTTACTTATCTGGACGAGCGTACAGCTGTGTCTCCACGCGTGCTTTCCTTCCACAGCGATTTGGTTTATTTAAAGAAGAAAAAGGGCTGTAATTAAACAAAATCAACAACAAACTGTTGATTCAGGGTGCCAATGTGCCCGTCGTGTCTTCATAGGATGCAGGAGGAAATTATATATTTATATATATATATATATATAAAAGGATATATCTGTGTGTCCCCCTTTTTGTGCCAATGTGCGTATTGTATGTGAATTTTCCTGGAGGTCTATAATAAGAGGCGGCTTGGCTGGTCGGGGAGGGTGTGGCCCCTGTGGCCACAAAATTAAAGAACATAAAAACAAGGGGATGAGGAGGAAGAGTGAGAGGCTGCGGTTCCACGTCTCCGAGTTGTTTTATCCTGCAGTTAAGAGGAAGTGCAGATGGTTACTGTGGCATTAGTGCAGCAGAGAGACTACCCGGTCTCTCCACATCCCTTCAGCCCCGTCTCCCAACACATTAGATCACACCACAGAACAATGACCGCCGAGAGATTTGGGATGTGGTTTTTCTTTGTTGTCACCGTTTGACTTTCGCTAATGTGCAGTCTCTCCTGACAGACTTCCTCGGGAATATGATGATGTAGAAATTCCAATTTGGGGAGGTGACTCAATTCGTCCTGCAGGGACCTTCAATCGCTGTCACGTAGGCTCTTCAGCTTTTCAACACTTTGAGAAGAGCTTCATCCTTTAATATATAGAAACAAATATATATATATAGTCTCCCTTACTGTTAATTTTCAGCCTTGGTATGAGAAGATCGAAATTACTCTTTTTTTTCTCTCTAAATAGCTAACTCAGCTCATCAGAAAGACTGGAAAAAGGAGGGAAAACGCCAAACCTGGCAACCCCTCAAGTCCAGTCATTAACATGTTTATATGACATTAGTTTAATTTGTGCAACAAAAAGTGTAAAAACAAACATTTAGTGGGTTTATGTTTGGCTTATTGGAGTTTACGCTGGTTGCCTGGCAACTGCTCCCATCCAGTACATAAACCCCCTATTAATTGTAGTTTATTTACCGTTATTGTACAGATTAACCAAATGAGATGTTACATGTTAATTAATATGCTTTTTTTTTACACCTTTTGAGCGAGCCAGCTGTCTCCCTCTTATCTGTCTTTCTGCTCAGCTAAGCTAACCGGCTTCATATTTAACGGACACACAACGAGATACGACTTATCTGGTCAGCTACCAATAAAGTAACGCGTGATTTTTTTGTAGTTTTTTGGGTGGACTGAGCCTTTTAAGCACAGGACCGAGGTGGAGCACCAGAGAGAGGCCTTGCAGCGTGATGCATTCCTCCTGAGTTCCAGGCGGGCGGCTGCGTATCCAATATAAATCTCTGGTCCATGATGCCCAGCGAAGCATGAGGTGGAACCAGCACTACAGTTTACGGGCGCAGAGGGCAAGCATGTTTGAGAGAGAGAGAGAGGGAGAGAGAGAGAGAGAGAGAGAGAGGTCAACAAAGCTGCTGGGAGTAAAAAATCCGAGACCTCTCAACGGCCTGAGAACTCCAGAAAAGTTTGGTTTGACCACAAGTCTTAAACGTAAAGACTCGTCTTCCTGTGGTTCCTGCTTCTGCTGCTCAGGCATGTGGACGCGACCGTGCACTCTAAAGCTGCGGCCGGTTAATGATCGTTAAGTTTTTTGTAAGTTATAGCATGAAACTCCGCTGACCCCTTTTCCCAGGGAGCCGGCGCTGTCGGGGCCCTGCAGCAACACAAATACATCACGCATGAGGCATGATGTCATCCGGCGTCGCCAGCGGGCAGGATGTTTCCTAACGCGGTAATCGCCCTACTGTGGGTAGTCACCCCGGTACCCGGGAGATCAAACCCTCTCTCTCTCTCCTCCTTTTCTTTTATAGGATAAACATCTTGAGCAATCTGCCCTCCTTTTCCCTGCACTCTTTCTTTCCCTCTCTCCTTTTTATGGAAACTATGACTGACTCGTTTCCCAGTGCAGAAACAGAAAGAATGACGGATCATTATGGTGCATCGATTTTAATATTTGTCACTTAATTGACTTCCAGATGAACTGATATGACCTCCCGATTTGTTTCTCGTTTGGGGGATCAGGTGTGCCGTTGGAGTTAATGGGGCTCCAGAGGGATGCAGAATGAGGGATAACCGGTTATCCCAAGAGAACTGAAGTCGGGAGGAGGGGGGCGAGCGAGCTTAAGCTGTGGGTTGAGAGAAGTGAGAGCGGTGCCAGAGGTGAGATCCTCCCCCCCTGCAGAGCAGCGGAAGCGTGCAAGGCAGGGCCGAGAGGTGTGAGGTTGCCGAACAGACGCTTGGGCTAATACGAGCCGTCAGGTTTGGCCGCTGCTGCTCCGGAGCTCGAGGTGTCGGAGAAGTGTCTTTAGGTCTGAAAGCCCCGCGGGAGAAAGGAGGAGGGGGAGGGAGAGGAGGAGGAGGGGCAGACGAGGAAGGAGAGGGGGAAAAGGGAGTTAAAGAGCTGGTTGTATTGTATTTTTGTTACCGTCGACAGAATTCTTTCTCTCAGCCTCAAGCATTGGTTCCGTTTGAGGAAATGGGTCACAAATGTGTGATTTCACTTTAGATAATTCCCTAAATCAACTGAGAACGGTAGTTTTTTTTTGGTCTAAATTTGACTCAAACGGGAGTAAATTAAGACGACGTGTTCGGGCCACCAAGAAAATTTAAAGAAAATAAAGTCGAGAGAGGAGGGCAATATTCTCAGAGAAAAGTGGAAAATTTGCAACCTTGCCACTTTATAAACTCTCAAAACGTTATTCCTCTGAATATTGCCCTCCTTTCTCATTTTCTTTTGGCATATATTCACGTTTACATACATATGCAATGAGATGTTTATTTTGATGGAGGCTTACTACGAAATAATTTCTAATGTCAGAACATGTACAAGTTGCTTGGTTCAGCTAACACCGGATGTTTGCCGTTGCTATGACAACAGGTCAAAACTACCGCTAGCATCTTAGCCCAACTGCCTCAATCAATAAACACCCATAAAATGACAAATAATCTGATAAATAAATCCAACAATAACCATCAACAGCAATTTACCACTTTGTAAACTTGCAAATTTGCGATTTTTTTTTCTGAGGAATTTTGCCCCTCTCTCTCAGCTCCGTTTTTTTTTTTTTTTTTTTTTTGCCCTAATACGGCGTCGAGGTAAATAGTGTATTTGTTGGATCTGCACCTCCCATAAATAAACAGAGGAATGTGTCTAAAAAAACAGTGTATTCCAACTTTATGGGCAACAGTGTCATATCAGACACAAAATATCCATGTTATAAAGTTGAATTAGATGACATCCAGAATAGTGAACCCTCGAATCAAAATGACAACTTTATAGATAAAAGGCCAGATTTTGTCTGTTTTGCAGGAAGATCCTCTCAACACAACGAGGAATCTGTCATCTTTAAATCACAAACAGCGTTCAGGCTGGAGTTTCCCTCTGGTCGCCAGGTGCAGCTGTAGGTTTTCAGAGAAGTCGTCCTCATCCCGACATCGCCTGTGTGTGTGTGTGTGTGTCTGTGCGTGCGTGTGTGTGTGTGTGTGTGTGTGTGTGCGTGCGTGCGTGTGCGTGTGTGTGTGTGTGCGCGCACACAAGTCAAGTGATGTGGGATAAACTGTGCATCATCAGCAAGTTTGCATCAAACGCACATCAGACTCGACGATAAAAGCGGCTTGCCGTCTGATGTGTACATGTTTGTGTGTCTCTTTTGCGTGTGTGTGTTGTTCCATCTTCTAATTATGGATTTACAGAAACCCATAATGATTGTGTTACATTGCTGTGACGCACAAGAACGTTCGCTTTACAGGAAAGCACTTTTGTGATAGTCACTTGTTTGTGTGTGTGTGTGCATCTTTGTGTGTGTGTGTGTGTGTGATCCTCTGAATGAAGGGCTCGTAAGCCATGAGAGGGCGTGTTCACCATGCTTGCGGTGTTCGCGACACAGGTGGGGCGATGGCTACTCACTTCCTCCCAGAGGAAGTCATAAATGCACCTCTTCCCCTCGTCTAATGACTGCCATACCGCTGTAAACGGCCCGCCAGAGACCGAGGAAGACGACGCCTGAACTCCTCTCAAACCCTGCAGATGAAACTCGCAAAGCCATGCGAGGAGAGAGAGGGTTTAGTGTGGAGAGTGAAGGGGGGTCGGCAGCTCTGGAGGCTTAAGAACAGGTTTTGGCATTCTCCCCGGAGGGAGTGCACCTGCACTGAGCTGCAGGAGGTAGAGTAGGTGAAGGAAGGGAAAGAAAAAGTAGGCCCTGGAGCAGAGAGGTATAAAAGGAGGAAAAGAGGCTGTGTGAGAGGGCAACACAACACGGAGTGAATTTGAGGGATGATGAAACACTTTAAGCCGTCACAAAGCCCCCAAAAAGTTGAAAAACCACTGAGTTAGTATGTGGTAGAGTTCGCTTTAATCCAAGGACCCCCAAGGCTTTAGTGACCTGGATGAGGACCCCCTGCAGTAACACTGTGGACCCCTAGGGGTCCTGGACCCCCCTGTTGAACTTCTCTGCTTTAGACCTTTGACTCAACATTATGAAGTATGCATTGTCAACTAAGGGTGGAGTAACCCACGATACGATGATATCACGATATTTTGCCCACGATAACGATATCACAATACTGCGATACACGATATCGCAGTATTGTGATATATATATATATATATATCACGATGTACGATATATTGCAAGAAATCATCTATGATATGCATCATGATATCTGTGTATCTGAAGGAGAAAACATGCCAGTAAAAAAAGCCAAAAGTGGGAATTAATTAATGGTATACTGTGTTTCAGTCTTATCTTAGTCTTTAACACACACTGGCTGAACGTGTGTGTGTGTGTGACATCATTCCAACATAAACTGGTAAAAGGCCAAGAGGAGTCATGTGACTCTGGTGAGGCAAAATGATAACAGGCTTAATGCAGGAATCAGTAAATAGCGCCTGCATATTTTAATAAAAATATTTAAAATCTTTTTTGGAATATTTTTATTTAAATATGTTTTAAAATGTATCAATATTTGGTGCCAGTGTATCAAATATCGCAGCAGGGAGTATCACGATGTATCGATATTTCAATATATTGTCCCACAGCTAGTATATAATAAAGGCCGACACCGGAGAACGAGGGCAGAGAGAGATCCCCCCCGTCCCCCCCCGTCCCCCCCCCCCCCCCTACATCAGAGGAAGACAAAGAGGCAGGTGTGCAGTAAAAGTAAAAAAACACACATTTACATTATGGCACATCATAATACTAACAGCTGTTGGTAGAAATTCTTTGGAATTGCAGGTTGTGTGTGTGTGTGTGTGTGTGTGTGTGTGTGTGTGTGCGCGTGTGTGTGTGTGTGTGTGTGTGTACGTGTGTGTGTGTGCCTTTTGTGATGATAGCTCGGCAACGATCCTGTGTTTGTTCCCCAAACAAAGCCGAGCAGAGAGCGTCGTAAGGGTTGGGTGATAATTATGCGTCTTGCAGTGGAATCATACGCCGATGAAATCATGACACGCTATGACATCATCTAAATTCATAACAAGTATGTGCGGAAAAGTGGATTATTTTTTGCACTAAAGTTCTTAATAACGTAATAACTTTGTCACAAAATATGTCCAAAAATACATCTTAACATGAATATGACCTTTAATAAGCAAACTTCCCATTTAAGTTGTTTATGTTGAGAAATTGTAGAAATATAGAATTCAAAAAGGTTCTATACGTATATGAATCTGTCAACAATGATTATTTTAATGTCTTAGCATTGTGTACATATATTACAAAGTACTGTTATACATGATACTACACATTATCTTTGGCCCAGTATACGACTGTACCTCCGCCGGGTCACTATCAGTCTGAAAAACATTGAAGTCCTCTGATTTCCAGAAAACTTGCTATATCGTGATATGCATCATTATCGTGATATGTATCATTATCAAGACTTCAACAGAAATATCCCAACGACTGTGAGATGGCTCGCCATGACATTTGTGGTCTCCAGAGGATGAATCCTTATTCCTTCCTTATTGGAAAAGATCCTCCCTTCTGGAATGAACTATAATTACTTTGGCTATCCCTTAACATTTTTTTTTTATCTATCATCATCTGGTCAAAATTTCAACCAAAGCCAGTCCCTCAGGCAAAAACACACAAAAAAAACAACCCAATGGTATTCCCATCAGCCCCGGCTGTTGCTTTTGTTGTTTTCAGCTCTAAAATAAGCGAGATGGAAAAACATGATAAGCGTTATATGTTACTCACATCACTATGTTGGCATGTTGATTGTGAGTATGTTTGCTTGCTTTCTTTTCGGTGTTTAAACGGAGAGCACCACTATGTTTTTCAGGCGATCAATAAATCAATGAATCCTTTTGGATGTGTGAATCAAATGTCATAAAATATGTTTTTAAGTTTCCCAAAGCCCGGGGAGATGCCTTTAAATTGCTCGTTTGTCTGATCCCCCAAACCCTGAGATTAAATTTGCAAACTTTATAATCTCTGATGTATGAATAATGGCTATAAATTACATTATATATTATTATTTGAAATTCTTTATGAGGAATAACACCTTGAGATCTCGTTTTCGAGGGGGTCCGGAACAACATTTAAACAACGGAATCACTATTTAGACAAAACATTTAACAGAAACACAAACCAAAAAAATGTATTAAAAAAAAGAAGATGTATATAAAAGGGGGGACACAAAGAAAAGAACCGGGGGTCTGTTGTAGATGATATATTGTTTTCACGGCTTTTGCAAGCTTATAATTCTTTTAATGTGTTTTTTTTATTAAACCTTTATTTAACAAGGTAAAAGTCTCATTGAGATTTAAAATCTCAGAGTAACCCACGATACGATGATATCACGATATTTTTCCCACAATAACGATGATATCACGATACTGCGATACACGATATATTACAATAAATCATCTACGATATGCATCACGATATCTATGTATCAACATTACAATATAATGTACGACATTTAAACAACGAAAACATCATTGAGATTAAAAATCTCTTTTCCAAGAGAGACCAGGCTAAGAGTGCAGCATAAAACGCAACAACACACACAATTAAAAAGAGAGTTTTGGGGATTTCACAGTTTCCAAATACTTCCACATTCTAGATGCTTTAGTAATGAGCCAAAGGCATCAAATTAAATACATTCTGACCATTTAAACTCTTTTTTTGGAGGGTGTTCCAAGCAGAGGGAGGGTGTTTGTGTGTACCTATCTGCTTGTATGCGTACTTATGGGCGGTCTAGTCGGGAGATGATGATGACAGACTGGGCGCTGACCCCCGGGGACGTCCTGCTGGGACCCGTGAGGAGCCCCAGGGTCAGAGGGGCCACATCCTAAATGGGGATGGGGGTGGGTACCGTGGAGACCCCCCTTCCAACTCATGAGAACCAGATGAAGGGCAGACTGGATGACTCTCCCGGGCTGCGAGAGGAAGAGAGCGAGAGAAGAAAGGGGCTCATAAAGCTGTCAGAGTCCGCCTGCATCTCTCTATCACGGCTCGGTGTTCGCCACATGTATCTGCTCCCAGACCTCGTTCTCATGAATGTTCCCATCGCGGGCCAACATGTGCATCGCCTATCTAGAAAGCGTTCTCTAATCTGGGATTGATGAATCATGTCAGCTCCTCGCTAATAACTGAAGTTGATGGACTGCGAAGGAGAAAAATCACGTTTTTTTTCCCTTCTCTCTCTTGCAGTGGAGCACGATAAGGAGTTCCTGCCGGTGCGGCGCCATCACAGGGAGTTCAGGTTCGACCTATCGCGGATCCCGGAGGGCGAGACGGTCACCGCCGCCGAGTTCCGCATCTACAAAGACTTCATCCACGAACGCTTCGATAACGAGACCTTCCGCATCAGCGTCTACCAGGTGTTGGAGGAGCACCCCGACAGGTGAGCTGTCTGTCTGTCTGTCCGTCTGTCCGTCTGTCCGTCTGTCTGTCCATCTGTCCGTCTGTCTGTCTGTCTGTCTGTCCGACTGTCCATCCGTCCATGTAACTGTAAGTGCTTGTAACCAGGACCCGAAAAAGGAATACATTATATTTTTTCAGAATTGAATGACTTAAACTTGTGATTTTGGAATTTGTGATATTTGTCAATATTTTCAACAATTAATTACTTTTTTTTTTCAATCAACATATTAATAATGTCAATAGGCATACTTTGAAGTCCTTATATGGAAGCTTCTCCGGTCAGATGAGGCATAATAAAGACAAAATAATATACTCTTTGTGTTCAGTGCTAATAAGCCCAGAAACCAAAGCAGCTACGTGGAATTCAGATACTATTTTCCTAAATGTAATTGTGAAGAAAAGAGCTTGTTGATAAAGAGACACTTTAAGGTTTTAGGCCATTAATTGAAGTCCTTATCGGGAAGCGTCTCCAGTCGGATGAGGCCTTGGATCTCACCAAGTGGCCTCTATGGGACCTCCAGAAGGTCTATGTAACCCCAGGATCAGGTCCCAGTTCCTGATCTCTCTCCTCCCGCATCCCTCCTAAAGGTTTTCTGTTATCCAAAGGGGAACAACAGAGTCATTTATTCCTTGGCCAGATAGAGACGGGGTACATGAACGAACCGGAGCCCTGTGACACACTATCTGCCCAGTCAGAAATTAGGTCGGGGGGGTCGAGGGGGGGTATGAATGGGCTGCATGATGAACAAGGGATTTTAGTCTCCAATGAGTAAACGAGTAGGAAAATCCGGAGTTCGCCGTTGGACAATAGCGCTGACTTTGATATGCACTATTTCACTCGCTACTTTTCACACAGACTTTTTTCTATTTTTTTTCCTCTTTCGCAGCTGTGTTTTCTCTCTCTCTCTCTCTCTCTCCCTTTCTCTCTCTCTCTCTCCGACTCTCTGGCCAACACAGAATTCCAGCCGGTGATGGACTGTGCGTAGTGTATGAAAGGACCGGTCGTTTATAAAGCCATTATTGTCAATTAAGAAAATGAAGTGTTCCCCTGGGCCTCACCATCTGGAGCCCTCCCTCCCTTCCTCTCTTTCTTGCTCTCTCTCTCTCTCTTTGTATCACTCTGTCACTCCCTCCCTCCTCCCCCCTCCGTCCCCCTTCCCCACTTTGTTGCTTTGCTTTTTTTCGCTTCGGTCACCTAACCCATCTTTTTGGTAACATTCTAATCCCCCTGTTGTCCTCTCCAGGGAGTCAGACCTGTTCCTGCTGGACTCCCGGGTCATCTGGGCGGCGGAGGAGGGCTGGTTGGTGTTTGACGTGACGGCCACCAGTAACCACTGGGTCCTGAACCCCAGCAGGAACCTGGGTCTGCAGCTCTCCCTGGAGAGCACAAGTGGTGAGTGACGATCGGTCGGAAGGCTTGCACAACATCTTGCCCAAAAAAACGAAAAATACTACTAATATAGCAGCGAGCGCAGCGGCGACGATGGAACCTCAGTTAGCTCTTAGCCGTTAGCCACACACAGCGTCCAAAACAATAAAAGTGGTTAAAATGTTTTCCCGTAATGTCTGGAGGCCGGTGATACAGCAGGGGGCCAGTAGGGGGCCCCGTTAATAGTAGTGAGTGAGGACTCGGCAGGTTGGTGGATAAACAGGCAATAAAAAAAAGATGTTTTGGAGAAAATGTGAGTCACCTCAACCCACCAGAGGTCCTTGAGTATGGGCACCCAAAATATTATGCCGTTTCCTACGGCAACTATGGAGATTAGCCACGGACAGACACGCAGATGCACGCACGCACACTAATCGCATGATCCTCCTGGTGGAGATAATTTTAACGATTCGTATCGCCGTAATGAGGAGTTGCTTGATGTCTAACAAGCACGAATCAGTTGAATCATTCATCGTGGGCTCCCCCTCCTCATCATCATCCATCATCATCTTCATCAGTCGTCCGTCATACCCTCAGCATCATTAGCAGGCATGCAGAAATCCATCACGTCATCACGCCGGATAACATCTCAGCTGGAGTTTGTCATCGCAAGAGCGTGTTTGAGAATATTATCTCTCCCAGGACGGCAGGACGTTACATGTTTAGGTTCAGGAAAAAACAACAGGCGCCGTGTTGCTTTCATTTTGTGGGGGGGGGGGGGCACACAACTGTGGTTGTGTGTGTGTGTGTGTGTGTGTGTGTGTGTGTTTGAAGGGTTATGAGTGAGCATGCACGGGCAGGCCGACGCGGGACGTCCCGTTGCCGGCGGCGACGACCAGAAACCTTGATTTACTGCATTACGACCATCAGACGCACATTCTTGTGTGTGAGAGGTAGACGGACGTCGCCGTGGAAACGACATGCGCGAGCATGCACGAACACACCCACGCACTCGAAACGCACAGCGGGAAAAAAGGCTTTGATGTTCGCCGCTTACGTTTTTGTTCTTGTGCGTTTTTTTTGGAAGCGGATGAAGGGAAAAAGGGACATCTAAAAAACATGATATAAAATGCATCCTTTAACGCTGGTCTCTCTGTCTCCCCCTGCAGGCGAGAGCATCAACTCTCGCGTGGCGGGGCTGATCGGCCGCAGCGGGCCTCAGAACAAACAGCCCTTCATGGTGGCCTTCTTTAAAGCCACCGAGGTGCACCTGCGGAGCATCCGCTCGGCACAAGGGGGCGCCAAACAGCGTAACCCCAACCGCTCCAAGGGGGCGAAGAGCCAGGAGGCCCTGAGGGTGGCCAACGTCGCAGGTAAACATGCAGAGTGTGTGTTGTGTGTGTGTATACCCCAACCCGAACCTGAACCAACCTGGGTTTTGACCCA
The DNA here is from genome assembly GCF_963514095.1 of Eutrigla gurnardus. Classification (NCBI taxonomy): domain Eukaryota; kingdom Metazoa; phylum Chordata; class Actinopteri; order Perciformes; family Triglidae; genus Eutrigla; species Eutrigla gurnardus. The sequence goes on along the minus strand of NC_139922.1, from coordinate 28,564,418 downwards.
CATTAGAATTATTTAAGAGGTCTTAAACCCCATATGACATATCATATAAAATGATGTTCCTTATTAAACCGGGCCAATAATAAAGTGCACGAATGAAAGAACTTTGTAATGATGTATACAATGCTAAGCCATTAAAATAATACATTTATAGAACATATTTTAATTCTATTTTGGCATTTCTACGTCTACGTTTCAAATAACATTTAACAAATGGAAAGATTTATATTTACTTATGTCCCAAAAATATACCCAAATTAACATGAATACAACCTATAATATAATTTTTTTGGAAGAAAATATTTTGGGATCAAATTTCACACCATGATATTTAACAAATAGGAAGATTTATATTTCCTTATTATAGTTTGTATATAATTGTATTTTTGAGACATTTAAATTTTTGGATGAAAAAGGTTTGGGATCACATAACTTCAGGGACCCACTAGGGGTCATGACCCCCCTGTTGAAGATCTCTGATGTAACACAAGCATCACAAATATACAAAAAAAAGTGGCCACATTGAGGTGCGAGCTGTGTTTATGTGAAGCGTGGAAACATTAGACGGTAATGCCTGAGCTCTGGACTCTCCCTCCGCTTGGTTTATTTACACGAGCGCTGCGAGGCGGCCGGGCCGAAGCGCCCTGCGTGGAGGTAAAGGCAGCGCGGGGCTTTTCTACATCTGCAGCGTGCTGCAGGGCAACCGGGGCCACAACACATGGACCACGTTGTTTGGAACTTTGTTTTTAACTGGATGATGAGAACCAGTCGCTCATGATCATTTCCAATGTAAGAACCCCTGCTATCGGGACGCTAATGTACCACAGAGGGAGGGGGGGGGGGGGAGAGAATGAGGGAGAGAAAGAGGGAGGGAGGGAGAGAATGAGGGAGAGAAAGAGGGAGAGAATGAGGGAGAGAGAGAGGGAGGGAGAGACGGAGAGAGAGGAAGGGAGAGAGAGAATGAGGGAGAGGAGTGGGAGAGAGAGAGGGAGAGGAGTGGGAGAGAGAGGGAGAGGAGAGAGAGAGAGGGGGAGAGGAGAGTAGAGGGAGAGGAGAGAGAGAGAATGAGGGAGAGTAGTGGGAGAGAGAGAGGGAGAGGAGAGAGCGAGGGGGAGAGGAGAGAGAGGGAGAGGAGAGGAGTGGGGGAGGAGAGGAGTGGGGGAGAGGAGAGATGGAGGGAGAGAGAGGGAGAGTGACAGAGGGAGGGAAAGAGACAATGAGGGAGAGAGAGAGGGATAGACAGTCAGTGCGAGAGAGAGAGAGAGAGAGAGAGAGAGAGATACTAGAGATAGAAAACAGACTCTTCTTTCTTTAACATGTGGTAAAAAGGGAAACAACAATGTTGAAATGAGTGAAGGGAAAGGAGAGAGAATGAATAAAGACTTGAGTTATGGAAAAAAAATAAAAAGGGGGGGGGGGGGTCTATTCCATGTGCACATCTGCTTCAGCCAGTGGAAACTCGTCCCTTTGAAACAATCACCAAACGGTAATCTGGTTTTCTCTTCAGCCATTGTTTTTAAAATGTTCATGTTTTTGTATGAAGTCTTTGATTGGCTACGAGATTCGGCAACAAAGATGCGAAGAAGACCCAGAGCTTTGTATCAGTGACGTTCTAGCAAAGGACCAGCAAGGCTTCATCCAGTGAAAGGTCAAAGGTTGGCGTATAATGAATCTCTCTGTCTTCTTCCTCAGAGAACAGCAGCACCGATCAGAAGCAGGCCTGCAAGAAGCACGAGCTCTACGTCAGCTTCAGAGACTTGGGGTGGCAGGTATGGAACGCACCCCCCCTTTTATCCCAGGGTTTTGTCTTTGAAGGCTGTAGCATAGCTATATTAGCGTAGCATAGCTATATTAGCATAGCTATATTACTGTACAGATAGTGATGTACTGCTGCACTTTTTCTCCCCCATCAAATGTACCTATTGTAAGTCGCTTTGGATAAAAGAGTCTGCTAAATGCCTTAAATGTGAATGTGAATATTAGCGTAGCATAGCTATGATAGCGTAGCATAGCTATATTAGCGTAGCTAGCATAGATCTTTTGGGTTTTTGGACTTTTGCTCCGGCAAAACGAAGCAAATTAAATATGTTTATTTGTGCTGAGAAATAGTAATGTGAAAGTTTAGAAAAAGCAGAAATTCCACTAGAATTTCCTGACATTTTATAGACTATTAATTGATTTCAATTCATTTCAAAACAAATGCAAATATTTGTTAGTTGCACCTGTAAATGTATCATTTAAGATACAAGAATATTAACCCAGAATCAAATATAAGATGCAAACACATCATCAGGCATCATTAGTATATAAAGGCCCTTGTTCATCCCGTCATGGACCACGTTTTCCACCGACCTCTCTCCGTCTCCCTCGCCGTTCTCAGGACTGGATCATCGCTCCAGAAGGATACGCGGCGTACTACTGCGAGGGCGAGTGCGCCTTCCCGCTCAACTCCTACATGAACGCCACAAACCACGCCATCGTGCAAACCCTCGTGAGTAACCACGAAAAAAAGAAGCTGTGATCTGATAACGGCTGCTTCTATTTCCGGAATCAGATATGTGTGCTGCATCCTTAAACCACTGGAAATGAACTTGTGGTGTGATAATAAAAATTAATTTTATTCATCCCAGGTTCATTTTATTAACCCGGACACGGTGCCGAAGCCATGCTGCGCCCCGACGCAGCTCCACGCCATCTCGGTGCTCTACTTCGACGACAGCTCCAACGTCATCCTCAAGAAATACCGCAACATGGTGGTCAGAGCCTGTGGCTGCCACTAGAGCTGTCAGCATGGTCGCATAGATACGCACACACACACACACACGCACGCACACACACACACACACACACACACACACACACGCGCGCGAGTAGAAAGGGTGCATGTGTTTTCTCGGCTCCGTTTGACGTTGTCCTGAAGTAAAACACGATGTTGTGTGGCTGAAAAGGAATTTTTTTAAATCAATTTCAGACTCCTTCGCCCAAGAGTTCACACACACACACACACACACACACACACACACGTTTGTGCTTTCTACTGTGTATACAAAACATTTAAAAAGCAGTGATTGTACTGTATATTCACTCACAGTCAGCAATCTTTTGTTTATTTCAATCATTGTTATTGTAGTTGATTCTTTTACTGTAGATTTTATTATATATATAAATATATATATTTTTATGACTGAGAGACCCAGATGGATGTTCTGAATTTCTTCTATGTACAATGTGTAAATAGTTTTTTTTTTTTTTTTTTTTTTTTTTCAAAACAAAGCAAGAAGTGTATTTATTTCCTAGAATGTCACTTAGTTTGTGTTTTTTCTTTTGGATGCGATGCTGCCTGTTTTCCTTTTCACACGATCGCAAACGCAAAGTCTGAGGAAACCAAGTGGAGAGAAAACGACTTTGAACTCACCACGTGTACACGAACGCCACGCGATGCCGGGAGGCCCATTCGATGACGACTCGGCCCCGTTTTTTAAAAAAGATGTTTCATCAGTCGAAGCTGTTCCATTCATACCTGAGGCACATTTAATTTTTTTATAGCAACAACCAGCTGAACCTTCAGAGATTTGTATGAAAAGCATCTTCATGTTCAGGTTTATATAACTCTGCTGTAATACAATCTGTCATATTTGTAAAAAAAAAAAAAAAAAAAGGTGTATTTATTGAGAGCCGGCGTTCGACAGTGTGCTCCGATGTCTCAACCGTGTTTTTACTGCTGAACTGGTGCAACAATAAACTGGGAGAAAAAGCAACAAAAACCAGCTTGAAGGGCCCGTTGTTTAATCTGGATCCGAGACCACGTCGTCGCCGCCGGCAACACGGCTTCCCGCGCGATTATAAGCTCGGAATCGTAAGCTATACGTCCTTTTTTTCTTCTTTTTTTTTTTACCCAGCTGACCTCGGATCTGTCAGAGAAGTGCTTTCCACGTGCGAAAGCAAACTGAAAATCTTTGTCTTGTTTTCTCAGGGTTTTTTCTTTCTTTTTTTCGGTACTGTGTGTGTTTGTGGTTTCTGCCTGTGAGGTGGATGTGAGGGTTTTTTTTTTTTGTCTCTGGGTGGGAGGATGTTTGCACATTGCATTTTAATGTATAGCACACGTTCTGTATTTTCCTGTCTTCTATAAAGCCATTTATAGCTATATTATTTTGGCCTTTGGCATGAGAGGATTTATTGAAAATGTTTAAAAAACACCCTCGTCTCTCGGGTACAATCCTGTGCTGATGATCTATTTATCAAGAGTATGGCCACATGGGAATATATTTTTAATAATTAAGTCAGAATTCTGACTTTAAAAAACTCAAAATAATTCACATTTGGCCCTGATCCTCTTCTATAGTTCTCAAATCGACCGGCGTCCTCCAACGAATACCATATGAGCCCTGGATTCTTTAATACAATCATACATTAATATTATTATTTTATCTCACAACATGTTCTGCCTAGCAACAACAACAACACATCACTTATGTGTGGGGGGGGAATAGGTGGTGTAACAGCTTCGCGCTGCCCTCTGCTGAGGAAAAACTACAGTGTGTAACACTTTAGATTAGGGACCACATTAACCATGAACTAGTTTCTTATTAGCATGCATATTAGTAGCATATTGGCTGTTTTTAAGCCATTATAAATCACTTACTAATGCCTTATTCTGCATGATCATATTCTGCAACTACTAGGCCGTTAACTACTGTGAGTTTTCCATCAATAATTTCCTAATCACTGCTTATTGATAGTGAGTTAGGGAGTTGTTGTAAACCGCTTGATAAGAATAATAAGAAACTAGTTCGTGTTTAATATGTGTTCCCTAATCTAAAGTGTTACCGAAATGAAAACGTCTCCAGTCAGCATTATATGAGGAGGAGTTCAGAGAATAGAGAATAGAAAAAAACCTTCCACCCACATTCATTCTCACACCTTTAGCTTTATGTGATTCATGCTGCTGCTGATGTGTTGACCCCCCCGGTGGAAAATTAAGAGAAAACGCAACTTAATTAAGAGAAAATGCAACTTAATTGAATTAGGCTTCTTTAAAGGTCACAAAAAGGTCTCCATTCCGCGTATCTCTCTTTATTTAGGTGCGTTTGTTGCTGGACTAAATGAAGTGGATGAGACTCTTCAGTCGTGGTGTTATTCCGGCAGCATAGTTCTGTATTTAGTGACCTGCTCGCTTTCACACACACCTTACTTGGAAATGAGCGTGAAGAAGAAGTGTCGCTGCGTCGCAGAAGGAAACCGAAAGTATCCAATGAGCGCGAAGCTTTCACTTTCGCTTCTAAGAGGAGGTGCGCTTCACTCTGCATTCACTGTCTGCCTGCCTTGTATTGTATCTTTTAATATGCTCCATTCTAATGTTAGCCTACAGTCTTGTGATTAAACTAATTTCAGAAGCTGGAGCTGCATCAGATTTTTTTTTCCATTTTTTTTTTCGTTCGCCAACGTTGGAAACTTTTGAGCCACCCTTGTTGCGCACCCATGACGCGTTTGTTCCTGTAGAAGACACGATGGAAGCCAAGATGCACATGAAAGAATGGCTCGTTGCTCAGATAGACAGCGGGAGATACGAGGGTCTGTGCTGGGAGGACGAGGGCAAGACCATGTTCAGGATCCCCTGGAAGCACGCCGCCAAGAAGGACTACAAGCAGACGGAGGACGCGGCGCTCTTCAAGGTCGACGGCGTTCATGTTAACGTGGAGCTTTATGGGGTCAAACGCAATTTTAAACATTAAATGGAACAATTCCGTAGACTCATTTCATATTAGCTGTTAAACCGCTTTATTGTCTTGTTAATCAGAAGTTCCCCCCCTTTAATCTCCCACAGAAATGTATTAATAACTTAATTCTGAGACAACAGTGAATTCATATAATTTAATTATTATTATTATTATTATTATTTGTATTATTTTCATTATTATATTTATTTTTATTTATTATTATTATTGGTAGTAGTAGTCATCATTGTGATATTTTTATCTTTAAAAAAGACAAATATTACAGTTGAATTGATTGATTGGAGAAGTCTGCTGGAATGATGCGTTTAAGTTCCACTGTTTAGAGGGGAAAAACATTTTTCCTCTTTCTTATTATGAAGAAGTTGCTATACCTCGCAGCGCTCTTTTGTAAGAATGTTAAATCCTTCCAAGAATAACAAGCGGGAAGGAAACGCTGCCAAAATAATTTGTCATGACTCATTGACTTTGTTGGGAAAGTGATCGATGATGTGTTTAGACTCCATGTAACTGTCGCTCTGAGGCGGGTGAGCTTCAAACAGCAGAATGAATGAAGCTGAATGGGTCGAAAAACTTCTGATTCTGCAGGTTTAATTCACTTAAATGTTTTAAGTTTATAGTAGAATGTCCATTTTATATTTTATCATTAGGTAAATAGAAATTCAGTTAGTTAGTTTTAACGTATCACATTAAGTCCTCTAAATCAGAACCATTACAACTATTTATGAGCATTAGTGTCAACTAAAATTGATAATTGACACATTTTTATTTGATTGTATTGTATGGTTTCTTTAACAGGGACGATACATACAACATTGCCACAAATAATTGGGAAAATGTCATGTATATAAGGCATCTAGCTGCAGTGAATTTGCCGTCTTTGTTTATTAAACTCATCTAAATTAATTTAAGATAATGTTTTATTAAAAGTGCACATTCTGTTTGCTGCTCTGGATGGATTCAATAACAGAATGATATATATTTTATACATTCCCTGCTAATAAATTAACTGCAACTTTGAAATACACGTGTTTAACCATTAAATCGTTATTTATTCATGCATAATCTATTTGTTTTCCATCTTCCACGGTCAGGCCTGGGCCGTCTACAAGGGCAAGCACAGGGAGGGCAGGGATAAGGCCGACCCCACCATGTGGAAGACCCGTCTCCGCTGTGCACTCAACAAGAGCACGGACTTCCAGGAGGTCCCTGAACGCAACCAGCTGGACATCACCGAGCCCTATAAAGTCTACCTGATCCAGCAGGACAACGGGCCGGCCCGGCCTGCAGGTAAACAAAGATTACTGCTCCGCCCCCTTGATGTCATTTCATTGGTTTGATGGAAGATGTTGAAGTGTGGGGTTAAAGAAAACAATAAGGTTTCTGTTATTTGCTCTCATGTTTGTTCCCACTCTCATTCAGAGTCCTCCAAGACGAGGGATCAAGTGATCAGTCCAGCTAAGAGGTCTCCAAGGAGTCCCGCTTTTCTGGACAAACAGGTACGTTAAAAACCCTGTAAAACGGACTAAATGAGTTCCTGACTTCAGTGACGTTTATTTAGAGTTTAAAGAAACCAATTTAAGGATGAAAATAAGATTTTAATGGTAGATAATCCCAGTGAAAAAGGAACTTGTCCACTGGTCACAGGACCTAAACCGAGGACCGAGACCAGAGTGTACATGTACCCAGACTTTGACGTGTTGAGACCGAGAGTCTTAAGATGCAAACAGAACAAAATTCATGCTGTGTTTTTAATTCATGTTGGTTTCTGTTTTTTTTTTTTTTGTAGCTTCATTCTCAAAAGGATTCATTTCACAGACGTAAAGAAGAAGTAAAACCGCTGACTGGTAAGAGTTACACACACAAACTGACTGTTCTATAGATTCTTTATGGAGGATCCAAAGCATCTTCGAATGCTCATCATCCCAGTAAAAAAAACAAAAAACCTGTAGGAGTAAGCGAACAGATCTATCAGTAGAAACCAACAATTTGTGTGAGTGACTGTGAATCTCTTTGTCTGTCCACCTCTAATCTTGCATTCTCCTGGAGCAAACTGCATAATATTTTCGGTGCCTGGTTATGGCGGCATGCTCGAGGACCTCGCATGGTCGCGGTGACTCACACTTTCTCGAAACACCTTTTATGGCCACTCATCCCTCGCTACTCCTACCTGGCTGGTAGGGGACACTAATAACACTGCAGAGTGCATCGAAAAGTAAATTTTGTTCATCGCAGCTTGTTTTTGAGTCATTCAATCACACAATATGTCGGTTGAGATCTCCACTCAGAACCCATGTTCTAGTTGTCACTTTTTGGTTTGGGAAACTTTTCAACATCGTCGGATCACTTGATTCAACATTTTCGGTGCCGAGTAGCTTAGTTGAGAGGCTGGTTCTTTCTGGGCTGCTGGGCTTCTGGGTATTTGGGTTGGTTTAGAATTCTGACATGGGGATGAAGGTCTATAGGTCCATGTGGGGATGGGGATTGGGAATATTTGCTTTCAATGGCCTCACTTCTGTCCCACCTTCTGTGTATTTGGGCCACATCTACAGACATACGTACCAATTCTACATTTTGTTGGAAAAGCAACAGCTACGATCGAATCGGCTCCCTCTCAACGACAGTGTTGAGAATGTACACTTTGAACAATGATTTCTCCAATCTGCTTTAGACGATCTGATGATGGAGCACATGTACTGCGAGCTCACGGGGGAAAAGCCTCTAAATCAGAACCCCGCACCTGTAACCTTCCTCAGCCCGACGATGACTATATCAGGTGAGCTGACGGGATTATGCACAGAACGACAACTTAACTGATCTATTCCAGTCTACGACCTGGACCCAATATGTTGCATTTGTGTGTGCAGACCTTCGCATGCAGGTGATGCTGTTGTACCAGGGCCAGACGGTGATGAAAGTGACCACCAGGAGCCCCGATGGGTGCTTCATCCTGCAGGGCCGCGTCCCCGTGGGCAACGAGCGGATCTACGGGCCCTGCAACGCCCAGCAGCTCTCCTTCCCCCCGCCGCGCTGCATAGCGCTGCCGCAGGGCATGGCCGAAGCCATGAACCGCCTCCTCTGTCACCTGGAGAGGGGCGTGCTCCTGTGGGTGGCGCCAGACGGCGTGTTCATCAAGCGGTTCTGCCAAGGCCGGGTGTACTGGAGTGGCCCGGCGGCCCAGCACGCCGACCGGCCCAACAAGCTGGAGCGAGAGAAGACCTTCAAACTGCTCGACGTTCCCACATTTCTCAACGGTAACGCTCTACTTTAACTGTAAAACGTACGCCGTATCAGACTCTAGGGAAAAAAAGACGAGTCGAGAGAGAGGGGCAATATTATTTTTTCTAATTAATCCATCACAACGTGTGACGACGCCTTCTTAAGGTCCTTAGGGTGATGATGTTGATGGTTATTGTTGGTTTTATTTATATGAGGCCAAATTGTCTTCTTTTGGGTGTCTATTGGGCTAAGATGCTAGCGGTAGCTTTCGCTTGTTGTCATAGCAACGGCAAAGATCCAGTGTTAGCGGAACCAAGCAACTTGTTTAAATATCGGCTATATGTATGTATATATAAGTGACAAATTTGTGAGTTTATCAAGTCAGGAAGTTTATAAATATATTTATTTAGCCGATATAAACAAGTTGCGTGGTCCCACTAACACCGGATGTTTGCCGTTGCTATGACAACAAGTGAACGATGTACAATTTGGCCTCCTATAAATAAAACCAACAATAAGCATCAACATCGTCACCCTAAGGACCTTAACGAGGCGTTGTCACACGTTGGGATGGATTCATTAGACAAATAAATGTACAGTCATGGGAAGTTAGCTAGCATCGTAATAAACTTGCAGATTTGCCAGAATATTGCCCCCCATCTCTCGAATCCAGCTGGAACAGAATGTTTCGTCTTTCACATTATTGCTCTATGCAAAGAATGCAATATGTCCGTGTGATCACATCACCATATTAATATAGAAATGTTTGTGTGCAGAGCTGCAGTGCTGTTTGCAGGGGAAGGGATCGCCGCCTTGTAATGAGATCGAGCTCTGCTTCGGAGAGGAGTACCCTGACCCCAACGTGCCCAAAACCAGGAAGCTGATCATGGCCAAGGTGGGTGGGAAAAAAGGGATAAGAAATGTTAAGGCATCTTCTCGTGCACATTTAACCTGAATGCATGTGTGTAGATAGAGAAACATGTAATATTTCAGTTTTTTAGGGCCAGAGCACCGACAATGTCGGGCCGGCAAGGCCTTTTTGTAATTGTAAAAAATGATTCTTATTATTCTGCACATGATTTGCCTTTTTGGAGGCCTTATTTGATATTATATTTACCCTCTAAATCACGGATTCAGTTGATAAAATGCTCACAAGGACTCTTTTATCACATAAGGAATTTGATCACATATCTCAAATTGGCCTCTTCATCTGCGACAGATTCCTCCAATGAAATTACAATGACAGTTTTTATTGAATAAACACCCGGACAAATCTCTCTTTGCATTTTAAATTCCTATTTCGCCTTGTAATTCCACTCAAACTGAATTCCTCTCATGCCAAAAACTCTTTCACGTGCCACAATGTAAATTCCTGTGTGAGTGTTTCGGGGAGGTGTAGCGGTAGTGTTGCTGAGCGCCAGCAGAGGTCCTCGTACTCATGCTGATGGAGGTGCTGTGTCCCCCATTGGTCCAGGTGGTGCCCTTGTTTGCGGTGGAGCTTCTGCAGAGGTTCAACTTGGGGGAGAAGGAGGAGAAGTGGCCGGTTCTGACCTCCAACACAGCGGGGGAGAAGATCTAGGAGCACACGAACAATGTACAAGTGGATTTACTGGAGCTTTTACTCCCTCGCCGTCATCACCAGGAGTGACATCACCAGAGCAGGAATGTATATATGATGAAGAAGCGATGTGAGGTGTTATGTATAATGCAGATTGTTTTTTAATCGTGTATTGATTCTTTTTTTCCCCTGTCCATTGCCAATAATTACTAAATGTATAAAAATAAATGTGTAACTCAATAAAATGTGCAGAAACATATAACTAAATATCTGTCTGTACGTCCGTAGGCCTCAGTGTGCACGTAGGTGAGTCCTCCACACCTGATCCACCTGATTCCCACTAGGGGGGCGGGGCTTATGGATGGAAAGTAGACGAGAGCAGGCGGAGCAGCAGGAGGCGGAGCCTAAAAACTGCACTCCAGTCGGACAGTTCGAAGATTTGACAGGAAGTCATAGAATAAGTTACATCCTGTTAGACGTGATCTGTAGTTTGTGACCACATTCGCATTTATTTATATTTGTTCATAAATATCTGGAAATCAGAATCAGAATACTTAAGTAAAACCTCGGGAAAATGTACAGCTGCAGTTGCTTTATAAGAGACAGGAAAGAAATAGTCAAATAAGTATAAAATAATGCCAATAAATATTAGCAATGTATAAATATAATGTATGTTTATACAACACTATACGGTATAGTAGTGTACCTGCTGTTGAAGTAATATCATAGTGCACATAAGTACAGTTTGACAGTTATACTGTATTAAATGTGTATCTGTTTTTTTTTATGCCTTTTAAAGCACACGTAGGGTAATTGCTCGTTTTGATAAGGTCTATATAAATAACCTCTTTTATTGTTATGATTATTATTAATATATTCAACCACATGAGATGTTTGTTAACAGATTTAAGTTGTAGATAACATGAGACTAACGATCTAGCATTAAATATTAGACTCACACAGGAAATTTGCATTTTCTACTAAATGTGTTGTTTGTTTTCAAAACTAAGAGCCAATCAGCTCGCAGATGAGGCGAGAGCCAGGCGTTTCCCATCATGCCCCGGGGCTTGCAGTCGGTTGAGGCGCCTGGCTCTAAAAACTGCGGTCGCCTTGATCTCGTGAGATTATCGTTGCCCACGTGTTCACGGCGATCAAGTCGGACACAAAACTACCCAGCATGCATTGTGCAGCAATTACCGGCGATCGATTCTGTGCAGGCCTGGCTCATCTCCAACGAGTCTTTTCTAGTTGGACCTAGTTAAAGTGCAAATAAAGCTCTGTTGTGGAAAGTAATAAAAAAAAAAAAATGAAATTAAGCGATGCTGACTGCATGCGTGCTTCAGTCGGGGCCTCGAACCAGATCTCGATCTCACAATGATCAATAAACTTAGATAAATAATTTAGTGGTCGTGAAAAAGGATTCCGATGATGTTATTGATGTTTATGACACGCTGCTTGGCTCCTACATTAAAGTACATAAGCTGCTAATAATAATAATAATAATAATAATAATAATAATAATAATAATAATAATAATAATAATAAAGTACTGATATCAGTAATTCTGGCCCGATGAATGGTATCGGATCAAAACCAGATTTTGCATTATCGGTTCTTTTTTTCACCCTTGATGGATAAATGTGGTGCAACTTGGGACAGCCCTCCCCAATAGGAGCTAAAACTTAAAAAAACAAAAAACAAAGACGTTAAATAGACACGTAGCAGCGGGGGGCGGGGCTACGCTTTTGCATATGGCGGCTCTGCGGTTCGCGTTTGCTGCTGGAAGCTTAAACGCCGATGTGTTGACGTTAGAGCGGACTCTTCTTCACTTCCACGGAGGCAACGCGACCAGAACCGCCTGGAAACAGAACCGGGCCGGAGTCTCTTCCACTGCTGGGACCGTGAGTAAACTGGCACTTGTGTGTTTTTTCGAATTTCCTCCGCACAGAAAAATACCTCCGCCAATTAAACCCGGGCACTACTTTTTTGAATCCGCGGTGGTTGGAAACGTTTCTGACCGCGAATGTGGCGTTTTTTAACGGATGGATTGAGTCATTTGTGTTGCTTGCTTTACCTTTTACCTTCTTTGTTTGTTTTTCTAACTGGGAATGTAATAGTAATAGTATAGTAATAGTAAACTATTAATACCACACAACCTGCAAACAGTGAAAAGTGTACTTACACTGTACACGATGAGGCTTTCCATTCTAATATGATGCTGGGTAAATGATTAATAATGCACTATTTTATAATTGTGAGAGTCAAATCTGAATCATGACCGGTTTCTGTTGAGTAATCTTGGCAATATTTTCCTCTGAAGTAAAAAGTAGGCCATACAGTTGAGTTTTGTTGTTTTTGTTATTTTGTATCTATGCAGCACTTTTGTAAGTTATTTTAGAGTAACATACAGTAACATAATTCAATATTTTTCATATTTTAACATCATCCTCATCATCGTCTTCTTCATTTTCTGAACAGCTGTGTTTTGAATTGTCACTACAGTAATATGTGAAAATATTTGTTGCTATATTCAGCATCTATACAACATAACAATTTAAGTGTATAGTACTAAACACACGCAGAGAATAAATTCACACCTCTAATTAAATCTATAAAGCTTTTTTTCTCCTTTATTTCTAGCGAACATCATAACAGATTCACAATTTTTTAAAAATATACATTTTTTGTAGCTATAACATTTAAAAAGAAAAAAAATCAACGTAAGGGTTCTTTTGAAAATAAAATACAAAAAAAAAAAAAACACAAAAAACTAAAGTGAGATTGTGTGCTGAATCAGAGGAGATACCCGTATCTGAGTTTTTAAAATACTTTCATCGTTTTTCCCTGCCTTCAAATACAGTACGTTTAAAAAAAATGAGATGAGAACAGAAGCGTACAGTACACAGGTTGGGAGGGGGGGTCGGGGGTCAAGAGTATTCACAAAGCATCAGGTTCCAACGTGTTATTAGCACCATTGCTCTTCAGCCATTCTGAAATTTCTTTTTCTTCTTTTTTTTTGCTCTTTCCATCGTTCAGTTTTTAAATGGAAAAAAATCACTGAGTGTTCGAGGCGACGTGACACAGACCTGTCTATGTGGGCGGGATTGTCTGTTACGCAGTTTTTCATTAGTGTTCTCCCTTTTCTCAGAGATAATGATAAGAACATATTGGAGGGAAATGCCTTGACGAACAATCAATTGTTTTTTTTTAATGACTCCCGGTGATGAGAAAAAGAAAAAAAAGGCGAGGAGTTGCTCATACATTCACCTTGCCCGCCTGAAGACGTCAGTCGGCTCAGAAGCAAGAACCAAAAAAGAAATAAAATAAAAGAGAAAATGCATTGCAAAATTGACAGAGAGATTGCATTAAATCTGTTTAGCATATTTACTGTATATAACATCTGTAATGTAATATATATAGTCAACTTTTGCTCGTATATGTCTGCACGTCTTCAATAGCGTTTACGTTTTCATAACACTGATTGAAAATCGAATACCCTGCAGAAAAAACACCGTCAGCAAGTGTGTGTGTGTGTGTGTGTTTGTGGGACAACCATTACAAAAAAACAGAGTGAACACAGACAAGTGTTTGATTGTCTCACTAAATGTCGTCAGTAAGGAGTCCAGAAGATCCTTTGGCTGCTGCTCCTGTTAGGGTCAGGTTGAGGGAAGGGAAGGTGCAACGAGGGCCGGACTAGGAAGGACGAGGTTAATATTTTGGGCAGCAGTGTGGACACCCGTAAATTGTGTTTCATATTTATATATATTTTTTAATTCCTTCCCTGCAACCCTACCTTGAGGTCTCTCCATTGTTTGTCTTGGTGGGTGCAACAGAGACAAGGAGGGTGTGTAAGTGCTTATGTGTGTGTGTAAGTATGCATTTCCAAGTTTTTTACTGCCACTTCATTAGCTTGGAGCCATGAGGTAAATCCAGGAGGGTTTCGTCACTTCCGGTCGAGGGAAGGGTGTCCGGGGCAGACCAGCGCCGTTTGCGTTGATGCGGTCGCTCCTGAGCGGGGAGCTCTGCTGCCACGGCGGCGCGTGACTGCACCGGTGCAGCGGCGGCGGGAGCAGGAGGAGGTGGGTGGTGGTGGTGGTGGTGAGAAAGAGGGGGAGGAGGAGGCGGAGGTGGCATCTCCTCCCTGTGCGAGCCGCCGCCGGGTTCGGCTCTGGAGGAGGGTTGCGTGCGGCGGGCCCTAGAGCCGGCGCGCGGGTGCGTCCGGTGGGTTTGGCTGGGCGCCGGGACGGGGGTCGGGGTGAGGGCCAGGCAAACGTCGCCCTCCGTGAGCTGGCGGCACGGCAAGCCGTACAGCTGCGTGGTTCTCTGGGGGCAGCAAGAAGACCAGCCTCGGTCCTGAACAAAGAACGGATACTCCACCAAGACCTTCAGTAACTCCTACACAAAACCACAACATCGTTACACACTCAACCAAAGAGGCCTCTTGTTGTCACTTATTATCACCACAATCAGATCCTGGTGTCAAAATATGTGTCATGAATTCACCTAAGAATAGAGTGTGACTGATTTGCGATAACATTCATTAAAATATGCTGTAATGTGTAAAGCAGGAGCTCATATATATCTCAAGAGGGGAAGCTCACCTGAGTGTTGAGGTCTGTGAGGTGGACCTGCAGGTGGCTGAACCCCCGGGTGCCGCTGGGGGAGATCAGCAACACGGTGCAGGTGCTGAGGTGAAACTCCGGGGATGTATCCGCGCACCGCAGGAAGTCCTCGGTCCGCAGCTCCTCTACCCGCTTCAGCCGACCATTGGCCAACTCGATCAGGGAGCCTTTGGTGAAGTGAGGTAGGGGCGCGGGGGGAGACGGGTGGAGGGCCGGGGGAGAGGCGTGAAGACGAGATGGAGACGACTCCCTCCCTCTCTCTCGGTCTCTTTCCCGGCGCCTCTCGCGCTCACTGTCTCTTTCTTGGTCTTTGTCGTGTTGCGGGTGCTTCTCTTTGTCTTTACCTCTGAGCTTTTCTTGGTCTCTGTCCCGGTCTCGTTGCGACCTGTCATGGCTGTTGGGCGCACCCAGGGGTGATTGTGGCGAGTGCCTTAGATTGTGCTGCCTGGGTCCTGGCTCCCTGTGCAGGTTGTACAGAGTTGTTCCTGAGGGGCTGTAGAGCGGGTATGCGGGGACCTGAGGGCTGGGGTGGCACACCGATCCCAAGGAGTAGTAGATCTGGGCTTCGGCTGGTGTGACCCCTAGGGGGTCCAGTAGTCCGCCTCTACCCGCCCTGGGCACTGGTCCGAGAGGATGGGGACTGGCGGAGAGTAAGCTGGTCTTGACTATCCCGTGCGAATGTCTGTCCTGCAGTGAGGAATGTGTCTCAGGGACCTCCTGAGCTTGAGAGTCTGGCAAAAACGGCCCTCCAGAATGGACACGGGACGTTAGGTCCTCCTGCTGCCTCCGGCCACCGTTGGTATGGGAGCTGTGTGGACTGAGGTCCAGCCTGGTTCTGCCGCTATCGTTTCCGTACTCTCCCGTGAGCAGAGGCCTGGAGGTCAAGGCAGTCCTGCTGCCTGGCCCGTCCAGCCCATTGGGCCTCTTGCCCAGGTATCTGTGTCTGGTTTCCAAGAAGCTTGGATCTTGAGGGTAGAGGGAGTGGGGGCTAAACAAGTAGGATGGGGAGAAGAGGGAGGAGCTGCTGTCCCGCCGGCCACAGTGGATGTAGGACCATATCTCTCTGGAGTCAGCTGGGTAGGGAGTTTTGAAGGAGGAGGTGGGGGAGGGAGACAGGGAAGGTGGCAAGGAAAGGGGCCCTTCCCCTCGGAGCCACCTGGAGTGGTGGGGCAGGGGTGAGGGGAGAGGATCATCTCTCCAGGCGGGAGACCCCGACCCCCTCCTCTCACCCACCTGCCCTGGGAAAAGGGGGAGAGAGACGGAGGGGGAGTAGCCCAGGTGCCATGGTAGGGGCAGGGGAAGGCCCGGAGCCTGAGCAGAAAGGGGTGGTGGAGGGGTGTGTAGGAGATTGGGATTTGAGTTAATCAGAGCTCGGTCCCTGTCGCCGGCCTCCCTGCCTCCCTCCCCTCCCCCAACGCCGGCACGACTCCGGAGAGGCACCGGGGGTTTGAACTCGTCCAGAGGGATGTGGTGTTCTACCGACCCTTGGCGAGACTCCCTCTTCTTGGGAGGGAGGCACTCTTTGCCGCGATCGGGGCTGGGATTCATGGGTGGGGCTCCAGCAGGCACTGGGGGAAGGGAGGCCCCCCTGTGTGTGGGGTGTAGGCTAGGTCACATGGGCCTCGCGGGAGAACAGGGGGCGCAGACAGAGGGGAAGGCCGCTACACAGCATCACTGTCTCATCACTGTTGAGTCTCGTTCCGAAGTGCCACTCGCCTAGAGGAACAGAGAAGGTTTCGGTTAAAACAAAAATGAAGGAGAGGACGGCGACAGGAGAGAGATAACGTACAAAAAAAGGACAGTCTGTTGCGTCCTGGCATCGGTCGTAGTGAAGACTTCGCCAATCAGTCTGCTCAGATACGCAAACAAACATGGGACAGATGGCGAGGAAAAATCGGGCGAGCTACTACCAACTATTCGCATGAGCTACTTTTAAAAAAAACAACAACATTTTTTTAAAAAAGGTTAGAGACTCTTGGCTTTTCTGATAGCCGTCACTAATTAGTCATTATACCTTTTGTGCACTGCGGTGGGACTGAAACTACCCGGCTGACTCGTTTCATTCAAACGCATCACTCCCACATGTGCACTAAAAATATATGCAGCCAATGAAGTTCAGAGGCAGTGCAGTGTGTACAGACACACACACATGCACACGCACACACACATTGAGCGCTCACAGCAGGAGAGTTTTCATCTCTGACTCTCAGGGGACGATTGGAATATGTAGATATGTGTTTGTACCACTTTCATGAGCCACCCCCACGACACCCCCGGGTGTTCTCTGTGTTCTATAGCTTACTACTAGCACCCCCCCACCACCCCTTCTCTTTCAGAAATGCACACAGACACACAAACGCTCCCTCGGGGCGGCTGTACTTTACTCCCCCAGTGATAGGCAAAGCTGGTCACCACCCACCCGAAAGCTGACAGAAGAATCACTGTTGATATTGCCACCAGTTGTTGTGGATACGAGATATAGGTGTCTTTGCATATTAATTACGTGTCATCACAGCAGGAGGGTGTGTGTGTGTGTGTGTGTGATTGTCTGTGTGCCATGTTTTTTTTAGTGCATGTGTACATTTTTTTTTTTGTGTTTTTTTTCGCACGGAGAAAATGTGTGAATGTGTTTATTTGTTTAGGTGTGTGTGTGTGTGTGTGTGTGTGTATGTGTGTTTTGAGTCCTCAAAATGTGTCAAGAGATTTTTGCCGTCTCGTTTCATTCAGTGAGAGGTGTGCGGGGGAGCTCCACTAATTCTTTCTCCAACCGTTTAGTTTTTTTTTTAAATTAGCTCTTTTTGAAGAGACGGTTGCCGTGGCGCCAGCCCAGCCGTACACCTTCTCCTCCGCCACTGCCATCATCACCATCACCACCGCCACCGCCGCCGCCACAACAACACCACAGCACCGGGGCCGCCACTCAGCCCCGCGACTCACCCGCAAGTCTGTCTCAGCAGCCTATACCAACTCCCTGCCGTCTCACCATCCACCACACTGTCACCATGGCAACTGTGTCCACACACACACACACACACACACGCACACACACACTTACGCACGCACACACTCGGTGGAGAGAGGTTAGATGGGGATACTCCGTTGGAGAGGCGGGTAAACTGTTGCTCATCAAGTGACTCGGTCCAAAAACAGAATAAGTGTTGGAGTGGAGCAAGCTGTTTGTGCATCTGAGTGGAAAACTGCAAACTGGGGGGTGAGAGGAGGGGGGGGGAGGGGGGAGGGTCCCAGGCACTGACAGGACGGGTGTGATGGTGTAAAAACACGGGAACTGTTTTATGACGGACAACTGTCGGGTCAACGAGCAATGTTGCCTCCGTGATATAAAACCAGATCTATTTTCTAGCGTGAACCTGCGAGGACAGAATAAACCCACTGACCTCCTCGCTTCTTTGAAAATCGCTGTTCAGACGGCAGCAGCAATTATTCCCCACGTTTATACACCTTCACTTATGTTTTTATAGCGTATCATATACGCATTTTAACCAGAATAATCAGGCTTTCATCAAATTAATTAGAGGGATTTTATCCATTTATCAAGCGTGACGATGAATTGATATCATACGAGTGCAGCATCAACACCTGCACATAAAGTCCATTAAATACAGAGAAACAAACGTCAATCAATTATCAAAATTCAGTTTTTACAATTAAGAAAGGAGTAACAATACTTAAAAAAAAAAAAATCTGCATGAAAAACTTAACTTAACGTATCACATTGTTTTACCTAAAGAACTCCACTTTGGCCACAAAATAACTTGATTTCTTTCACTTAAATAAATAAAGCAATGTAGTTTAGGTATTTGTCCTCGCATGACTCCGACCCCCCCATCCCCCCTTTGTCATATCGTCAGCCCTTTTATGAAAAAGCTTGTCAAAATAGACCCAATATAAACTTGCCAACAAACAGTAGAAGAAAACAAAGAACTCAATTGTGTGCGTGTGGAGGAGTTTGCAGAGAAATGTCTTCTAAAAGAATCCACTCCTACACAGACGTGCATGCAGAGTCTGTAGCATTCACATTTATATATGGTGTTTATTATACTGCACATTTCCGTACCGTAAACACTTACTGGACTCACTTGATTTGCGATTTAATATCATTTTTATAATACAAACGCAATTTATTTTTGCTGCCAACTGATAAATAAAAAATGTCCAAAAACAGCTTGTTTTCATATCTTCTTACATTCTTTAACTTTCTTTTGATTAATTATCAGAGTCGACACATTTGCAGCGCTCCAATCTCATCCCGCCTTTTCTCGACACGCATTTCTTTACTCATGCAACCCTTAAAAAAAAAAAAAGCAGAACTACAAAATCTCTATTTTCCCCCCATTTTGCGATCAAATAAAAGTCCAGAATCACTCTTTTCCGACACCAGCTCTCTCTTTTTTTTTTTAACCCAGAAGAGCATTTAGAGAATTCTGGGAGCAGTTGGGGTGGAGGTGGGTGGTGTTGTGGGGGTGAGGGGATGAGGGGGGGTGTTGATGGAGCTGGTTACACTAGTTGTTGTGTTGTGATGTGAGACTGACCTTAGCGCAGCAGCGGCGGCGGGGCTGAGAAGATGTCCCAGTCTTGGCACTCATTCATATTCCAGTCCTCCCAGAGGGGTCAACCCACTCCTCCTCAGCTCCTCCGCTCCTCCGCTCCTCGCTGCGCTACGCTCGCTCCTCCACGAGCTCCGCCACAAGTCACAACACCCGCAGATGCATCGGCAGCCTGCAGCTATACTCTGATCTCTGTATGCATGAAATAACACCAGCGAGCCCACCAAACTGAGGGGAAGAACTGAGAGCCTGCTATCCGTCTCGCTCTCTCTCTCTCTCTCTCTCTCTCTCTCTCTGTGTGTGTGTGTGTGTCTCTGTGTGTGTGTGTGTGTGTGTGTCTCTCTCTCTGTGTGTGTGTGTGTGTGTGTGTGTGTGTGTGTGTGTGTGTGTGTGTGTGTGTGTGTGTGTGTGTGCAAAGGGCTGAGGAAATGAGTAATATCTAGCAGTGAGAAACATGTCTGCTATGCAGAGCCACACAGGCAGACCAGTTGCTGCTGCCGCCCACTCGCTTTAATCACTGTGAGGCATACAAACATGCATGCACACACACACACACACACACACACACATATATATATATGCACACACACAGTCAGGGATGAAGCACGTATACTTATTACATATCTGGTGCCTTTGGTGAGCACTAAAGGTAGAGCTTTCCACTCCAGCTTCACCAGTCAAATGTATCTTTTTTTTTTTTTTAAAGTGGGAAATTTCGACGATGAATGAAAAACGTTAAATTGTTAAATGTATAATTTCTGAATTTCTGAAGACGTGTCGACACATAAAAGAGAGGGAAGGATGGAAGAGAGAGAGACAGTTGATGAGAGACAGGGAGGGACGTGGTGGGAGGCTCGTCCTACACAAACTCTCAGACTTAGGCTGCCTCTGACTCAAAACTAAACCTCACACACACACACACACACACACACACACACACACACACACACACACACACACACACATCACTTTACTTGTTCTTTTTGTTTATCTGTAGTTTTCATCTGAAAGTGCGTTCTTTGTTCTCGTCAAAGCACTTTGTGATGAACCTGTTGTTTAAAGAGCTTTTATGAATAAATTAGATTTGGCTACACACACACACACACACACACACACTCACACACACACTCACATACACTAACGAGTGTTTCAGGAGAGCTCTGAATGGTTTGCCTTGGTGATTCAGTGTGTCGGTGAGCAGTGAAGCTCATTCACGGCAAAACGAATACATAAAAACTAGCTGATGTGGGAACCGACTAAAAACCAAATTAACAGGCAGAAGGTCGGGGAGAAAATGCATCCCTGTAACCCGTTAATGAACCTGCTGTTCAAATGTCTTTAATAACCGGTGCAATAAAGGGATGAACATGTTAACTGGAGTGCAAGGAGAAACTGTGGTTTAATAAAGCAATCAAACTCATTATTGGGTGAATTGTAAAGAGGAATATTTACATCCCTTTTCTATTTATTCTTACTTGTATGAGCGATTCAGACAAACCAACCTTGTAAACCAGACTGACATCCACTCCTTTCTTTTAGACTTAGTCTAACTTCTCGACCTCAATAGAGCAGAAAGTTAATGGGGTTTGGATGCGTGTGCGGACGGTTTGAAGGCCACGTGAAATAAAATAAAACACACTTCTCAGTTTGAGGACAACAATTGCCAAGAAAAGTCTCCTCTGACATTTTGGAGAAGTTGTATTTGAAGGAGCTTGGCGTTTGAACGATGTGCTCTGAGGTTGTGTGGGCACACAAGCAGGCGTCTGCTCTGACATTTGCTGCGTTTGTGTGGGTTCAACACAAGTATCACAATTAGTGTACACATATAAATATTAACGGTTCTATGATGCTTGTCGAACGAGTCTGCATCAATTTTCTTTTTCTTTTTTAATTAAAAAAATATACACTTTTGGTCTTTCCTTATTTATATATATTTATATAAGTAATGTAGCACATCAACTATCATACAAATAGGAATCGGTTTGAAAGATTTTGAGGAAGAATTCTCATATTTAAATCCAAAATAGTTTAATAATCAAATTTTAATCGTGAGGTGAATGATGATTCCCACTACTAATAAATAAATAAATATATACATGTGTGTATTTATTTATATGTCTGTACATGTAAATACTGTACAATATAAATGAGAACAAGTAAACGTTCATAATTCCATTAATTCATATTCAATAAAAAAAGTATCATAGGCCAATAAATACTGATTTATAAAAGCTGCTTTACACCTGGAAATTGTTAATGTTACAGTATTATAATAAAAGTAGGCTGCATTAGTATTATTATTATAAGTACAAAATATTAAAAAAAACGAATTTGTTTGCAGCAAGTAAGTGAGAAATCATACATTGTATATTAAAATATATATTTTTAAAAAGGGAATCTAATACAATAACAACTTCCTTAAACCTACAAAACAACTCCTTTAAATTAATTCCAATAACCATAATTCTGCCGACATCAGCGTTTGATGTTTGGAGGCGATAGTTCATCAAAAGGCCTTTTTACTACAATATAGAGACGTAGAAATGACTGTTTTGCTCCACTTATGCATGCACACTTTGATCTTTGTTTGCAAATTGCGCACACACACACACACACACACACACACACACACACACACGGGCAAACTCCGACACCAGCAAATACACAGTGGAGTCGTTCTGTGCTGTCAAACTTTGCTGTGGCACCACTGAGACACACACACACACACACACACACACAGGGTCAGGCCAAGACAACAAAGGTCAGATGAGTCACAACACACCCAACAAACCAGAGCAGTGAGAGTGTTAAAGACTCTCCTCGGCAGCTTCTATCCAACATAAGAACATGTTTTAATCTTTAGCTTCTGCTCACTTTTTTTTTTTTTTGCAATTAAAACACCATCTACTCCCCTCCCCCCCCCCCCCCCTCTCCCCCTGCTGTGTAGCCTCGTATGGGGTGTCTGATCACGTTTCAGGCCAGGCGGAGGGATCTATGATGGACGTCTGACGCAGCAGAAATTTGTTGCTGAATGTAACAGATCTGAGAGAGAGAGAGGGAGAGAGAGAGGGAGGGAGGGAGGGAGGGAGGGGGAGACAGAGAGAGAGGATGGTGTGATTGCAGGAGGTGGGGGGGGGGGGAGTACTACTAGCCATGTGTGGTGGCTTACTCCACAAGGAGCCGGGCTAAGCTGATAAAAGGACAGGGTGATACGGGTGATTATTGGGCGCTGGGCCGAGGTCAGCCTTCAGGGCTCCTGGTCCTAGGTCAGCCTCCCCTGGTCCTAGGTTAGACTCCCCTGGTCCTAGGTCAGACTGCCCTGGTCCTAGGTCAGACTCCCCTGGTCCTAGGTTAGACTCCCCTGGTCCTAGGTCAGTCTGCCCTGGTCCCAGGTCAGCCTTCAGGGTCAAGTCTGCAACAGGATGAGCGTGCAGCGCTGGACGCTCCCCGTGCACAAACTGATCTTATCTTCACTTCTGATAAAGAAGGAGATGGACAGCGCGGGAAACACAAATTTAATTTAATGGGATGCACCGCTTTCTTAAAACGGTAAACAACGCGGGGGAAGAAGAGCCGATGGGAGGAAGAAGAGCCGATGGGAGGAAGAAGAGTCGATGGGAGGCGGCGTAGCAACAGTGTGAGCGTCTGCAGACTAAAGGGCTGTAATGTATTGCTGGGTTAATCCCTGTGAATCCCGACTGGTACGGCCTAAGGAAGGCTTAGTATAGTTCTGGGAGGAAATCCCCCCCCCTCCACCTCCCCTCCCCCTCCCCTGTGTAGTGGTACAGGCCATTAGCCCCTTGGGTATAAATAGGGCAGCTCCGGCTCCTTAAGCTGGCTTTCACGCAGTATCAGTTAAAAATATGACTCGACTAATTACATGCAGGTCATCCAGTCAGCAGAAGCAAGAAACAAAGAGAAAAAAAAGAATAAAGAAATGTCCTCCACCTTGTTCACCTCTTCCTCTGACTAGACAGCTGCAGTCTTCTCCTCCTCCTGTGATATACTCGTGCACGCTCATCACGTGCACGGCCCGAGTTGAGCATGCAAAACCATTATAGCAGGTATTCTGCAAAAAAAAAAAAAAAAAAAACCCAACCTTGTGGCTGACATTTTAGGCTCAGGAGGGTGTGATGTTGTTGTCATTCATTGACATTTAAAGTGCCCACTGACGGGGAGTTTCACTTTTGCACTTTTCCACCATCTTCGGTGTCTTAAATGCTCCATCTGCACCTGCTGTGTGTGTTTTAAACCACAGAGAGAGAGCGAAAGCTGACTTTGGCTTCTCGACCTGCAGGCAACGTTAAAGATGCTGAAAAGAACGTGGCGACAGTGAATCTCGCGCGGCTGCACGCTGATGATTCCTGCGCAAATTCTGCACAAGTACTTTTGTTTTTGGTAGTTTGTGACATGTTCACAGCCGAGTTGCATGCTGTGAGATTGGTAGCTTCATGGAGGGGGTGGGGGGTCTGAGAAGAACAGCTTGAAAGAGACAAGTGTGTGTGAAAGTGGGGATTTCATTCCAAGGATTTGTTGTTTTTTGGGCGACTGACAGTCTAACTCGCTTGTTTTTTCCCCGTTCTAGTTTAGCAACAAAAAAATGTCACGCTGTCAGCAAAAAAAAAGAAAAAAAGCCACCGCTTGATGACTCGAAGCATGGCCGGGTCTCTTGTCGGTGGAGCTCAAGTGCCATTCATGTTGCAGGCAAAGCAGCTGTCTAGACTGGCTTCAGATGCCTGTCTGGAGTCCCTTTATCACCGCCGCTGTTCAAGGCAACATAACTATACACTGCCATTATTGCCGTTGCTCTATAACCCCGCCCACACTCCCATCCGCCGCCCAGCCTCACACGCACTCTCCTTTATTTTTTATTTTGGAACTTGACACAAGGGTTATGCTGTTTCCCTCATGAAGGATGCTGCAAAAAAAAATAATATCAGAATGGGATTGAGTGGGCTTTAAAATGTTTCCAAAATGGGAAGAAAAAAAAGGAGAATCCCACTTGAGAGAGGGAGAACCTCTGCTAATAATTACATGGGAAAAAATATGAAATTAGATGTTTTTTCTAATGTGAAATAAAAAAAGAAGAAGAAGTGAATCCGGAGGCCAAGGGTAGGGAAGGTAATACCCGGCCAAGGGTAGGGAAGGTAATACCCGACTCCAGGACTTTCAGGACACCATCGACGCTGCAGGACGGCTCGGATCTTACACTCGAAGCCGATACCGAGTGTTTATGATCGGGTCTGTACGATAAGCATGCAGGTTTACTGAAGGAGAGAGAGAGAGGCAAGCTGAATAAACCTGGGTGGGTGTGAGCGGTGGGCGGCGGGGTCAAAGGGTCGTTGACCCCTTATTGTAGATGAAGTGTGGAGGAGGAAGAGGAGGAGGAGGAGAACGCACGGCTTCATCACACGGTCGGGGCCGAAAGAAAATCTTCTACACAGAAGAAGAAAAAGGACTCCGTATATACGCACATTCACATTCACGCTCTTGACACGTATGCAGGGACTGAAGGTAACCCCCCCCCCCCAGACGACAGGTGTGTCTGTCACCTTAAAGTAGTCTGGCACCGCGTCACCTGGATTCAAACACCTGCTTTCTTTCCTTCGGGGGGATTATTCTTCGCACGCCTGCAGCTCCAGAGCCGATGCTCAGAGCTCGCCGGCGCCGACGGCCCCTCCCACTCGTAGGGAACGCCGTAAAGTGGAGCTGGAACGCCGTTTTTTTCTTTTACTGTTACGGTGACGTGTTTCTGAACAAAACTAAGGGAAGGCAGGCGGGAGGAATTTCATTGGATCGTCCATTAGCTCGCCACTTCTGCAGAGCCGTGGCAGGTTGATTGATTGATGGATGTGATTGGTTCTTGCTGCTGATGTGAGCAGGCGTCATATTTCGGTTTTCAGGAAGAATAAAACATTGGATTTTGATATAAAAATATGGAGAAATATATGTTTTTTTCTCCACATATATTGTTTGAATGTCTCGTTGTCAGAGGGGTCCCGAAATATATGTTAAATAGTTGCACATTATTGATTGATGGATGGATGTCATGATATTATTGGTACTTGCTGAGTGCGTCATTTTTTGAATAAAACATTGGATTTAGATGTTTCTTTTCCACATATATTGGTAAATATGATTTAAACGTACTAAAGTCTCCATCAGCGTGCAGCTTTAAGAGAGATTTAATTCCTAAATAACGTGAGCAGTGAGGCAGGTTAATGGTGGATGTGGAGCTGGATTACGCCTGCAGACATATTACATATTGTTTGATTTGTCAGTTCCCCCTTTTTTAGAATAATTATTACGTGAGCTGCACTTTTTCCTCTGATTAAATTAAATCAAATTACAATACGACCTCCTGTCGGGGGCAACGCTGAATTTCCTTTCCCGTTCTATCTGAGGATGCAAAACGTGCAAGAACAGGGGCATGCTGGGTAACGAACACCTCTCTAACTTTTCCCTCTTTCACTTTCAGCCCCCCCCCCCCCCACCCACCCACTCTGTCTTTCCCTTTCACTCAGCTGGCTGGCTCACTGAGAGCTCACACTCGACGTGGGTGAGAGTGCTGGAGTAGAGTATATGACTGTCAACACAAGGTGTGTGTGTGTGTGTGTGTGTGTGTGTGTGTGTGTGTGTGTGTGTGTGTGTGTGCCTGTCTGGAAGTGGAGAGGCACAGCAGGGCGTGAGGGAGCGCTGCGATAATGACAGGCTTCCTATTATATAACGTGCAGATTGCATAAGGAGAGGATTATTTCGGGTCCAGATATTGAGGATGTAAAAAGTAAAAAGTCTCACGTGGGCGCGTACAAGACGACGTGCACAACTCTCTTTGAGTGCAAAGATGTGCGTTTTGTGTGTATTAAAAAAAATGTGCTGGTTCTTTCGAGGAGTGTGTGTGTGGGTGTGAATAAACTAAAGTGTATTATGTGTTTGTAGGGGGGGGGTGAGTGTTTCGGATTTCTTTCATAGCTATCTGCATATCAAAACGAGGATGTGGGAATGTTGGCACATTTGTGTACAGTGTGCATCAGGGTGTCTTTATAGCGAGCTCCCACTCATTAGCACTTTTACACTTCAGAGAGATCGGCTCTTTAAAAGGGGGGGGGGGGGGGGGGGGGTGTCATCGCAGGCCGTAAAAACTTGTAACTTCCAGTTTTGAAGATTTTTTTTTTTGAGCTTGAAAAAGAATATACTCCTCTATAGTTTTATGAATCTCTCTCTCAGCCAATCAGGAACAAGCAGGCATGGGTTTTTACATAACCATGGTTACCATAATAACCATATTGCATATTTGGCTTCACTATTCACATTTTTGGCTTCACCTTGCCACAGAACGACCTGCACGATGTTTATTTTTATCTCAATAAAAAAAGTAAAAAAATAGAGCACATTATTTCTTTTTTTAATTTATTTATTCAGGGAGACCTTATGATTTATGATAATCTTACTTATAATTATTTGATTTCACGAAAATAAGTTGCGTCTTTCCTGTGACCTAACAAAAATATTTTTGTTAATTTTTCTTTAATTAATTTTTCGTTAATTAATTTTTCGTTAATTTAAAGTGACATCAGTATAGATCACTTTTTAAGAGTTTTGGAGGATAATATCGCAAATCACAACCGGGGATAAATCGTCCACACTAGGGGTGGGTAAAAATATTGATACGGCAATATATCGCGATACTTTGCTGCCAAATATAATATTGATTTTTCAACTCAAAAGATCGATTTAAAAAAAAAAAAAAAGATTCATGTTTACACATATATCTTTACATTATTTTTATATGACCTCTTCAGTTCAGTGTTCAAACAGTGACACAAAAGGAGAAACATTATTTATTACTATTATTATTATTTTATTATTATTTTGTGCATTGTCACTCAGGGTACTCTATCCTTTTTCATTTTATTTTCAATATTTATTCCAGTGAATTTCATGGGAATTAATAAAATGGAGAGGCTGTTTTGAATGAAATACTTTTGACTCAATTTGTCCTCTGATCAATATCATCTGATGTACATATACAGGTACTTGTGTTTTCATCTTTATTTATATCGTGATATCGTGATACGTATCGTGACAAAAGTATCGTGACACGTATCGTATCGTGAGGTTCTTGCCAATACTCATCCCTAGTCCACACAGGCGGCATTGTTACAGCCAACTCATTTTCAACATCTATTTTTGCTTAAAAAAAAACATCTGCCAAATCAATAGAGTAGTAAAGGTAATATGAGCGTTCGCTTCCTGCAGAGATGTGAATTATTTTAATGTTGTGTATGATTCATGTCATTCCTAGTTCTTCGGTGGTGAAACGAGGTAAAAAAACATTTTTTATAAAATCGAAATCATTGTTGAGATCCAGATTGCTTCACCCACAAGTCAACAAAGCAGGGCTGTACCTCCGAGTGAGTCACACTACATTTATATTAAAGGTCATTTTCATTCTTATTTTTGACCCAACAAACATCTGTTTAAAAAAGATGTTTCTTAGGATATGTTGCTTCATATTCCCAATAGAGTGAAGGGAAAGAAAAGGTAGGATTGTGTTTTAAGTTGAGTATCAGTAATATATGATATAATAATGTAACCTTGTGGGGGGGTTTACATGTTCGCTGGTATCGAACGCCCCTCGGCGCTCAGGCTTGTGGTCTTTTCTAGGATGTGCAGAAGTGAGGCAGATCGTCTCCGTGTGCCGCTGCCTCCTCTGTGTGCGCCTCGCTCCATGCATGAGTGTGCCCCTGTAAAAATAGACCTCTTAAAGGGCCAGCAGCCACTCAACCTCCTCTCCCACAAGCCTCCCGTTCTCCTCTTCCTCCCTCGAAGAACCACGGGACGCGACAACCTTCTTCTCTCAATCAGTCCTCGGAGACGCTACGTTATATTTCTTTTATTTCCCGCCACATAAAGAAGACATTCACTTTCACTTTCTCACCAGCCATTCACCACTCTTCTGGTCGGCGGCCAGGAGTCATTAAACAAAGCTCCGGGCTTGTAAAGTTACTACAGAACACATATTAAACACAAGGGGCATGTTGAAGCCAGCTGATTACATCCGGAGAGCGCCGCCTTCTCCCACAATCTCCAGAGTTAACAAAGATTTGCTCCTCTTTGCACACGTTTGGAATCGTGAATCTTTGAAGGACGATCCCTCACTTCAGATCGTCCCTCCTGATTTGGAAAGAAGTGAATTAAATCGGCGACAAATGGCGTTTGAACCTGAGAAAATGTTCCTATATGCAACATATTCAGAGGTGGAGGGGTTTGGATCCAGAGCAGAGGGACCAGAGTCTGCTGGGGGCAGAAATAGACATAATCGTGGAGTATATTTCGGCGTAGAGTCGCTAATAGAAGCACAAACATAGATCAGACGACAAACGTAGTCCTCGGGCCATGTGGACGACGGGAAGTTGGGATTTTACAAACCAAGGGCACCTGCACATCCTCCACCTTCTGTGATCTTTCCCAGACCCCCACCTCCACCAACATCTGCACCTCCTATTTCCTCCCCACCCCACCCCACCCTCACCCATCTCATATCTGTCCCACCCAGTTAAAGGGCCCCCGGCTATCTCTGGACCGGGGCTATTTAAGCCCACTGCTCTAATTCTGAAAGTCCTGATCTGCCGTCATGCTGAGTGATGAACCTCCACCTCTCTCTCTCTCTCTCTCTCTCTCTCTCTCTCTCTCCTCACACACACTCCTTGTCACACTCACTCCTGCTCACACTCCTCTCTTGTTGTGCCCTTCCTACTCACACACACACTCCCACACACAGGTGCCAGGTTTTACATGAGGGTATACACGCTCATTCACACACACACACACACACACACACACACACACACGTTTCTCCCTATAATTAACCCAGCTCACTCTCGATAGATGTCACCTACAGAAACTCAACGGTGTGTGTGTGTTCACCCCTTTCATTCAAACTTGCTAACGCACCTGCACTCCCTCTCTCTCTCTCTCACTCTCTCTCTCTCCTACACACACACACATGC
This sequence comes from Eutrigla gurnardus, assembly GCF_963514095.1. Classification (NCBI taxonomy): domain Eukaryota; kingdom Metazoa; phylum Chordata; class Actinopteri; order Perciformes; family Triglidae; genus Eutrigla; species Eutrigla gurnardus. Next base: position 28,534,712 of record NC_139922.1, on the reverse strand, counting down.
ACACACACTCTTGGAGTCACAAACCTTGCCCGGTGCCTTTTGCGTGTAGCAGGTAACGGAGAGTTCACTCATTTGGATCCGGCGGCGGCGGCGGAACAACGTAGCAAAATATCCAGTTTGTTTTTTTGCAAGTGTCTTCCTCTCTACGGCTCAGCCTCCCCGTCCTTCATCCTATTCCTGCCTCTCCTCCTTCTCACTCTCTAAACGCCTCTTTGCTCTCTCTCCCTCTATCTCCCCGTGAGTGCGCTCTCTCTCTCTCTCTCTCTCTCTGATCTCTCCTCCCTCCCTCCTCCCTCGCTCTAACTGTCACACACCTTCTATCTCACTCTTACAACTTCAATCTCCACTCATCCCTATGAGTAAGTCTCTCTGACACACGGTGACACATGATAACTTTTTCTCTCCCCTGCCTAATATGCTTCCTCTCTCTCTCTCTCTCTCTCTCTCTCTCTCTCGCCCTCTCTGGGAGTGTATAATTAGACAGAGCTCAGTGGTAATACAGTCAGGCTCATTGTGGGAGCCTTAGCATCGCTGCTCATGTTTGGCTGATAGCCCAGCGGCTTCACTCATTAACCTCCCTTTGAGCGGCGAATGGGCCGAATGCCTCCCCCCCTCCCTCACCAACACCACCACCACGGCTCGGCCAATCACAGCCCACGTGGATGACGGCGGTTGTGTGCTAGTTGGCCCATGCTGTAAAGGTGAGACAGCTAAACATAATAGCTAAGGTTGGCAGGTTGGCCAGTTAAATCTAGGCCCCCCCGGTTTAGGATTTCACTACAGTCATGAGGAGTCGCTTCTCTTTTTCACTAAATCACTTGGTCATGATCTGTGCAGTGGCATCATGTGCTTTTTTTTCCTTTCAAGCATGAAAAAACACACAAAACGGAGCGCTCACATTTCTTATTGTGAAACTGCTGTGAGGTAATTGGGGGGGGGGGGGGGGGGGGGGGGGGGGGGTCCTGTGCTGTTGCGTCACAATAAGTCATGTTCTCTCCACTGTACTTTGTGGCTGAGTTCCCATTAAGTATAATGTAGCATAAAACCCCCCGCGGGGCAGGTTGTAAATAGCCCTTACTTGGCTTTTTCTACGATTCTTATCATTTATTGGAGTTGAAGTCACTGATGGTGACTTTAAGGGCCCGCAGCCAAGCCGAGTACGTTCACTATCCTACTTTTTCTCCTTTGTCATCACGGGCTGAACAGTTTGACTCGGGTCCAGGACGGCGCCGGGGCCAAGTCACATGAGCAGCTTACGTGGTCTGGGATCTCTCTGTGCAAAGTCAAAGGCAGTTGGAAGCTGTGACCTGCAGTTAAAGAGGGACTCTTTATTTTGTTCCCCGTGTGATCACTGGTCCTCCCTGCAGGATTGAGCAGTTCCTTATTAAAATAGCTTCTTCCATCCGTTTTATCGCCCTATTTTGTTGTTGCAACTGTAGTCTGGGGATTCTGGGCATGGAGAATGTTGAGTAAATAGAGGAGCTTCTATTGGAGACACATGAAGAAGCTGTGATTTGTCTTTTTTAGTTCTTTTTTTATGGATTTCTACTTAATAATAAAATTCTTCAGGATTCAAAGCATTTATTATCATATTCACAGTAAAGAAACATGTTTCCCCATACAATGAAAGTCTTTGTTTGATGTCCACAGAATACCAAACAATGTATAAAAATGAAATATAAGATACATAAATAATACAAAACAAAGCGATTTTAAAAAGGCAGCATGTGACAAACGCATACAAAATAAAACAAATGTAAACGTAAACATTTTGTAAACAAATCTTCACCTTCCCTCCATGTTGACCCGATGTTTCATCCATCATGGCTGAAATTACCATATTGCTGCTTTTGTAAATTTTTATGTATTTTATTCCAGAAATGCCAGCTAAACAAACGGCGTCCTGTTTTGAGTTAATAATAACGTCAGCCAGAGCTGCTCGGTGAACTTCCCTGAGCTGTATTCACCGTAAATACCAAGATGCACATCAGCTGGTTTACTACGGAACCCAAGAATATGCTGTTTTCTTGTGATTTGTTTGCAATAAACGGATAAAAAGGATGCCGGATTAACGACATAATGACTAGATTTGTAAAAACTTTTAAAATGCTTGTTTTCTGAATGGAGTTTTGATCGCTCGGAGCTAGGCTATGCTAACAATGTAGCTGCACCATAAACACTTCAAATAGACTTAAAAGCAACAGCGACCTTGTTGTTTGTACCGCAGACAGTCTCTGGTTTATACACATGGACTTGTTACGAACTAATGTGAGCTTCTATTTGTCTGTTTGTGTCTTTGCGATAACTTTGTATGCGATCGCGTAGCGCCAAAATTTGCTTTGCGAACAAGATTTTACAGTCAGTTTATGCTGCTCATCCAAATTTGATGAAACAATAACAACAAACCCCTAACGAGCAGGGAAAAAATAAAATAGAATTAAAAAGAAGCAATTACACTACTAAAAAAGTTCCATCTAGTAATATTTTCTCATGTTTATGTTGGCGCATTTCATGATTCCCTTGAGCTTTGACAGGCATCATCGGGCTCAGTCGGGCAGCTCTAAAAATAACAATAAACCTTTTCACGCAAACAAAAGTGTCTGAGGCGTGATTGCAGCTTCATGAATGCCTTATGACCTTCACGGATCACGTTCTCTTTTTAATCAGCCTCCTAATACGCAGCGCTATTGTAAGCTGTGAGACCTCTAGACTTTGACTCATCTCAAAAACATGCCTCTATATATATATATACTGTATATATATATATATATTCATTTTGACTCTGTCAGTCACACATTTTCACCAACGTCTATGTAATATCTTTATTTCAACAAAGGTCATCGGTGATTTCATGTCGAGCAAGCATTATCTTTTGAAATGTTCTGTTTGACTGGAGCTGGCAGTAGGAGGCAGATAGTGATCAAACAAGCAGACAGAGTGGGAGGGTGTGACTACTGCACTGATCAAGAGATCACATGGTGTGTGTGTGTGTGTGTGTGTGTGTGTGTGGTTGCTCTTGTGATCATTAGGCACCGAACAGGCCAAACATCTTTAGTATCGTTTCCTCTCTCCTTCTCTCTCTCCCAGTCTCACTTCTGCATTCACACTACAACATCCCATCAACAACGGTGGAAATAGAACGGGGTGGGAGACGTCGCAGAACTTTGCTTAGCAATTAAAAGTGTGACTCGGGGGGAAAACACGACATAACTAGCGGTTCTCCAGGTCAGTGATCGTAGTGCTGAGTCAGCGAGGGAGTCGACCCGGCAGTGGGACGTTATTTCATCAAACATATTTACGGTAGTCAACGGTGGAAGACTAATAACTGTTTGATCCCGTTTTAATTGTGCCATTAATTACACACATGACCCCTTTCAAAATAAAAGATCATTTTGCACATGAAGATAGTGGCATTTTGTTGTGAAACAGCCATTAGAAATGACGGAATTTGAACAACTGGACGAGTAAAAAGTCACGTTAGTGTCGTCTCTTGGCTGAATGCCTGACATCGGGCCTCGTTCTTTGCCTTTCCGGTAAATGAATGTTACATGTGCCCGGTACCGGGGACCCCATCTAACACATTCAGACGCCGGTGGGAAGCTGGGGAATCGACCCGCCGATCGTCTTGACTAGAGCGACAAAACTGTGTCTTTCTTTCTTGACGTGCAAAATCATCTTTTAAACCGACCCAACATACTCCGTGTAATTCATGGTGAGACGATAACATACACATATCTTCTGAATTAAAGGCCCATTGGGGACCCGGAGGATGTCCCCTTTAATAGATGGACACATATTTAATAACTGTATTTGTTAAGCAAATCAGCAAAATGATCATATATATTAGAATGCTGTCAGTGAATGTGGGTGTGGACTTAAATGAGGTAAACATCAAGCACACCTTGATGAGCTTACGATACAGGTAAAGGTCGTCAGGGAAACCTGACCCCGGCCGGTGACCGTCAAATCTGGGCGCCTGGATATTCCGGTTTCAGTTTCTACGGTGGCCCAGAGGTCACAAAACTGTACAGGCTGAGGGACTACGTTGATGTAAATCAAGCTCAAGATGGGGGTGGGGGGGGGGGGGGGGGGGCTATAACTTGTGGACACACACACACCAACACACACTGAGAAAGTGACGAGGATGCTGTGAGGCAATTTCGCAAATTGTGCTTCTGTTATGCGTCGTTGCATATACTCATATATGTACTGTATATATCTGTGTGTGTGTGTGTGTGTGTGTGTGTGTATATGTGAGAGAGAGAGAGAGAGAGAGAGAGAGAGTGAGAGTGACTCACCCCCGTGTCAGTTACTCCTCTACTAAAGTGTCCTTTCCTTTTTTACTTCACACCTTTCCAGTTTGCTATTTTTGGGCCAGAGCAGAACTAGTAGTATATCCAGCACACACACACACACACACACACACACACGGACTACAACATGCAAAGCCCATCGGGAGTGTTTTGGAAGCGCGTCGAGGGAAGGAGACGTGCATCTTTCATGGTTGCGCCGCTACAATCGCTGATTCGGTGGAAGCAGACAGAAATATCCAGGGTTACTCGCAAAGTGAAAAATATCGTATTGCATAAGATGGTGAAAGGACCTGACCACGTAGATGCAACAGTAGCTCTCTCTCTCTCCCTCCCACAAAGGCACACACACACACACACAGCAGTGTCCTAATAGTGTCCTGCAGGCAGCCGGGCAGAGGCGGGCCGGGGTAGAGAAACTGGAGCTGAGGCAGAGTGCTGACTCAGGGAACAACCAGAGAACGTGTGTGTGTGTGTGTGTGTGTGTGTGTGTGTGTGTGTGTGTGTGTGTGTGTGTGTGTGTGTGTGTGTGTGTGTGTGTGTGTGTGTGTGTGTGTGTGTGTGTGTGTGAGGGGACATTGTGCTTCTCAGAGGCCTCACGACTTTGCGTGTTCAAACCAGAACGTCCCGACCGCCGCCGCGTTGTTTTCTTTTTCCCGCCGCTTTGAGGTTAAGGACCGAAGCTGCCTTGCTGCTGCCATGACAACGGAAGCAAAAAAAAAACAACAACCCAAAAGTCTTTTACTCTTGTAAGCATTCCATTGAGAAAAAAAGGGGAAGTTTAAAAAAAAAAGAGGAAGTAGAAGAACTCTTTCCTGTACTTTTGGTTGTATTATTGCACTCCTCCACTTCCTGCTAGTAAACGCTTCGTCAGTGACTCGCGTTCGTGAGCAGTCACATGATCAGACCTTTGAAAATAACGGTGAAATCACCGCAGACAGCTGGTTTTAAAAAAGGGCTGCTGGGAACCATTAATTTACGACGGCGTATAATCTCAGAATACAGTGGCCCCAATACGCCGTTGTATTAATTACATTAAAAATACATATAATAAAAAAAATGGATTCCTTATTTCGAGCATGGGAAAAAATGTAGTCGCGGTTAATCGATTGACGATTTCAGGCAAATTTTCACCTAGCATCACTTTTTTTCTGATTTTTTTTGCATGATTACGAGATTATTTTGGCTCCGCCCACAAACGGTTGTCCTGCTTGTTTAACGTTGCTCCGTGCTTCTCGGCCCACCGGCCTTTTTGGCCGCAGCGCTATTTCCGTGTTGCCAGATTTAAAGTGATATTTTGGCGAGTGTCACCGTTCTCCCGGCCAATCGGAACGCTCCCTTTTTAAAGCGTGGAAGTGTGTGTGCGTGACCACCAGGCGCCGCGATGTAACACCATGTATATAGACGAAGAGCAGCAAGTCAGCAACATCCAGGTGGTTTAGGTTTACCATCACACCCCCCCCCCCCCCCCCTCTCTACCCCTTCCTCTCTCTCCCTTACTCGTCCCCTCGTTGTCTTCCACCTCTTCATTATTTGTCCTCTCTCTCTCTCTCTCTCTCTCTCTCTCTCTCTCTCTCTCTCTCTCTCTGTCGTTGGCTAAAAATACTCGCTGCCCTGTCACTATAACGGATCACCTCGGAGGAAATTCACTGCGTTTTTGAAAACGCCAGCGACACCGCCCACACACACACACACACACACACACACACACACACACACACACACACACATGCCATGAGCCTTGGATCATAATGGTGTCAGTGGATTAGTATTTTTTTGCGACCGTGGGCTGATATTTAAAGTGTGGCGGCGGCGGCGAACATAAAAACAGGTGTGGCGGCCTCAAGGGGGCGCCGGCTGAGCTGCTGGAGTGTTGACAACGTAGGTGCGATAGTTACATTGGGTCACGGCGGCCGGGAGAGCTGGAATAACAGATCACACACACACACACACACTGGGTGGCACCTGTGCTCTTGCTGTTGGAAGAAGCAGGAATAAATTGTGCAAGCAATGCAGACAAAGGGAAAATATGTGCGAGCAAATGTCCACCAGGCTTTAACATTTTTTTATGCAGGAGCGAGAGTGTGAAAACACACACCCACCCACCCACACACACACACACACACACACACACACACACACACACAGTCGGGTTGACAGGCCACTCCTGCGACTCGTAAAGAAAAATAAAATAAACAACAACTTCTCACTCCTGCTTTCACACTCGACGTGTGCAACTCTGACGGCGTAAGGTGTCACTGTTGGGTGCTCGGGAGAATTTTTCCTTTTTCGTGTCTCCTGTTCCCATGGTAACTGAGCGGCGACCTGGGATGACCCCCTCCCCCCCTCCTCCCCCCTATATAGGACTGGAAGAGCGACGGAGGTGAAGTCCTCGTTTAGCCAGGTGGACGGATTTGATTTGCATTCATGCAGGTCGATGCCGGCTGAGGTCGATAATCGGCCTCCGACATGAAAATGCGGGAATGTACGTGAACGTGTTTGCAAACGCGATCTGACCTTGTTTGTTTTATATTCATACGTTTCATTGCAGTTTTTTTAAATTTGAAATTAGTTTTTTGTTCTAGCGTTCAGGGCTTCCTCCCTCCGTCTCTCCCTCTTTCTTTCTTTAAATCTCTTTGTAATCTGTGTGTGTGTGTGTGTGCGTGTGTGTGTGTTTGTACTACCTGTACTTCGACAGGGCCCTGTTGTCTCATTATCAGCGTGACATTTGTGCAGCCCTGTGGAGCCATCTGGATGCGTCCCACACACATGTGAGAGAAACCAGCCTGGGTTTGGATCTGACTCACATCAAACAGCCTCTCTGCCCACACACACACACACACACACACACCAAATACAGACGGCACAAATAGAGCAGTTTCCAGAAGCCAATATCTGACATTTAACTAAATCGAGAGATTAATAAAAAAATTTCCAGCTGACACTTTTAGATCGTTAAACTTTCCAGTCAAAACAACGAGAGGCCTCATTGATCGATCTATACGTCTATTATCTACATCTGTGTGTTAGCTTGTGTGTGTGTGTGTGTGTGTGTGTGTGTGTGTGTGTGTGTGTGTGTGTGTGTGTGTGTGCACGGACGGGACAGCCCCACAAACGAAATGCAAATCCGAGTGTACTAGTGCTACAGATTGTGGAGTTGTGAAACTTCGCTGGCACAGAACGAGATGAACATCGAACTCTTTTTGTTTTTTTTGTTTTTTTTTTTTTGTCCAGGAAAGTCCCAGAAATTAAATGTGATCAAAGCTTATCGCTTCACTTTCTCAGTTCCAGAATGAGAAATCAAATACGATATGGAAAGCACCAAGATGCCGCACGGCGGATGCTTTTATAGCAAATTTCTGTTTGCGGATGAAATCGACAACGAAAAGGCCTTTTTTGTTTGTTTGTTAATGCTTAATGATATTTTTAATATCTACAAACCACTTAGACGTGATCTCAGAAGAAGCTGCATGTACTGTTACTTACTAGGACTCACAGAAGGCCAAGTATGGCTGCACACTGCAAAATGAAGATGTTATTATTATTATCCTTACATTTCTGTGCAAGTGCACTGTGATATACGAGGAGGCAAAAAATCCATTTATATCACGTCTTACAAAGGAAAATTCTGCAAGTACAAAACAGAACAGTGCAAAGCAATGAATGGAGATAATGTCTCTGCAGCTTATTTAGGTTTTGACAGTCAGAGATGCAAATATCATGTGTTTCGGGGTCTGAGACCAACGTGGAACCGATTCGGTCTCCTGGTTTCAGGCGCGAGCTGCAACCCACCGAGGGGACGCGATGACTGGCGCTCGACGTTTGTGAAGAGACCCGATTGTGGTTTCGCTATGACTCCCCCCCCCAAAGACCAAGGGGACTGCAGAGTCGGCGTACTGAGTCATCATCATCAAATAAAAACGCCACTGAGAGAGCGTTTGGTGTGAAAGGGTTGCATGCACGCCTTTTTCTGAATCCCGGGGCCTTGAACGCCACCGTGACGTTCACTGACGTGCCAGAGCTCGTCTGCATGCAAAGGTAGGCCTCACCCCCCCCCCCTCTCATCTATAATTGATTGCTCCCACTGTACCAACTTCATTTGCTGGCTGTGAATAATGAATGAGACACAGAGTGGAGGCGATTTTTCTTCTCCGCTGGTTTGATACCCGATTAGCCGTTTACAGTGTATCTATGCTTATCCGTGACGGGGGGTTCCCCCTTAACCGGTGTCACCGAGTGCAGGAACAGTTGCAGGGAAAAGGCAACCCCCCCCAAAAAAAAGTGGAATCAACCCCGTTAGCATGACTCATGACGGAGCAACAGGCGTGTTGGTTTAATCCATGATTGAAGCATGATGTGAGGCGTTCAGGGTTTCTGTTGCATGGAAATAGAAACCTGCAATTTATGGTGAGTGCATAATTCCCATTATGGCAATCTCACACTCTGTGAGCATCTTCACATACACACACACACACACACACACACTGTTCTCTGCCGCAGTGAGATGTGCTTCCTTCTGAAGGTGCACGCCATGTGATGCGCTCACATTTGCGCTCACCTCCCTCTCCGCGGCTCAATGGACTTTTTACCGAGCTGCGGCCGACACGCACACACTCACTCACACACACACATACACTCACTCACACACACACATACACTCACTCACTCACACACTCACACTCACTCACACACACTCACACTTAACCCGGGATTATTAATAGCGTGTTTCGGTCCCACAATGCGCCTCGGAGAGAAGTTGCAAGCAAAGCGATTCAGAACTCCAAAGGGCCAAAGATGACGTACTGGATTTCTTTATTTCTTTAAAGGGAGGGGGGTAAAGTTACATCAACCAGACCTAAAAAAACACTTCCTGGAAGAGCTGAGTGACATGAACCCCCCCCCTCACACACACACACACACACACATCCTCATTCATGGAACATTTGCTGACACAGACAGGATAAAACAGAGAAAGTTGTAGCTGACAGAAGAGGGGAGGGGGGGGGCAGCATGAGGTGGTTCGTGCCTGGAAGGACGTCGGCGGAGCGGCGAGATGATGAGGATGCGGAGGAGGAAGAGGAGGATGAGGGACGAGACGGCATTCATGGTGATTTTACACCTTCGGCTTTAATACCGGCGGTAAAACGCTTAAAGCGTCTGGAAAAGCAAAGCCAATGTCGTCTCCCTCCTCCGTGTCACAAGCTCTCTTCTGTCTGTCTCGTTCTCTAATAGAGAGACCATAACACACACTGAGAGAGAGAAAGAGAGAGAGACCCTGAGTGTCTGCCGAAACCTTACAGAGTCGGAGACTGTCTGCCGCTGAATGCGTCTTGATCTGAAGAGGTAGAGATGCCACCGAGGTTTTTCTAAAGGAAAAAAAAAAGACGGGAGAACACAAGAGAGAGAGAGCGTGAGTGCGTGAGAACGAGGGAGATGTGCTGGAGGGAGGGAGAATAGATGAGCATGAGAGTGTGTGAGAGATAAATAGAGACGGAGCGAGCAGGAGCAGCAGGAGGAGGAGGAGAGGGAGGAGGTGGAGGAGGGAGGGAGTGTAAACAGCAGAAGGTTCACTGGGTTCAGTGTGCAGCAGAGGAGCTGAAAGATGGGCATCAGAACTGGAAGCCCATGGGACTGGATAGTGGTGCGTGACTCACATACTCATGCATATATTCACACACACACACACACGGAAATATTCAAATGCTATTTTATTTCCAAACATGCACACACACACACACACACACACACAACCCTCCCGGGGGAGACATGAATAATAGAGCCATTTGAAAAACTCTGACATATTAACACCTTTTTTTTTTTTTCAACCCGTCAAACGCTCTCACGTCGATTTAATTGATTCAAATACTTTCAGGATCTAATCGCTGTTATGTAAGTAGAATGTAAACGCCTTTCCTCTGTTGTGTTATGTTGACTCACAAGATACACAATAAACATAACACACATGCACACACACGAGATCTGACATTTTCACAGACTGGAAAAATGTGGCCTTTATATTTACAGGTCACACCAAAACACTGAAAATGTTACCGTGCGGTTCTTTTTTTTTGATCTGACAATGACTAACATCCACGAGTAAATACATAGTTCAGTGCTGTATATCAGGGTGACGAGTCAAAGCGATACCGTCAGTCAGCCGGTCCGGACAGCCCGCTCTTTTCCTGACACATGAGTCATCAGATCTCATTTAGACGAAAAACACACGCAAAGCCGATACCATCGTTGACCATTGTGGGTCAAAGAAGCTGCAGCAATAATTAAACCAATAACAAACTGAAATATACATATGAATTTATTAATCATAAATAGAAAGATCTGGAAATAGAGACGACTATGAGGATTAGAAATGGAAAATCTACTTTGAAAAAAACGGGAGAAGTTGAATTAAATATAGAACATTTATTTTTTTCTTCTATCATTTCCTCGTGATCTCGGTGCGGATGGACATGTGACGTTGTTCTCCTTCAGCAGGATTTTGCGACCTTTGAACTGTGATTCACAAATTATTGCCATTATAGTTCTATATTTTTGGTGTATTTGTTGTAATTATTGATGTTCTTTTACTTTTTTGGTTTGTATTTAAAAAATGTTAAGAAAAAAAGAAGAAGCTGTCTGTTGAGTTTCACCCAACAACAACAAAAGAGATCGTGCGTCTTACAGTTTTAACAACTTTGTTGTCTCGGGGGGGGGGGTAAGAAAGGGAGGGGGCGGGGCTAATTAACACCTTGACAGCGATGTGCGCTCTGTTCTCTCGTCCTGCCACATTCAGCAAACAAGCCACCGAGACAGAGCAGGGGGAGTCTCGCAGGAACGCCGGCAGGCAGGTGTTCACATAAGTGCGTTTGGCACTTGGATGTTTGTTGCCATGGTGACCCGCAGAATATCCCCCCTCCCCTTATAGAGCACAATGTGATATTTTATATGAAGGGGCTTTGACTTCACTGTCTGGTGCAAGCTGTGAAGATGTGAAGTGAAGATGTGAACTTCTGTGAGCTGTGTGTGTGTGTGTGTGTGTGTGTGTGTGTGTGTGTGTGTGTGTGTGTGTGTGTGTGTGTGTGTGTGTGTGTGTGTGTGTGTGTGTGTGTGTCACTGTGGCTTAGCTGTGTGTGTGTTGTTCACCAGAGAAAATCCAGAAGCTTATGTCAGCAGACGCGCGTCTCACATCGTGTTGCTCAACCAAAGTGTAACGTGAATAAAGGGAATACTAACTGTAGTGCCCCTGAATTGTGTGTGTGTGTGTGTGTGTGTGTGTGTGTACACGTGTCTGTGAGTCTGTACTAATGTATGTGTGTGTGTGTGTGTGTGTGTGTGTGTGTGTGTGTGTGTGCAAAGAAAAAAAAGTGTATATTTACCACAGTATGACTCACAAGCCACATCAGAGACGATGCTGCAGAAAATTGAGACAACACAGTTTCAAAGAGGAAGCCAGCACTGACAGAGCTGAAAGAGCAACAAGGACAACACACACACACACACACACAGACACACACACACAGACACTGAACGCATGCATACTCACTGACACGTCGTGTAACAGTCGCTGGAAATCCCCTTTTGTTCACCTTGAATGAATTAAAAACCTGGGAGTATCTGAAGCTCTGAAATTTGAGATTTTTTTTGCGATTATGATTTGGTTCCACCTTAATCAACAACACACACTCTTGACCTGTTTTGTTGGTCCAAAAAAAATTACAAAAAATGCTCGCGCTTCCTGTTATGTGGTTCCTATTTATGAGGTTTTGCTTGCAGAAGTAGGAAAGTCCTTTTTTTTGGTTTTGCAAAAAAAACAACCCAAGTTTGTTGAAGCAATCCAACATGCAGCAGGTGCGCCTGTAGAAAAGTGTAATTCACCATCTCCACCAGCAGATGTCACCATCGTCTCACCAATGAGGACCTTTATGAGATTCCACTGTGCTCTTCAGGGAAAGTAGTCACTGCTGTCGAATATCAAAATATCATACGAGTTCATGAATATTCATTTCATATTATATTGATTCATATTATAATATATATATATACAGTATATATATATTATATATATATATATATATATATATATACTGTATATATATATATATACAGTATATATATATATATATATATATATATATACTGTATATATATATATATACTGTATATATATATATATAATTATAATATAAGGAGGTTGGACCGGAGCAGCATCCTCCAGCAGATGTGTGATGTAACTGGCTGTTAGAAGGCTCTTATTAGGGATGGGGGGGGGGGGCTCCATCCACGATGCTAAGTGCCTATTAACCCCCCCCCATGTGTGACAATTACAGTGTGTTCACAGCAGTGTGTATTTGTGGAATATGTGCATTTTTAATGGTGTGTGTGTGCGTGCCTAATTACATGCTAGTTGTACATCTTTATGCATGCTGTTGCATTATAAAACCTCTTTAACAAAAGCTTTATTATTATACTATTCATTGAATTTTCATAAAAATAATATGCAATCAGGATTCTCCCCATCCTGAATATCATAGAAGATCCTGTGTGTAAAATATCAGAGACGGAGCGGCCTGCCGCTGCCATTTATTTTCATAATTGATGACGTACTTTCCAATAAGCCGTCGAACCCTAAATGTTATCAAGTCATTAAATAAGGGCAGTGGGTTCCTCACCTTTTAATTAGCTGCCAAGTCTGCGGATGTAAATGTTAACACGTTGTTGTACGCTCCGTTAGACATACCCTCCCAATGAAAACACAAAGCTGTCATCCTGGTTCTATTAAATGGATTACTGTTCAGGGTCCCCAGAGGATAAACTCACTTTCCAACAAACACAGGACTTTCATCCAGGAGACCCCCGTTCCTATCCGGTGCAAAATGTAAACCTTGACGTTAGTTGTTAGTGTCGTTGGTCACCTGACTCACATGAGTCTGAGCTTCAACCTAACTTCCTGTGAAGACAGACGTTTTATTTTGAAAAGACACACTAGAGGAGTATAGAGCGTGTAGAGAAACTAAGCCACGCCCCTTCCAGGGTTCCCCATGGGACCTAATTTCATGGCCCGATTCAAACAGACTCAAAAGATTGTGTCTCGCTGTTGACTACAGTACATAGTACGGAAGGGGCGTGGCTCTATTGAAGCTCTGACGAGTTCGGAGTGAGATTGTGTTTCCAATCCAAACTGACTTTTTTTTTTACGTCAAAATTTAAATTTGCACAAATATTGTAAAACAAATTCCCATCAGTCACTTTGTGTTTGTTAATTGGCAAATGCTAGCATGCTAACAGACAGCATGGTCAGCAATTTGCATGTTAGCATGGCGGTGTTTAAAGCACCACTATAAGTCCGACTAGCATGGCTGTAGTGATTTAATGTCTTTGAAAGTAGTTCCTCCACTATAATAATACAACAATACATTTCTAGAATAGTCTTCTAACGAGGCCGTCACTTAGAAAGAAAACCTCATTATAAAATGTTACTGCTAAAGAGAAAAGGTCGTCGTTGTTTATTGTCACTGTTTGTAGTCCAATTATTCTACAAAGGAAAATGCATGCACACACAAAAAACCAAAGTATATGATATGTGGAGGCTGGAGGATGAATTCAGGAGTAGGACATATTATTACATAAAACATATAGAACGGCGAAGCTGTCACTCTTCTGATTTCCTGATGTATTAATATGCAGCACGTCTTCCTCTTATCACACCTCACATCTAACACTTTCATCAACAAAGTGAATAAATAAATTGTACATATAAATCAGAGCTGTGGTGGCGGGGGGGTTTAATCCTGGTATGTTCCTGGACGTTATGTAAAGAAGCCTGTCGTCCTCCTGATCCTGTTGAACCCCTTGTTGTCACCAGTTGGTACAGGCCACGATGCCGTATAGCCCACTATTACTCTCCTCCCGTCCCTAAGCTGTGTGTGTGTGTGTGTGTGTGTGTGTGTGTGTGTGTGTGTGTGTGTGTGTGTGTGTGAGAGGGAGAGAGAGAGAGAGCTAGGGGAAGGGAGAGAGAGGGAGAGAGAGAGAGCTAGGGGAGAGAGAGAGAGCTAGGGGAAGGGAGAGAGAGGGAGAGAGAGAGAGCTAGGGGAAGGGAGAGAGAGGGAGAGAGAGAGCTAGGGGAAGGGAGAGAGAGGGAGAGAGAGAGCTAGGGGAAGGGAGAGAGAGGGAGAGAGAGAGAGAGAGCTAGGGGGAGAGAGAGGGAGAGAGAGAGCTAGGGGGAGAGAGAGGGAGAGAGAGCTAGGGGGAGAGAGAGAGAGAGCTAGGGGGAGAGAGAGAGAGGGAGCTAGGGGGAGAGGGAGAGAGAGAGGGAGAGAGCTAGGGGGAGAGAGAGAGAGAGGGAGCTAGGGGGAGAGAGAGAGAGAGAGGGAGAGAGCTAGGGGGAGAGAGAGGGAGAGAGAGGGAGAGAGAGAGGGAGTTAGGGGGAGGGAGAGAGAGAGAGCTAGGGGAGAGGGAGAGAGAGAGAGGGAGAGAGAGAGAGGGAGAGAGAGGGGCAGCCGAGATAAGAGTGTGAAGCAGAGTGAGAGGGGGGGAAACCTAGAAAGAACAGCCAAGGCGATCAGAGAAAAAGGGGGGGAGGGGAGGGAGACAGCGACCACAGCAAAAAAAAAAAGGCAGAGAAGAGGATAAAGAGGGAGGGAGATAAAGTGTTACGTGAGTCTCGTGTCTTTGATGGTCCTGGTGCCAAAGTCAAAAAGATGACCGGTCACTCCACATGCCAGCATCCCGTCCTGGAGCCTTGATAAGGAGGGAGGGGGGAGGGAGGGGGAGGAAGGGGGAGGAAGGGGGGAGACGAGAAAAATCCACACTCACTCAAAGGCAGAGCAGCGCTTTCAAGCAGCCTCACATCCACCGGATCATGTCGTCTGCTGGCTCCACCTTCCACAACAAGCGGCTGGCGTGTGAGTAAGGAATCCTAACTTTAATGTAATACTTTATGTGTGTGTGTGTGTGTGTGTGTGTGTGTGTGTGTGTGTGTGTGTGTGTGCGTGTGCGTGTGTGTGTGTGTGTGCGTGTGTGTGTGCGTGTTGTTATGAAATTGTTCATACCACAACCTGGCTATTTATGAGAGCGGTTAGTTTGCCCGTTAACTGGATGATAGACCAATTGCATACTTTTACGATACACACGCACACACACACACACACACACACACACACACACACACTGTTTATATAGGCACTGCATAGCTATTACATCTCTTATGATCTCTTATGATTCATTCTGTTATTGCTCATTAAAGAGCATGTGTCCAGTCTCGTTAGCAAACTACTGCAAAGCTGTAATTGTCTTTTCTGTTAATGGTTGGTTTAATAACAGTGTGTGTGTGTGTGTGTGTGTGTGTGTGTGTGTGTGTGTGTGTGTGTGTGTGTGTGTGTGTGTGTGTGTGTGTGTGTGTGTGTGTGTGTGTTAACAACTACTTCTATCAGTCTGACTAAGCCGCAGGAAGTAAAAGGTCTTTATATAGAAACAGGGAAGACAGTCTAACTGCTACTTGCTTTCTAATTGAACTTCACACGATCTCCTTTTACGTTTTCCAACAGAACAATCGGCTCCTCCTTCGCCGCTTTAATGAATCGATTCCCTGTGTGTGGAGGGATGCACGTGCGTGTTTGTTAATGTGCAGAGAGCACTATGTGTCGGCCCTGTGGACACTCCTGAAAGCCCTGTTATGATTGACCTAAATCGGGAGCGGTGGGCATGGCTGGAGGTCATCTTTGCATTTAGCCCCCCCCCCCCCCCCTGAGTGAATTGCCTTAATGGCTGTTTGGAATGGGAATAGGGAATACACAATCTGATCAGACACTCAGGTGGACTGGAAGCCTCAAGATGAGAGTCGTGAAGTCCTGATTTAAAGGAGGTCTTGGTATATTTGTGGTAATATGAAGAGGAAGAGGTGTTATTAATGAGTCTGTATTTACTTTCTACTACGTGGTTGTGTGTTTATGAATGTGTGTGTGTGTATGTGTGTGTGTGTGTGTGTTATGTTGTGGTGCAGTGATCTCACTCATAAATGATTTACGCCTGATGGACCGCCGCGGCCACGAGGAAAGCGCTCGGTAAATCAGCAGCGATACCTAAAAAAAAAAACAAAATGATGTACAGTAAACTGCTGAGAGGCGGGCGACACCATCGTCGGCACCCATGGGAGCTGCAGGAGAGGGAGGGGGGCGGAGTCTGAGATGGATGGGCTGTCAAATGTGACTGGCCATGCAGTGCAATTGCCTCTGTCTCGCTCTCTCTCTCACACACACACAAACACCCGTCTCTCTGTTCTCGCTCAAAACAGAGAAATTGATCATGGGATTTATTTACTCGCCACAAGGGGAGAGAACGCTTCACCATGTGACTCTGTGGTTCAATAGGAGCATTTGTTCGCTGTTTTCTTTGCAGTTTTTCAGGACATTAGATTGACACGGAGCGGCTTAATGACGCACGTTATTATCACAGAAAAGATGCTGATAAAGATTCGTTTTTGCCCCGGCATGCAAAGACAAGCGTGTAATTTAGGATAATTTAATTGCAATGTAGAAGCAGTGAGCAAGTGTGTGAAGGATCGGAAAAGATCATGTGCTTCAGCTCAACCATCACCTCCAGCCCTGGAACAGCCACCCCCACCCTCCACCCAACCCCACCCACCTCCACATGTTAGATTCCTGGACATAAAAACAACTGATGATCTGATCAACAGCAATACGAGAGCGTTAAACGTCGGGAAGAGAAAGACTGTTACACTCGAGGGAAATGTGCACGACAAAGAGGATGAAAAAGGGATTTCTCTCTAAAGCCGATGAAATTCCTTTCTGTGTGTTTTTTTGTCTTGATACACAACAACGACACACTCGTTTGTGTCGACTAAGCTGAGGCAAGCAGATTCAGGAACAGCTCACTGATACAGCTACTTTATTCTGGTAATAATGCACCGCAGACTTGGGTTGCATAACACCCTTTTATCTTCTTGTCTTCCTTCCTTCCTTCCTTCCTTCCTTCCTTTCCTACAAACTCGAACACACAACCTCATTGGTTGGAGGGTGTGCAGTTGAAGGATTTCACCTGCGTTATGTAACAGTAAGCCGTAGGTAATTATGGCTCAGTGAGGGCCGAGGCGGTGTGCAGAGGTCATGTGACGGATAATAAGTGTGATGGAATTTCAGAGGGAGGCAGTTAAAAGACTGTAAAGCTTAACTCGGTTGGTTTGTGTAGTGGTTGTGTGTGTGTTTTACTTTATCTTGCATCTCAGAAGTCAGCATGTAAAAGGAGTTGTGCGTTTTCAGCCTCTTCTGCTCCACCGATGTTGCACCTGAAACGTGAGCTCAGCATTTGGATTTATTCCCCAAATGTGCCACTCATACTTAACCACGTGCAGTGAAACTGACTAAATCCTGGTGTCTTTCATGTTGCCCTTACATCTGCTAAACGCTATGCCTCTGGCTCAGATCCCCTTCTTAAAAAAAAATAACATGTATGAATATATCCCTACAACTAAGGTTTATTTAAATCATCTTGGTATCATAATAAACTTGTGAGATTCCTACAGAGGTGTAAGCATCAGTATGTATGTTGCTGTGTATGTGTTAATGAAGATGAAACGCTGCATTCATGAAATATCTCATTTCTGCCTACTTAAACTGTGCACTGTTAGAGTGGATATCCCGTTGGGATGATGACAAAATCTCTACTAAACCGCAACATCTGATAATTCCCTCTATGCACACTGATACTAATAAATTGAAGCAAAGAAGTTTTAGTCGAGGCAAGTTGAGGCCGAATCTTCAATCAAGTGACTGTAAAAGTAATTTGATTTACATTTTACTATATTCATTAATTTAATCTAAATGCAACTAAATGCTTCGTTTTGGGGGGGGGGGGAATCAATCAGACTTCAGCACATGCCTTCAGGATGAGTGCAGTACAACAATGACTCCACCAGATGGAGACATGAAGGGCTGTTTGATGCCCTTCATGCATCAAACTCTAGCACGAATGCTCCTGTGGGTGTGCAGGATGAACATATGTGGTGTTTCTTGCAGTTGAACAGGTTTTAACTTTAATTAAACAAAAGGGTTGAGTCCTTGGGCGTTCATACCTGCAGTTATTCATTGTGCAACAATTCCTCTGAGACTTAAATATACAATAGGAATATGTGGAAAGACTTTACCCCGTCAAACGTAAGGGATTCCCCCCCTTTCGGAGGCTTTGAGCACCATCTGGGTCTCACAGAAGCTAATAGTAATGGAACCGGAACCAATTCTGCATTAGCGGCCTCCTACACGTCTCCCACAGTGGGGCGTCGTAGAACATCTCAGAGGTTATCTCGGATGACTCAGCTTTTTCTACACGCATGTTGTTCCCCCACGCTGGGCCCAGACAGATGGAGGCATGCAGCCGGGTTCGTGCACGGGCTGGGCATGTCCGCTGGCAACGAGACGAGCAAACTTTGAGTTTGAGGGAAAGAGACAAAGAGAGAGGGAGGGAGAGAGACCCCGTTAGGCGAAGCTGAGGTTTACGTAAGCTGTGCGGTTTCATCATTAGAAGCCTCGTCATTGCTTTAACAGCCTGTTGTAACTGGTTTATTTGTCTCGAGCTGCCCAGTAATGACCGCCCAATGATAATGGACACTGGCAGGTGGCAGCGAGATGGCGTTGGCAGGAGGTTTTGGCAAGTTCAGGCCAATGGTCTCTTATGCATGATGACATATACCTTGATCTGCGATGCCAAATAGCATGCACACGTGACTCAATGTCAGTGTCCCTTTTTGTTTTGCCTGGACTGATGGGACACGACTGCAGCAGTGGAGCCATGTCTATATTTCTCAGGGGATCTATTAGAAGGGATTCCAGCTTTTCCAATATATAGATTTGGTGCTTTTCTCATCAACACGAGGCATGACATTGATGACATTGCATGGGAAATTTATGGCAGATGCTGGGTCACATAGGCGAACAAGAGGAGAAGTATCACTCAAAAGATCCTGTTGAGGAAGTGCTGCCACTTTGCATGCTGGATCCATCGTCTGGCATCATGTAAACATGGAGGTTGGATACAGATCCACCGGGTGACCAAACGAGCATGCATAGACGAAAGGACTGACACACACACGGGCATTAAAACGCTGGTGACGTGAGTCGAAGTGTCAGCTCGGGGAGCCCCAGTGGGAGAAGGCACAATGTGTGCTGAGGAGGATGCAGCAGCGCGGTTACACAACCACAGCTGGTCAGCGTGGCGGAGGTCGAGGCTGGAGGTGGACCTCAGGACGATGAGGTAGATATGCAGGATATTTGCATTATATTTTCTTTTCTTTGCATTAGATATTTACGCAGCTAACGGCCATATCATTACAAAAATGAATGTGTTTGCAGTTGGATATTTGGATAAGGGTCCAACATACAGCTCCTTCCTGTAATCTTCAAATTGAGTGTTTAATTCTTGGATTGTCAGACTGCGTGTGTGTTTGAGCATGACCACTAGAGGTCAGACATATAATGAGATGTTTTCACAGAAGCAGGGCTGACTGAAAGGACAGGGAAAAGAAAATGAGAAATATTGAGACGACTAGCAAACTGCATATGATGGCAGGTTAAAAAAAAAGTATGCAGACTATCTGTCTGATTCTGTTTGTTGGGTGTTCACATGATATATAATTAGGCGTTGATGGAGTTGTTTACCGTGTCAAGAATTTCCAGAGAATTAATTTTCCAAATCTTGTGCCAAATCGTTTTTCTTTTCTTTTTTTTCTCGGTACGTTCCTGTAAGAGGCTGGCAAAAAGTACAAAGCAACCACACAAATATGAATAGGCAAGGCAAGGCAAGGCAACTTTATTTGTATAGCACATTTCATACACAAGGCAGACTCAAAGTGCTTCACATCATAAAACAAAGTGAGAAGAAAAAAAAAAAAAAAAAATAGAAGAATTAAAAGAAAATAATAAAAATTTTAAAAATGCATTACAGAAAGAAAATAGAATAAAAACATATTTGCAATAATTAAAAACAGTGCAGACATTAAAAGATTTAGCAGAAAGCTATGGTGAACATAAAAGTTTTCAGTCTAGTTTTAAAAGTGGTCCGAGTTGGGGCAAGTCTTACATCTTCAGGAAGTTTATTCCAGCCATTTGTTGCATAGTGACTAAATGATGCTCTCCCGTGATTGTTGTTTACTCTGGGAATCACTAACAGATTGGTCTCAGAAGATCTTAGTGGTCTAGAAGGCTTATGTAGTGGGAGCATATCAGTGATATACTTCGGTCCTAGACCATGTAGTGATTTATATGTGAGCAGGAGGATTTTGAAATCCATCCTCTGACATACAGGGAGCCAATGTAAGGATTTAAGAATTGGTGTAATGTGCTCACATTTTTTGGTCTTTGTTGGAACTCTAGCAGCAGCGTTCTGAACAAGCTGTAGCTGCCTGACAGTTTTTTTCGGAAGACCTGCAAGGAGACCATTACAGTAGTCTAGCCTACTAGTAATAAAGGCATGTACAAGTTTTTCTAAGTCTTGAGCTGACATGAGCCCTCTAAGTCTTGCTACATTTTTTAGGTGATAGTAGGCTGATTTTGTTACTGATTTGACGTGACTGTCGAAATGTAAATCAGAATCCATAATAACCCCAAGATTTCTGGCTTTGTTTGAGGTTTTCAGGGACAGAGAGTGAAGGTGTTGAATTACTTTAAACCTTTCTTTTTTAGCACCAAAAACAATGATCTCAGTTTTGTCCTCATTTAGTTGTAGGAAGTTTTGGCACATCCAGTCTTTGACTTGCTCAATGCACTGGCACAGAAGATCTATGGGGCGATAGTCGTTTGGTGATAGTGCTACATAGATTTGGGTGTCATCGGCATAGCAATGGTGGTCAATGTTATTATTTTGCATGATTTGTCCTAGTGGGAGCATGTAGATGTTGAATAAAGTTGGCCCCAAGATTGAACCTTGGGGGACTCCACACGTTACATTGGTAGGTTCTGATACAAAGTCGCCAATGGAAACAAAATAGTTCCTATCTAGTAGATATGACTTGAACCAGTTTAAGACTGTGCCTGAGAGCCCCACCCAGTTTTCCAACCTGTCCAAGAGTATTGAGTGGTCGACAGTGTCAAATGCAGCACTGAGGTCTAATAGCATTAATATTGAAGTTTTGCCAGAGTCTGTGTTTAGACGGATGTCATTTACAACTTTAATAAGGGCCGTCTCGGTGCTATGAAAAGGTCGAAATCCTGACTGGAAGTTGTTGTGGCAGCCAGTTGAAGCCAGGAAGTGATTTAGTTGTTGGAGGACAACTTTCTCAATTATTTTACTTATGAAGGGTAGATTTGAAATTGGTCTGTAGTTGTTGATAATAGAGGCATCTAGGCTCCGCTTTTTTAGAAGAGGTTTAATGACTGCAGTTTTGAAGGCCTTTGGGAAATTGCCTGATTGAATGGAGTTATTAACTATTTGCAATACGTCTATTGATAGGCAGCCAAAAACATTCTTAAAAAAGTTGGTAGGTAAAGCATCAAGGCAGCAGGTGGATGATTTTAGATTTGTCACCGTTTCCACTAGAGTTTTAGAGTCTATGGCATTAAAGCTTGCCATCATTGCTGTGTTACTTTTGCCTGAACAGGGTGGTGATCCAACTTTTTTGTTTGAGATATTGATGGCGCGTCTGATGCCTTCAATTTTATTAGTATAAAAGAATGCAAACTCATTGCATTTCTGCGTGGAATGGAGTTTAGCTGGTATTTGTGTTGGGGGGTTGGTCAGTCTGTCAACAGTTGCAAATAGGGTTTTCGCCTTATTAGCGTTGTTGTTTATGATATTGGAGAAGTATGTTTCTCTCGCACTTTTTAAGACTAAATTGTAGGCCCGGAGGCTCTCTTTATAGATGTCATGGTGAATATGAAGTTTAGTACTCCGCCAGATTCGTTCAGCCTTCCTGCACTCTCTTCTCTGGGCTGTCACAACAGCAGCTTTTCTCCAGGGTGCCTTTTGCTTACCAGACATTTTTTTAACCGTAGCAGGTGCAATGACATCTATGACATTCAGAATTTTGGAATTAAAGATGTTTACAAGATCATCAGCATGACATGGGTTTAGAGGTGGTAACGAGGAAATGGCATTTTTAAAGAGTACATTGGCATGTTCATTGATGTACCGCTTTTTGACCTTATTTGATTCTGTTTGTGTGTCAGGAATGAAAGAAATATTAAAGAAAACACAGAAGTGATCAGACAATGAAGGATCAGTCACAGAAACATCAGAAACATGGAGACCTTTTGTGATAATCAGGTCCAGGGTGTGTCCCTTACAATGAGTAGCCTCTTTCACATGTTGAGAAAGGTCAAATGTGTCTAGAATATTAAAAAGTTCTTTTGCACCCTTGTCATTCAAATCATCAATATGAAAATTAAAGTCACCAGTTATAACTAGGCAGTCAAAATCAGTGGAGATGCTAGACAATAATTCAGTAAAATCATCGAAAAAATTTGACGAATATTTAGGTGGCCTGTAAATAATTAACAGGAGAACTCTGGGAGAGCATTTCAACACAGCACAAAGATATTCGAATGATGGAAAAACACCAAGTGACATCTGTTTCCCCTGAAATGTATTTTTAAATATAGCAGCAACCCCTCCACCTCTTTTCCCAGATCTACAAACATCAATAAAATTATAGTTGGGGGGTGCTGTCTCCATCAGAATGCTTGCACTGTTATTTTGTTCTAGCCATGTTTCAGTTAAAAACATAAAATCAAGTTTAGAAGTGGTAATAAAATCATTGACTAAAAATGATTTGTTATTAAGAGACCTTACATTTAGCAGACCCAGAGTAGCATTTTAATTTCAGTTTGTTAATGTTCCAAGTGTCAACTCGTTCTCAGCATTTGTTTTGCATTGTATAACTTGTTTGAGGTGGGAAAGTGAGAAACGATGATGCAGTTTACAGCCTCTATTATGACACCAATGTGACAGTTCCTTGAATTAAGGTGGACGGCTAATTCTTATCACATCTATTAAGAAAACAAAAAAAAAGAGCCCACATGCTGAACAGCCATGTGAAACCAAAAGGCTGCAGCAGATCTTTGCTTTCTGGGCAACACAAGTAAAAGAAGAGAAACGGGGTTTGAAGATAACGAAACAAGAAAATCAGATGCAAAGTGATTAAACTGAATCTTTTTTTTTGGGTGTTCAGCGGAGACAGACAACTCTCAGCGGCTCTTGGACAACGATGCTGCCCAGCACCTGAAGCTGAGGGAGAGACAGCGCTTCTTTGAAGACGTCTACCAGCATGATGTGGACAACTACCTGCCCTCGGCTCACCTGCAGGTGGACTGCAGGAAACGTGAGTGACATAGTGATATATATATGTATATATATATATATAGGCAACATTCACATATGCTGTCCTGCTATCATACCCAGCCCCCATGGGAAGCATCTCTTCCATGGAGGTGAATGTGGACGTCCTGGAGCAGATGGACCTGATGGACATCTCTGACCAGGAGGCCCTCGACGTGTTCCTCAACTCGGGCTCAGGATCAGATGAGGGAGCGCTGGCTTCTCCACTACCAGGTGCACCGATGGCCTCTGAGTCAGATCTAGGTTTTTAATCTAATTTTGTGAAGAAAACTAGGTTATTTGAGGTTTGTCAAATGAACCCCTGGCTGTCGCTCTGCCAAACACTGCGATGCACTTCAATTATACATGTTATGGCAAAGAAATCTGTAGTTGGCAAATCCAATGGCATATTTGTGCAGGCATGTTCTAACCGCTTCTGTTCACAGAGGGCGAGGATGAAGAGGAAGAAGAAGAAGATGATGAGGAGGAGGATGAGGATGCAGAGGTCGTGTATAGGGAGCGCGCCCCTTTGAAACGGCAGGACGAAGTCCACCACGCCTCCAAGTCTCGCATGTCCTCCACCTCGTCTGGTTCCAGCGAAACCAGCATCGGTGGCGGCGGCGGCGGGGCCGAAACCCCTGTGATCCAGTCAGACGACGAAGAGGTGCACGCCGACACTCTGCTGCTGACCTCCATTCCCCATGCCAGGGACGAAGAAACGGAGGAGGAAGACGAGGAGGAACGATGCCTTGCAGCTAAATTTCCATAGAGACTGAATTTTAGAGTTAAAGAGTATCAAAAGTGTCTGAGCTCTCCCTGTGTTTCTACATTTGCCATCCTTTGTTAGCATGGTTGACCTGGCTGTGATTCGCTACGTCTTTTTGAAAGTTTCCCTGAGAAAACTGTTTGGTTGTTTGGTTGTTTGTTGAAACTCTTGGCATCACGGGGGTCTCAAGTTTCTTGACATTTGAATGAACTATGCAAAAAACATGAGTCATCCCACTCACAAGTTCTGGCTGAGGTTAAAAAAGAAAAAGAAAAAAAGGTTTGATCAAGTCTTGTGCCAGAAGGAAAACGTCCTTGTGCCCATTTTGTGTCTGTTTAAAAGCACAGGTGCCAAACAGCCGTGTTATTCAGGTAGAGCATCTGGCTGAAACGCAAGGAAAACACCTCACTAAACTACTAGTCGGTTAACAAATGCAGACAAAATACACAGAGAAGGAAAATCCAGGGCAAAAAGGCCATCAAGGCGTATCAACTTTTGCTCCACCTGAACTCCTGGCATTAAGGTTGAGGCAGATTCCTCTCATATAAGTTACCAGACCTCACTTAAAGTCCCAGTCAGCAAGTCCGGCGGATGGAGGGCACTCTGTCAGGTTTTGAGTTTACAACTCTCACGCTCCTCCCCCACGACCACGAGCTCCTTCCCCACGACCACGAGCTCCTTCCCCACGACCACGAGCTCCTTCCCCTGACTTCGTGCCCTTTGAAATCCCTTAGATCACGCCACCTTTGAAACGCGGGTCCGATGTTGACTCTGGTTTTATCACGGGCACCGTCGCAATCTTTGTTGTTCTATCGGAGCGTAGTGTCGGCTTCAGTGAATATGATCAAAAATATGTTGCCGACTGGGACTTTAAAAAAAGCATGAATGGCTTTACAACTGCATTATCTTGTAAAAGCGATCATGCAGTTTTAATCGTGAACCTTCTTTTTTTGTGTTTCAGAAGACCGAAGATGAATTAATTTGGCGCCGTCACCATGAATCTATTGCCGTGTGCATGTGCGAACTGTTTACAGTATCTCGATATGAGACTGTGTTGGTAAGTGCATGCCATTAAGTTCTCGTCAGCCACTACATTATACGTTTTCTATTTATGTAACTACAAGAGTGTTCGTCGCTGTGCTAAATACCAAGTTTTCTTTCTCCTCCACTTGTGCTGTAATTTGGGTGTTGGATGTTTTTGAACCACGTGGCGAGTGTGAGTGAGTCATCTCACAGTGTTTGTTTATGCGCAATACATTTTTGTATGGGTGTGTGTGTGTGTGTGTGTGGTGTTGAGGGTGTAGATGGTAAATATTACACACCAGGTATTCCCTTGGTCAAGCCTACGGCGACTTTCGAAACCTTTTTACGGCGTTAATCATGATGTGTACAGTATCTCTTCCCCGTTTGAACATCTCGCTCTGAACTAAATAAAGATGGTTCAAAGCCGCTGACTTACCTGTGTGTTTGTCTTTCTCGGGAGACTTTTGAGTCTTCTGTGCTGCTGTTTCTAAACCTCTGAGCATTCTATAAGAAAATGTGACGACATACATAAACGGCAATAATTCGAACAATGCAAAAAAGAGTATTTGTCATTTTTGCCCCCCTTGCTTCTTACTGGGCCAGTTCAATACCATCAATTAGGGGGGGGGGAATGCAGCCCCTCTCAACTTGGACTGCTCCACACTCCAATCTGATTGGCTCAGCCTGACCCTGGACCGGGTCACTGACTTCCCTCTGAAGTTACAGGGAAAACGAAAAAATGTTGAAACGAAAAAAAAGGTGTGGAGAAAGAAATGGTTGGCGTGGATAATTTAAGGATCTCAAAAAAGTCTTGTGTAAATTAACAATGCACTCTCAGGTTAATATTTAGGTTAGGCTTTAATGACTGTATGCCACTATGTGATGATATACACTGTGCAAAAGCTTGTTTGGATTCTGTCGTCAGTTGTACTACTATTGTAGTACTATTGTACTACTATTGCAAAGGCATTATAAAAAAAATATCATTTTCATAGGGAAGAGACATCTTCCAAAAACATGTTAGAATGCACCAGAATGTAGGAAATTGCATCTTCTTAATTGCAAAATTTGGGGGTGGGAGGACCCCAGACCCCCACTTAAACAGGAACCCCCCACATGCAAATGCAACTTTTACTGTGATTTCAGTTTGTGAAAGTTTTTGGTCAAACAAAAAAATTATTTTTTAGCATTATTATTTAGACATGTCACTCTCACGTACTGAACAGAACCAGCTGTGGGTTTACGTCCTCCTGTCAATCTCTCCGAACACTAGGGGTGATTACTGCAAGCAAAGCGTGTTTCACTGGTGGGAACCCGAACGCTCTTTGAAGACCATTAAAAACATTTCACATCGAGAGCCCAACATTGTGTTCACCTGGTTGATAGCACGCAAGTGATAAAACAAATTTTCCCACAGGAACATTTTTAATAATATATGGCAAGCATAAGAACCACTGACTCATACTGTTGTTTCTCTCCTCTTTGTGCATTAAGCCGTCTGGTTCTTCTAGTTTTGCAAGTTTGCCCCTACTTTCCTCACTCCTGTCCCACGGCGTTTGCTCAGATTATATGGTCTTTTGCTTTCTGCATGTGACATATATCAGCAAACTCACACACACTGAACTCTCGCTGCGATGCTCCTTCCAAGAAGCTGTTTCTTCTTTCTGACCCAGAGTTCTTCTCTTAAATCTCCCTCCTGGCAAACAGCTTGCGGTTATGAATCACAGACCAGAACGGCTGCCGTGAACCTGGGCATCTATGCCAAGGCTTTGATTGATTTGATAGACACAAAATTATTAAATCTCCCCATCAAAAGTAATCTCACTGAAGCCTCTGCAGGCCAAAACATATAAAGAATGAATGCAACTCTCAGACTCCGTGTCTCATAAATTAGGCCTGCTGCGATAATGGCATCCGACAAGACAGAATTATGAACTGCAATTATACTATAAATGCATCACTCAGCCCTCTATTTGGCAGAAACACTGACAAAAACTGGCTGTGGAGGTCGCTGAGCCATCATATGCTGCCTTTGAATGTGTTAAAGTGAAATTCATCACGCCCACTCAGCTGCAACTTTTTTTTTGATTCCTCTGACCTGCAAAGTTAGTAAAATGGAACTCAGTTTAAACTGGAGGGAATCCCTCTGGCCCCCAGCCGGAATTCATATTTGCAAATTTGCATTTACTTACAGTATAAGCATTGTGCAACAACACCACTGGAATTTAGAGCTGTCTTTTGCAGGAGGACTACCAGTGGAAGTACAAGACGTTTAACCTTTCAATGAAATATTGTAAGTAAAAATTAACCCATAGTGAACTCCTTAGAACCAGAGTCAACAGTTTTTCCAGTTTCACAACTTCATTTTTCATCTAAAAGCATAGACCCAGTGACACCCTCCCTTTCTTCACTGGAGTTCTTCGCTGTATTAGGCAGCAGGATCGGTTCATGAAGAATAAAGAGCCTCATGGCTTCGTCATCCCGGTGAACAATTAACCCCAACAGGTTCATTAACAAACATTTGCCTGCTGGCTTGACAAACCTGGGTTGCCGGCGCTGTCTCGTTGCGTTACAAAACAAAAGAGCCAGAAGGCAACCTGAGGCCAAATCCATGGGAGTGGTGATAATAAAACGTTATTATGGCGTATTTCCACACGCCATCACAGTAAACCGACTCAGCGGGTTCTTTAGATTATTTAATTCCTTTTCTGAGAAGACTAGCACACCTTTTGTTTTTACTGAATTCAGGTTGAATCATAATTAAGTCTCATTTAATACCATAATACAGGTGGCTATTCATGTATAGCTAAACACCATATATCAATGTGACGTGAATACACATGATTTTATACACTTTCACTGGATGCTGTTCTAAAATTTACTTTAGTTACTATAACAAAGTAACAACAACTAGGTATATTTTATTTGACTATTATAAACATTATTTACTAGTACTAGTATCGTAGTTGGCGTTACAGAGTAAAAAAAAAAAGTCACATTAAAAAGTGTTGACAGGAGGACGGAGATAAATAAACCGTAAATGATGACGTCACAAACGTTCGCTGGCATGGACGTCGCGCGCGCCGAGTTTTCCCGGGCTTGGGACACTTCAAAACGGTCAAATTAAGGATTGTGGGTGTGGTCACGACTCGCATTGTTGTGACATGGCGACACATTTATTTTAATTAATGACGCAACATGGTCGCTAAGTGACGCTCACGATGGCCGCGATCTAAACAGTACTGAACAGCAGTCGAGCTAACGAGCTGTCGAGCTAACTAGCTGTCGAGCTAACTAGTTGTCGAGCTAACTTTCCAGCTAACATGTTGTCTAGCTAACGTACTGTTTAGCTAGCTTACTGTCCATCTAACATGTTGTCTAGCTAACATACTACCGCTCAGCACACTCATGGTGTGACGGTAAAGCTTCATTTAGCTCAACACTTTTTAGATTTAAGGAGCGCAGTGGGACCAGTAATGCCGGGACCAGAGAGGCCCAGTCTTGGACTTGTTATTATGGGACCAGGGAGGCCCAGTGGACTGGTAATGCTAAGACAGTAGTCCCCGACTGGACTGGTTGTATTATGGTCTGAGGATGGAGGAGTGGAGACGTTGGACCTGGGAGCAGACAAGACGGACTTCCGGTGACGTGAGTACAGTCTCAACGGCTTGAACTATCCAAGTGAGAACGTGAACACCCACGTCTATGAGGGGCCGTCTGGGACATAATTCAGAATTACCTCTCACACACACATGTGAAATGCTCTCATATACACTACTGAAACACTCTCACACAAACAACTGAAAAAGTATTTGCTCACACACACTACTGAAAAGCTCTCACACACACTACTGAAACGCTCTCACACACACTACTAAAACGCTCTCATACATACATGTGTGTGAGAGGTAATTCTGAATTATGTCCCTGACGGCCCCTCATACACGTCGTTGCCTCGCAACCGTGTGCAACCAGTGCCGTCTCAATGCCCTCCTCGTTGTCTGCTCAACCAGTGAAGAAGTATATTCTTTTTACACAGTGATGCTATATAAAACTCTATGTATACCATTTCATCATGAGATTATTCTGAAAATAAATTCTAAAATATAAATACATTAAAAATAAATACATAAATAAATAAAGTAAAAAAACAAATAAAAAGCCAAATTATTTGGGGGGGGGGGGCTTGGGCACATATTAGGGGAGCTCCATTTTTCCAAAAACATCTTTGTTTGATTTTTCAAACTAAAACAAAGGTGCTACATCAAGTTAGACGTCAGTCCGTTTCTATATTCTAATGAGTTTCCTGTCAGGCAAACTGACTGCAAACTGACTGCAAACTGCCCGGGGGTGACAACATGAACATGAGTCAATCTGTGAGTTCTATCTATGCCTGCTGGCGAACAAGACACTTACACAGCTCCTCCTGTGAATGAGCACATGGCGGTTTGTTAACTGGGTGTAATGAAATAATAAGTCAAATTAAATACATATTAAGTCATGAATAGAGGACATGCATATTAATTTATAGCGTTAGTATGAAAAAATAAATCCTTCCTTCAACTCATATTTCACCATTATTCTAAAATACTGTAAAAAAAAACCAAAAGACTTGCAACACAAAAAACATATGCAATAAAAATACGAGAAAGATATTTAATAATAATATAATTTGGGCTGACCCCTCTTGTTCGATTAGTTTACTAATAATTTTAATCTTAGTCAACTAAAATGTCTTTAGTCCATTTTTAAGCTTTTTCCATGCTGAATGATTTAAGATTAGACGCAAGATGCTTTTGTTTGATTTATGGAGAAACTCATTTTTACAAATCTGTCAATTCAATCAATGAATCCATTAAATAATTGTGTTAGTTGACGAAACATTTCTTTAGCTATACATTTAATGTGAAAATCTTCAGGGAGAATCCTGGAAAGGCCATTTGTTTTAGATTACCTGGAGACTAAAATAATTTTTTTTCCCTTTTTATATTACGATGATCATAAATCATAAATGCATAAATACATTATAAATATATTTTGTAGTTTTGTATCCATTGTTTAAAAATCAGCAATTTCACTCGTCTACCATGATAGTGATCGAGAGAGCTTTTTCAAGTCACTCATGATGATATTTAAAATGATCCCGATAATGGAAATGAACCACGGTCAACTTATTATGAGTGTTAACGATAAAATCCTGTATCGTCCTATTCTTAGTAAAGTTTTGGTATGTTATAACATAGTATTGTTTAATATAGTGTAATAAATAATAAGGTGTGTGTGTGTGTGTGTGTGTGTGTGTGTGTGTGTGTGTGTGTGTGTGTGTGTGTGTGTTTGTTTATTAAACACTCATGGCGTCCCTGCTCACATTGACGGTTTGAACAAAAATGGAGAGAGACTCAAAAGTGTTGCTTTGGCGAGTTGTGAACGCAGTCGTGCTCGTTACTTTGTTGTATGTAATTTAATCATTTTGAGTGGTATAAGCGACGTAAGACAGCACAATAGAAACACAGACATAAATCAGTTAGTCAGTACGACGTATACAGGGATTTGCGTGTGGAAAAATACAAAATGTAGTGATGTGTAATGTAGTGTAATGAGTGTATGTGACTGGCAGCCGGCTTAAATACTCATTATAGAAAACTCAGTGGAACTCATGAATTTGGCCTATGTTTACACGTGATGTAGGTCAGACATGAATAAGACATGGTAATGTGAGCTCCAGAGCTGGAGGAGTGTACACCTGAGCCGAGTCCTGTTTCTCAGCACACCCAGTTAAGCCTACTACGTCAACATTGTCATGTAAAATACAACAAAATGGACATGGAAGCAAACACACGTGTAAGGTTAAAGCACAGCTGCTGCTTTTGTCCTAAACACATTTGACATATATTAACACGGCGTTTAATAGATTACATCTCGCATAACTGCATGCAGGGACAGGCAGCCCTTTGTCGCCTGTAAAGTCAGTCTACCTGTTGCCTGGAGGCATTGAGGGCTGTCTTCTGTGGATTCTTATTCACGCTGACTTTGAGGCTTTCAAAGCACTCGCACGGAGGATATCACTGAGTAGATCAGCATGAGGACCATTTCCCTGCTTCTCTTGGTAGGCATGACATTCTGAATTATCTACACTTATGGGGCGTCATACTGTTTAAACATTCAAACTTTGTCTTGACACGGAATTGTTAATTTTGAGAGAGTTGCAGTTGCTTGTGTTTAACTTGTAAACTTGGGAATAACCACACAGAATGTCTGCAGACATGTGGATGAACGAAGGAATGAAGCACGACCAGTTTTATTAATTATATATATTTGAGATGTGTATGTGGTAATGTGAGCTCTTTCTCAAGCTTATCAAAAGCATGGTTTGTAGGTTTCAAAAAGAAACAATTATATTGTGTCTAAATATTTGGGACATGGCTGAGTTCTTGTGTAATATGCTCATGCTGCTTTAATGATTATTTACAGAAGTGTCATACGATATTGTCATCGACTTTAGAAAAACCTCCCACTCAATCATCCCAACTACAATTAAGAGCTGACTGGTTGAGTTCCAAGTACCTGGGGACTTTTATTGATGAAAAATTGAACTTAAACACAAATGCAAGCTGTAAAAAGTGTCTGCAAAGACTTTACTTTCTGCATAGACTGAATACTTTGAATGTGGACAAGACACTGATGACTTTATTTTATAAATCTTTTATTGAGTCTGTTTTAACCTTTTTGTTGATTTCTTGGTATGGGAACCTCACAGTGCAAAACAAAAACCATCTGTTCAACATTGTTAAGGTAGCCAGTAAAACCATCGGCACGCAACAGCTTTCTGAAGCAAATATCTAGACAACTGTTACGGACGGCACGATCGATCTTAGCCATCTCTGACCACCGACTCTTGGAGGAATTCGTTCTTCTTCCCCCCTGGTGGAGATATAGGTGCCCCAGAATAAAAAAGAATAGGTTTAAATTTTAAATAGTGCATTATTGTGCTTAGCTTGCACTGTTTAGCAGCACTTTATCATGGCTACTGTCCGCTACTGTGAATCAAATTTCCCCTTTGAGGGACATTACCGTTTTGATTCTGATACACCTCCTTTGTGGCATCAAATATCAGTCACTTCAACTTCAACTTCAACTTTTATTTGTCAATTTCTTCCATGTACCACACAAAAGAAACCGAAATGTTTCTCCCCGTCCCACGGTGATGTGGAAGAAAAACTCTTCAGGTCCAATTCTGATGGTTCAGATGAGGTTTAATCACTGACAGTGGAAAAAGGAAGTCACAGCGTTGCCATAAAAAAGAGTGTGGGGCTAGTCAGAGTTTTATACAGAGTTTACAGAGAAGATGGAGGAAGGTGTGATGTTTGGATTTGCATTGACTCAATACACCTCTCTTCCAAGAAAAAGAGACTTCCTGAGAAGTCGAAGGTGTGGCTGCTCTGGGGAAGCTGGGTTTCTTTACACAATGTCACAATAGGGGCCATTCATCAGGCCTTGATCAATCAATGTGAGATAAGGATGTTTCGGACTCGGTCCAGGAATAACAAAAGTTAACCACAATCAAATAGGAGCAACAGGACATTTGATCAGTCCAAGAGAAAGGAATATTAGGATGAGATGAAAATAAAACTGTGAGGTAAAACATTTTTCTTCTACAGTGAGATAAAGTGTACAGGCACAACAGAAAACAACACAATGGGGTAAACAACAAACAATAAAGTGCACCATATATTACTTATACCAAAAAAAAAAGTTTTTGTTCACCCACACATATATTCACACATTCTAAGAGCATGCTGGTTCATGAACAGAGGAGAAAGCCATGTCAATGATGATTACACCTCTGACTCGCTGCCATCTTTTAATACATTTTTTTTTTTCATCAAATAAATGAACACTTTCAGGCCTATTATCAGACGATGAGATGTTTGGCCTGTGCTCGCAGTCATTTAAAACACCTGTCTGTACACTTTACGCTGTACTGTGTCAGTCAGACGACCATGAACTGTGGTGGGCCAAAGACCTTCTGTTGAGTATAAATTCCCAGCTTTGTCGCATTCCTCTCTCGCCCTCGTTTCCTGCCGTCTCTCCACAGCCGCTGCCTAACAAAGGCTTCAACAATCCTAGAAATTGGCGTTAAGTGTAGTGACTCACATGCTTCGCCATTTATAGTTTTGATAGATGTTATTATAATCGCCTTAATAGGGTTTAATTACCCTGTTAATAAGACTGATTTCATCAAGAAAAGTTGCCGTAACTCAACCTCAGGGCTATTCCTGCACCATACTGTATACGATGCACTTTAGCTGAAAGGCAAGTGTAGAGAAATGAGTTGGTTACACTGGTTTTGTGACAGTATGA
This sequence comes from Eutrigla gurnardus, assembly GCF_963514095.1. Taxonomy (NCBI): domain Eukaryota; kingdom Metazoa; phylum Chordata; class Actinopteri; order Perciformes; family Triglidae; genus Eutrigla; species Eutrigla gurnardus. The sequence continues at coordinate 28,500,938 of NC_139922.1, read as the reverse complement.
AGTTGGCATGGTGGTTATGACCTCACCCATTGAGTTGTGGACACGAGAGGGCGGCGTTAAGCACCACATTTTTAGGCGAGCGCAATTACACAATTAACTTTAATGAACAGGGAAAAAAAACATTTTTAAAGGGTTACAGTTATGGACGACGGTAGCGACCTGTCAATCACAAGGCAGCCCCGCCCTCAAGCATACTCTGCTTTATCCACTCTTTGACTCTAAATGGGACCACGATTTACAACATGAATATCATGCTGTATTGAAGAAGAATCAACTCATGTTTACTGAAGTTATAAATTAAGTATAATGTAATTCTCTCACGGACTTCCATACAATCTGAGTTGTTTTTGCAACCAGAGGAGTCCCCCCCTGCTGGCCATTAGAAATAATGCAAATTACACATCACTTCTACAGTGGCCTCACTTCTCAGAACTGGAGGACGGTCCCTGTTTGTATTCTTCTACATTCGTGATCTCAGAAACAGAATAAGGAAAGTTATGAAAGTGAGAGTTAATGACAAATCAAGTTGTTTGACTAAACCCTGTAATCTGTGATTACAAAGACATACATTTAGGGCATTTAGCTTTTGTCCAAAGCGACTTACAATAATTACATTTGTCAAAAGAAAGAAACCACACTAACACTGTTAGTGGGTGTCGATGCTATGCGGAGTCGAGGTGAAGTCTGAACAGGTGAGTCTTAAGCCTTTTTCAGAGTCCTAAAATCCTTTTTTTGTGTTCTAGGTTGCGTTTACAGCACTGGCAGAGACTCACCGTGGCAACCAGACCAGGCGTGCCAAGCGGGTAACTGCTTCATGTTTGGGAATGCAAAGTCATGCTACAGTATTTCGCTTCCAACCGAAAATTGTAACAATTATGTGTTTGATCTTCATCCTGGTCTCAACAGGAGCTTTTGGTGCGCTCCAAAAGAAGGTGGGTCTTGTCTACCCTCGAAATAATTGAACATGATGATGGGCCATTCCCCATGGAGATTTCGACGGTGAGGACATCGGTTTGTAAATGCCTATCAGTGTGCCAAATTTTGCAAACAATAACAGCTCAATGGTCTGTGCCTCAACACTAGATGTTTAACGACAAGACGCATTCTTCGGGGCAAACGTACGATATAAGAGGTATGGGTGTGACGGAGCCGCCGCTGGGAGTGTTCTGCATCAATAAACACACCGGAATCGTCTATGCCAAGAAAGCTGTCGACAGAGAGCAATACGATCTCTTCAAAGTGAGCCAATTCTGGATTTACCAATCCCAATCTGATGTTAAATAGAATTTTTGTAGTTTAGTAACCGTTTAAAAGCAATTCGTTTACACGAGCACCTTCACCCACAGATCAAGTTCGATATCTTGAGCAAAGACACGAGCACAAAAATAGACCAAGATCTCGCTTTTGACATACAAGTGAAGGACATCAATGACAACGCACCAACATTTGCTTACCCTCGAATGGAAGCCAATGTGGAAGAAAATATGGCGCAGGGTGAGTATGCTGATGCATATTTTCTGCCTTCACATATATGAATACAATAAACACTGAGTTCTCATGATGTCTAGAGGGTTAAACAGAGATGCTGCGTCTTTCATCCTGTCTCCTATAATCATGCTGTGTACTTTATCTCCCATTCTGCCTCCCCACTTTTCTAAAAACACATCCACTCTCCTTTGCTTCCTTTCCTCAACATTTTGAAGGGTACTTGCCGGTGCAGCTGCTGGTCTCGGACCGAGATCAGAGGGACACGCCAAACTCTCAAACCACCATCACCATGCTTTCGCAGAACCCACAAGAGCCCAGGATTGGGTTGGAGCAGATCCACGGCAATATGGGCCAACTCACTTTTAAAGGATGCTTTGACTACGACGTGAGACTCGGCAACTTGCTGTACCTCTATCAGTAGGCAGCTGCTAAAATACTATCTAACTGGTATCTAAAATACCATCTTTTTATGGATGTTTCAGAAAGAGAAGAAGTATGAAGTTATTGTTAAAGTAACAGATCATGGGACACCAGCCCTTTCCTCCACTGCCGTTGTTACCCTCAATATTCTTGACAGTAACAGTCATCCACCGACGTTCAGAGAGAAGAAGGCATGAATTTCCTCATCATTTTATTAATCATTCTTAGAGTTGCTTTTTAGAGAGATGTGCGATGTTAAAGATGTAACTGTTCTGCCTGTCCAGTACAACGGTGAGGTGTTGGAATCGACCATCAGGGATGATATTTTGAGGATTGCGGTAGACGACGAAGACACTCCTAAATCTCCCGGCTGGCGTGCCAAATACACCATCATCGAAGGGAATGAAGGAGGAAACTACAAAATCGAAACTGACCCCGACACTAACGAGGGTATTCTGAGCGTCATCAAGGTCATTCTGCTTAATTAATACATTAATTAAATTAATTACAAAGTTTTTTTGTTTTGTTAGGTTTTTCTATCTAATCATATAAACAGCAGCTGCACCAGTTCTGCCCTCAACTTGTTTTTTTTCTTCCAGGGCAAAGACTACGAGAAGACAACTCTCGCCAACCTGGTGGTCAAAGTAGAGAATGAAGAACCCCTGTATGTTTGTGAAAATAACGTGTTGCGCGGCGCGTCCACCCGTCCACCTGCAGCTACAGTCAACATCACGATGAAAGTGATCGATGTCAATGACCCGCCTCAGTACGACAAACAAATATTTAAAGTGTACCAGAAAGAGGAGGAGGAGTCAGGAAAGGAGCTGTACCTTCCAACGGTTACAGATGTTGACTCCGATGTGTCCAAAATCAGGTTGGTGGACCAATGACGTAATGGGACCGCTGTTTCTACACCACTACTGCTGCCAGTTTGTGTTAGCCAGCAGATATCCATAACCTAATATTGACATGTCTGCTATAACCCAACTGCCCTAATTGCAAATGTTATATCACACTTCTTCTTAAATTACCTGATACAACCTGAATGCAACTTATTGTGTAGTACCTCTACCATGTTGATGGTAGCACACAAAAAAGCCACACATTTTCCAGCAGCTGCAATTCCAATAGTTTTATATGTTCTACTCCCTTTCCCCTCCTTGCAAATCAGACATGTGCTGTTAGAAGATCCGGCTAGCTGGGTGGCCATCGATGAGAAAACAGGAAGAATCACGACGACAGAGAAGATGGACAGAGAGTCGCCCTTTGTTGATGACGATAACATTTACAAGATCGTCATGGGTGCCATAGATAACGGTACGACGGATCCCTAGCGTATATCCCAATCAAACATAAGCTGAATCATGTGGTCCACTGCTAACCTACATTCCTCGATCCATGACTTTTATTTTATTTTTTGTACTTTTGCTGTTGTTCCCAAGGTGAGCCTCCAACCACGGGAACATGCACTGTTCTGGTCCACCTCGGGGATGTCAATGACAACAAGCCAAGGCTGGTCAATGGTAGCGTCGTTATGTGTGGAAACAAGAATAACAAGGTGAAGGTGTCCGCCATGGATGCAGACGCCAATCCTTTCAGCGGACCCTTTGCTTTCTTCATGGGGGGGGATGACAAAACTCTGACGCAGCGCTGGAAACTAGACCCTGCCCATGGTGAGTACAGACCTGTGAACGCTTCTTGTTTAATGGAAGAGCTACTACATTCCTCTCTTTACAACCTCGTAGAAGAAAATGTGTTACCTCACAGTTTTATTTTCATCTCATCCTAATATTCCTTTCTCATCAAATGTCCTGTTGCTCCTTTTTGATTGTGGTTAACTTTTGTTATTCCTGGACCGACTCCGAAACATCCTTATCTCACATTAATTGATCGAGGCCTGATGAAAGGCCCCTATTGTGACATTGTGTAAAGAAACCCAGCTGCCCCGAGAGCAGACACACCTTCGACTTCTCAGGAAGTCTCTTTCTCTTGGAAGCAGACGTGTATTGAGTCAATGCCAATCCACTCATCACACCCTTCTCCATGTTCTCTGTAAACTCTGTATTAAACTCTGACTAGCCCCACACTCGTCAGAAAGGATTTTATGGCAAAGCTGTGCCTTCCTTTTTACACTGTCAATGATTAAACCTCATCTGAACCAGCCACAGAATGGGACCTGAAGAGTTTTTCTTCTACAACCTCCACCAGGTGAAGAAGGTGGGCTTGTTAGCCTGAAGACACTTCCTTATGGGAACTACTCAGTGCCCTTGCTGATCCAGGACCAGCAGGGCTTGACTGGAGAAGATACCTTGGAAGTGGTGGTGTGTGACTGTGGAGAGGGAGATGTTTGCCCTAACAGAGACCCGCCTTCATCCAGCTTCGGGGCGCCGGGGATCAGAATGCTCTTCCTAGGACTTCTCATGTTTTTGTGTGAGTACGGCAGTCAGTGGCAACTTTGACATCACCATAATGTAGATGCTAAATAAACCTGAAGCAGCACTTTCACAACTTCTCAGAGGAAATACAATTAACAACTTAAAGTTCAAAATTTAGACACAATTCCACCCCAAAAAAATAAGACAGAAAAGAGCAGTGTGTTAAATAAGTTTGGAATCTAAGTGTCACGTGTACTCCCGCCGCACCATTAAATCCATTATTACTGTTGTGGAAAAATGAATCTGCCCAATAAAGATCAACAACCAGGATCAGCTTTTTCTCCGAGGTTTATTCGACAAAGTATTTTCGTCTGCAGAGGAAAATAATGTTCACCCCTGCCTTCTGATGCAAAGGTTCAGAGTCAGCAGGAACGACCCTGAGTCTAACAGCAATCTCCCTTTGAAGGAGGAGGAATCATACCGTAGACAAAAGACGGTTCATGTCCTATCTTACAAAGACAAGATGTACAGACAAAGGCAAGATGTACGGAACACAGATGTCATAATGTCCTCTGAAATTATCTTATGTCCTGTGGCACTCATGCTCATATCACCAACACACAGGCATTAATTTTAGTCATAGCATAACAGTTGAGAAGAGGAGATGCGGATCAACGTCTGGCCTGAAAAAAAGGTTCTGATTATAAATTACAAACATCCAAAATTCCCATAACATTACAAAATAGCACCACACCAGACCTGCCAAGTAGAGGACCAGTACTGGGGGACCAGACGGACCAGGTGACAGGGAAACCCCCGAAATGACTGGAAATGAGGCGGCAGCATGTCCCCACCCGCTTTTTTATATCTCCACGGTTTTAATGCAAGCCATGGTAATTACATGTTCGGCTTGAAAACACGATGCACACATTGCGTGTTTAACGGTGTTTTATTGTGCGTCTGCAGTGCTGCTCCTCCTCTTTATGTGTCAGTGTGGAGGGAAGGACATGCCGATGGTGCAGGACGAGGGCAACGCGACCCTCATCAAGTACAACCAAGAAGGAGGAGGGTCGGAATGCAAGGTGGGCTGGTTGTGTGTGTGCAGATTAGAGGGAATGACAGTGTGCTTTATTACTCCAACAATCACACCCATGTTTTTGGAGCTCATCTATTTATTCTTTGACTCTCTCATCTGTCAGGCTGATATGTCCACGCTGCTGACATCTACAAGCAGTATGGCTGTGACGGATGGCCTAAGAATGGGCAACGCACAGGTACTCCCCCTCCTCCCCCCAAGCAGTGCAGTTTCAAGGGAGTTTCAAAACCATGAATAATAAGTGGTTAAGAAAATATGTCTCGTAATCCTGCTGAAAAATGTAGGTTTACAGGTATGCGTGAGAGTTATAGCGTAAATTACAGGTTAAGCACAGCGTTGTGTAACGCATGACTCCAAGGTCGACCTTAAGCAGTTCCATGACGCTCAACAAGGAAGACATCTTGGATTGTCTCGAGTGAAAATGGATAACTTGATCTATGCTGCATGTACTCATGACATTTAAAAGCACTACTATCCTTTGAATGTGAGATAAAGTTGGAATTTCATTTATTAAAAATGACCATATTTCACTTTTTCAAGAGTTGATCTTGTGGCTGCATTTCCCTCTTCAAAATGCTCGACACTATTTATTATTTATTTCTGTTTTATATATTTTACTTGCCTCTGCTTGTAAGGTTGCTTTATTAATTTGTGTCGTTTCACCTCGATGTCTCAGATGGCTCCAGTAATGCTCCGGGACGTGAATGCCTACAACAGCTCAGCGTTCCCCCCGGTGAGTAACAGGCCTTTTAAATAGTTGTGTGTGTGTGTGCCTGCTTGGAAGGTTGCTTTATTAATTTGCTGCCGTTTCAACTCGACATCTCAGCAGGCTTCAGAGATGACTCAGGACGTGACCGCCTACAACAGCTCAGCGCTGGTGAGTGACCGGCCTTTTTGTTTAGAAAGAGAGATTTTCAAACAAAAAATCAGCTTACAGTGTTCCGTGGTTCATGCAGATATGACAGTGTTGGGGGCGGGGCCTCACAATTTCATGGAAGATGCTCAGTGGCGAGTAAAGCAAAAAGTTTGACTTGAGTCCACAATGCAGTAAAATGACATCTTGCACATTTTACGAGGAAGCTTGCTTCCCAGCCTCTGGCTCATTCACATAACCAAGGAACTAAACTTGCATATTTTACAACTTTTAGGACCTTATGAATTTAAATGTGGGTTGTTAAAGTGTTTGTACTGGGAAGTTGATTTACAGTTTGCAAACAATGATGACATGCGGCCGGCAAAACTGTGTCAACAAAACCAGGAGAAGCTCTGATTACAACACACACTGCGGGAGAGTGATTTCATTCTCTGCTCGGGTAGATTTTACTCCACTGTATCTTTTCGTAGCTAATACTTGTTTGCCGCTATGTTAATGCTCTGAATTAGAGTTGTTTTGATTCAGATACCAATATCGGAAATGCCTCCGATACCGCCGAAAATGCTGGCATCGGTATCGGCGAGTACTGGAGTCCACTACTATTGTTAAATACTGCACTATTTAAATACTACACTATTTCAAGATTGAAATGCCTTTTTTTATTTTACAATATTGTGGCTGCTCTTTAATTTTCTTAAATAATTATTCCTTTATTTATTTAATTAAGTTGCTGTTGCACTACTGTTTTATACTGTTCTATTTAAAAATAAATTTAAAAATAAATGGCTTCCATTTGCTGTATTCATTCATGTTTTACAAAGGGTTTAACCTGAGGCAGGCCTTACCACAATGATAATCATATCACAGTCATGCAGGCGTAGTATGATCTTTTTATTTATTTATTTATTTTAACACACTGGTATCGGTACTCGGTATCGACCGATACCCACAGCAGGAGTATCGGAATCAGTATGGGAAGGGAAAAATGGTATCGGAACATCTCTTCTCTGAATGCTAAATGCAGCAGCTCCTTTTATCGAGCGAGCGTGTTAACTAAAGGTTGCTCGTCGTGGCGGTTGCTGTTGGAAAAAAAACAGAACACGTAGGAGTCCTCGTAAAAAGCCTTCAATCAAAAAGCCCCCCTAACCGCCGCCTTTGATACAGTGGACCATCACATTTTAATAAACCGTTTGAGGAACCTGGTTGGTCTCTCTGGTGCAGTTTTAAATTGGTTCTCCTCTTACCTCACTGACCGTAGCTTCTTCGTAAGTCTGGATACCTGTTCCTCCAAAACACACAACCTTAAGTGCGGGGTTCCCCAGGGGTCAATTTTAGGCCCAACCCTTTTTAATCTCTACATGCTTCCCCTGGGTGATGTCATCAGGAGGCACGGCATCAGCTTCCACAGCTATGCTGACGATACACAACTGTACATCACTGTGTCTCCTGATGACACAGGGCCTTTAGATGCCCTTTTTAATTCCATTTTAGATATCCAGTCATGGATGGCAGCAAACTTTCTACAACTCAACCAGGACAAAACAGAGGTTTTAGTCATAGGTCCTGAAGGCCAGAGAGAGAAACTTTTACCAAAATTAAATAATTTTAAATCATCGAAATCTCTGAGAAACCTGGGCGTGATTTTAGACTCTGAGCTCAGTTTTATTCCACACATTAAAAATGTAACAAAGGTAGGTTTCTACCACCTGAAGAATATAGCCAGAGTCCGCCCGTTTCTCTCACAGGCCAGTACAGAGGTGCTGATGCATGCTTTTATTTCCAGTCGTCTAGACTATTGTAATGCCCTGCTCTCTGGTCTTCCTAAAAAGAGCATCCATACTCTCCAACTGCTACAAAACTCAGCCGCACGCGTGCTGACGAGGACCAGAGGGCGGGAGCACATTACACCAGTTTTAAAGTCGCTGCATTGGCTCCCTGTCCGTTTCAGGATCGATTTTAAGATTCTTTTACTTGTTTTTAAATGTCTTAATGGTCTTGGGCCCTCTTATTTATCTGACCTACTCCTATTATATCAACCCTCACGGACCCTGAGGTCCTCTGGCACCGGCCTTTTAACCTTTCCACAAGTCAGATTGAAAACACACGGGGAGGCGGCTTTTAGTTATTATGGTCCCCGACTGTGGAACAGCCTGCCGCAGAACCTCAGGGCCGCAGAGAATGTTGATGTTTTTAAAAAACGGCTCAAGACTCATCTTTTTAGTCTGGCTTTTAATTAGCCTTCTATTATTTTAAGTCTGCTATTTTATTCCCCAAGTTTTAATCTATTATTTTAAGTTTGCTTATTTTAGTAGTTTATACTGATTTTATTCTATCCTATTTAGCTTTTTATCTAGTTTTTAGCTATTTATTTTATTACTGCTATCTTGTTCTATTTTACATTATTTTATCTCTTTTACCGTCGACTGACGGGAACCAGAGTCCCTCATGGTGTGGATGGCCTTTCACTCACCGATGTCTCAGTGCCGAGCCATGTCTCTACAGTTTTAGCCAATGCAGTGCGTGGGGGTGTGTGTGTGTGTGCGTGTGTGTGCGTGGTGTCCATACCCGAGTTGCGTGCATGTTAGTGTGAGTGTGCGAGTGTGTTCCGGGTGGGGGGGTCGGGTCTTTCTTTCTGTTGTTGTTGTTTTTATTGTTGTTGTTGCGTTGTTTTTATTTTCTAAATTTGTATTTTCTGTACGGCACTTTGTGTTGCATTCCCTGTATGAAAGGTGCCATATAAATAAATAAAATTGAATTGAATTGAATCAATTTTTAGTATGTACTCGGCTTTGATCATCCACGCCAACCAGCTGTAAGTCACCAGTCAACATGGCCGCCAGTTAAACAGACACACCCATTGCTCTGAAACTGCGATCTCGCAGTCTGATTTGACCTTCCTGTCCCCTACAGATGACCTCTAACATGACTTCACTGGGCATGCAGGCTCAAAGAGACCCAATCAGAAGCCAGCGAGGGCAGTCCATGGTGAGTCACTGCAGCTGAGATTACAATGGCTGTCACTTTTTGGCTTGTGCTTCTTCCTTATTTTAGGTGTTTTGTGAGACTTCCTCCTTAAATCCACATGAGGGAGCCACCACATGTGCTTTAACACTTTCAGTCGGCATGTATTAAAATAGCCCCTATTGTTTGCATGGAAGTCTGTTTTTTATTTTAAATATGACAAAGGTTTGGAAAAACAAACTCTTTTGTCCTGTATCTTTTTCACCTGAAACATATAGAATTGTCTATCTTTGTGTATTTTGTGTGTTGAATTTTATTCATTTATTTTCTTGCATATTAGAAATGCAGCAGTGATGTAAATACAGTAGTTTAAAATATATAACAGATATGAATGCATTCACTTATATACATAATTAAACCTACACTTGTTTACATAATTTGCACTTCTGTTGAATTGTATTGCGTTTCAGTGCAATGTCTTATATTTACTCCTCCCTTATTGATTTAAATAGGGTGAATGCAGTTTAAAACGTGCTTTTTACGAGTGTTATCTTGTTCCAGTATTATTAATCTATAAATACAGTGACAGGGCTCCAGACTAACTTTTTGCATTGGTTGCACTGGTGCGCCTAACTTTTTTTTAGGTGCACCAGCACAAAATTAAGGTGCACCCACATTTTTCATCGCGTCACCTTTAACGCCAAAAAGTCACCTTTTTATGGCTCTCCTTTTACATAATGACACCCCCTTATGGCCTAGGTTAACTGCAGCACCATCAGCACCCAGAGCACCCGTTTTCTCCAGCCAATCTGCACACTGATGCCCAAGCACAGTAAATGCTTGCTTTGTGGCACAATAAAAAGATCATACAGGTCACTAGTCTATAGATTGCAAATGGAAAACAGTTTATGTGATCTTAGCCTAGCCTAATTATATTTTTACTTAGGCTATTCATTTTTAATAATAATATAAGGAATAGGCTACTATACATTTCCTATTCATGATCTCTCATGCTGTAATGTGGGCCTTCAAACACTGTGCGTGTCCATGCTCCACCGGACATGTCCGATTAACATGTTGACCGGCCTCCCTTTATGCAAAATGCAGCAGTAGACAATAACGCACTCCTTCGTAGAGACGTCTGTGTCGCCGTCAGTCATGAATGACGTGTATGTGACGTTTCCAACCTCCGCAGCTGTCTTGTTCTTTAGTGTGTCGGCATTTTTTTCATCAGAATAATTTCGGACTTAAATTTAGTGAACGGCAACTCCTCCTTTGCAATATTGTATGCGACGTTGAATTTAATAATCATTTCAGATTCCTCAGCGGACCTGATCGATACAGCCTGACGCTGAAATGCAGCTGGATGAGGGGCCACTTTATTAACACACTTATCATGGCATGTAGTGTGCTTTATGGACATAGGCCTATTGCGCTTTTTCTCAACTTCTCGATGCGAACGCAAAACAACAAACGCACTATTATCGGCCAAATTCTGACCGCACTCCCGACAATAAATGCAGTGCATTGAGTCCCTTTCTTCATCGTACATCAGCCAGGGAAATTGCTTCAACCAGTCCTGTCTGAAGGCGTATTTTTGGGCTTTTTAATTAGTTTCGGGGCGAGGCTTTCTGACTCTCTTCATTTTCGAAGAAAATCGAAGCGCTCAGGAGTACCTGCTCAGCTCGCTCGCATTTTTCGAACTGACACAATTTACAGAAGTGAAAAGGACCACAGCCAATCAGAGGCAAGGACCCGCCCGAGCTCTGTCTCTTATTGGTTTAGACCAGGATACCGTCAGGAGAACATAAAGAGATGCTGCGCTTACGATTTTGTTTTTCACCCGAGCAGCGTTAGGTGCACCAGTGCACCAGTCGCACTCATAAACATTTTGGTAGCATTTGCAACCAAAATGGTCGCACTCTGGAGCCCTGAGTGAAAGCAAAGTGATGAAGACTTAATCTGTTTTATTCTCTTAATTTCAGTACCCTTCATGGACTCAAAACAGCTTGAACTACCAGGTAAATAGCTATGAATGTCACTTTATACACTTATACAGTATGTTAATTAAGCGGTGGGAAGCCCATACATGTCCTCCTCTCTCTGAACAGGGAGGCTCATCAAGATACAACCAATCACTCAACCGGCGCTCGCAACAACACGTTGCAGATCACATCAGCCGGGTAAGAGAGCGACACGTTGAAGTGTCTTCATACACCCAACCACCGACGGCTTCCTATGGTCAGACCTGCAAATCACACCTGCTGGTGTGTGAATGAGCGGCAAATTGTAAAGTGCCTTTTTTTCATAAAAGAGCCATTCACCAACCGGAGAGCCATTGTGTTGTAGCGGATGGGAGTAAATTGGACGTGAGTGATGCTCATATACAGAACGTCACATGAATGAAAGCATAATCACTGTGAGGTTGTCGGCATCTGCTTCAAGCAATGTAGTAAGTCGTTAAAGTTACTCTGAGGGACTTTAAACTGGTTATTAAATGGTGTCAACTTAATACAGCTGCCTCTAAATGAACTAGACGTGTTCACGAGACCACCAGTGTGAAGATTGACTAGTTCTATAGTGACAGTTGATGCTTTTCATCCGTGCCACTTAGGGATGAGTATTGGCAAGAACCTCACGATACGATACGTATCACGATATCATGATATTGCGATGTAAATAAAGAAATTGAATTAAATTCACTGGAATAAATATTGAAAATAAAATGAAAAAGGATAAAGTACCAGAACCAGAACCAGGACTACAAGGGCCAGACCAGAATGTGAGGTTTTCTAATGGGACTTCTGTTGCTTGGAAAACAATCCTTCATGTGTCCACAGGGACCGCCGAAATGAACAGAAACAATCCAAAATTCTACTTTCATGTTTGTTTTTTCGATATGTTTTTGGGACAAAATCCAGAAGATTTGTCATAATTCCTTGTTTCCACAGAGACTGCACGAGATCAACGGAGACCACGTGGACCACCCAGAGTACCGTCCCTACGAGTTCGCCTACGAGGGACAAGGCAGCAAATGCCAGTCACTGGATCAGCTGTCACTGGACAACCTGGGAGACGATCTGAAGTTTCTGAACGATTTGGGGCCAAGGTTCAAGACCCTGGCTGGCATCTGTCACCGGGACACTCAAGACAAAAACATACAGCTTTAAAGGCGACTACTATCTATCTATATTTTGTGCATTTTGGACTTAAACGTCTCACAAATTTAGAGTCTGATACTGTATGTTGGATATTGAATGGAATTAATGCACTGCCCAAACGTCACGCTTTGGTGATTTTTTGACATGTTATGTTTTGACAGCGACTGGGTGTGTTCGCTTGTTTTTTACTTTGCTACTTTAGGAGGCACTTTTGGCACAACACAGTACTGGAGGGTGTGTCAGGGATGTAAGATGTATAGAAGATAAGATGTTTTATTTCTGCCAGTCACACTCACAAGAGTACCCTTTGGTAAAAAAAAAAATCCCTGATAAGGAAATCTGATTGGTTGAAGTCAGTAATGCTCAACAGGAAGTGCTCAGTGGGATGTTTGTGGCCTGTTGTTACTGATCTGGTGTTACGGTGGTGTGGAGGCAGCAGTGCTGTGTGTTTTGCAAAAATACTGATGACTGTTTCCTTGCTTTGTTTCCTTGCTTTGTTTCCTTGCTTTGTTTCCTTGCATGCATTTTTGCAGTTACTTGAATTCTTTAAAAGAAAAACAAAAGAACTGTGACGCAGAATTTGGGAAGAAATTTGCATTCACCAACACTAAATGTGCTTAAAGCAACCTTTGGTTTGAAATATTTTTACTTGGAAAAGAATAAAATAACACCAAAAAAAACTATATATTTGCACTAGCTTGCTGGTAGTTTGTATCCTGATTGGAATACTTTTTTCTTTTTGTCTATTTAACTACTGAAATTTGACAATTTGAAGCCATAAAAGGTTGCAAAAGTATGCGTTCAAAGTCCCTTTGATACCATAGTTTAATGAGTTGCATTTTAATGACTATAATTACTTTTTTATTGCTAATTAATCTCCTACACCTGCAAGGTAAGATGGTTATCAGCGAGGGAGGGAGTGGTGGCAGCAGAAATGTCACACTTGCCAGAAGATGGGAAGAGTTTCTTCACTCTGCGTATAATTCCAGTGATAATCCCGTCCAACCATGTGTGGCGATACTTAATCGCATCACACTGCCAACGCTGACGACAGCGGCTCTCCAGCAAAATAACAATCTCACGCCTCATCAGATTTTTGATGATGAGTTTCAACGCTTCGATGTTGTTTTTGGGATGAAAGTATGGAAAGTACGTGGATGCCCTTCAGTCAGCCGGAGGCAGTGTTGGAACTTGTTCCTTGATTGATTTATATGTTTGTAGTAAGCAGAGGTGCCAGATGCAGTTAAGGCGTGGCATTGGGATTAACATCAAAAATACTTGCACATTTCCAAACTTGACCTCATTTGATTCCCATAAATGTATGCAGGTGTTTGGAAATTGTTCCTGTAGCATAAACAGACATTTAAAAAGAAAAAGATGGTAGCAGGATCACATTGGATAGAAAAAAAACAAAACAGTTGAGATTTGATCGGTGGGTTTTTCTGGTGAAGACATTTAAATCTGTGGTAATAAAAGTCACAGAAATCGAGGCCGGTGTGAGTACGTCTAAATCTGAGTGGTCGTCATATTTCCTGCGTCATCACAATGTGTACAGAAAAAAAAAATATATATATATATATATATTTTTTTTTTAAATAATCAGATGCCGATGAGCTGGAAGGCGTGTATGAAAACGGCAGAGAGCACGTTATTAGTTACTTTCTTGGGGTTGAAATGGCTTTTTATTAATCTGTAATCTGACTTTAAACTTTATATTTAAACCCCATCTGTGCAAAAATGACTAGAGCTTCTTTTCTTTGTCTTATAAATAAAACGATGTGCTGTATTAAACCCATTTAATACTGCTGAGTGCAGAAGTCTAACCAGCCTAACCCGTCACCCTAACCTGAATAATGTATTGAATATTATTAATAAATGTATTGATTTCCAATATAACACCTGGGCTTAACCTATCAGGTGTTACATCTACAGTACATTTATGTTTTTTGGGAATATCTTTGGGCTATTCATTAGTTTCAGTATCAGATACATTTACGTAAAATTAAATTATCTCTCATCCAATGCAATACAAACTATTGCGACTTAATCCATAATGATTTAAACCTCGTTATTTTCATCCCTTTGTCTTTTCTCTTTCTTTTCTTGTTTGTGTCATTCATTTGAAAAGAGAGTTGCTATTTAATGCATTGTCATACTATACAATGCATTTCATAATATATTTTGTCTGTGCTTATTTAATACAAATATTTATTCCCCAATGTTTTATCGATTAATTTAATGTCAAACCGTTTAAAGCAGAAGCCTTTTTGTTCTCCTCTGTCCTTCCGTGTGTGTGTGTGTGTGTGTGTGTGTGTGTGTGTGTGTGTGTGTGTGTGTGTGTGTGTGTGTGTGTGTGTGTGTGTGTGTGTGTATCAATGTTTGTTCTCATACTCTCACACTGTTTGCAAATTCGTAAACACCCACACACACACATGCATGCGCACACATATGTTGTTCACACCCAGTTGCTAGGAATTTTTTTCACTCTCTGCATAAGCTTATAAAGCGTGACCCTGGTCCTCCCACTCACAGGTGCACCGCAGTCTTAACCTGCATCGGCATGCAGCAGCACTTCCATTCAGACTCAGATGCACCCGAGGAATACTCCCCTCACCCGAGGAATACTCCCATCACCCGAGGAATACTCCCATCACCCGAGGAATACTCCCATCACCCGAGGAATACTCCCATCACCCGAGGAATACTCTCATCACCCGAGGCATCCTCCTAAGGACGACTACGACACACCGTCCGGATGGATAAAATAACCCTCTGCCTTTTCCTCATGCTGGTAACTAATCTCCACCGCTGTATTGCTTTAAAATGAAAGCAAATTTTGAAAGTACTTTTTAAATATTTCTCGATCCTGATAACAACCAGTATAACAGCCCGTCAACCTAGACTACTAGTCTTTTTGAGCACCCGTGCAACAAACTGAGTGACTTTTTTTGTAATTACAATATTAAAATAAAAACAACAACTTTGTATTCCACATACAAAAACATGCCACATGTACTTAATCCGGTGTGCTGTGATGTTTTTGCAGTGTTTGGGAGCCTGCAGCTCCTCGTCAGATGTTTTGAAACGACGCAAAAGAACCTGGATCATTGATTCCTTTTCTATTGACGAAGACCATGAAGCTGTTTACCCGTACGAGCTGGGCAAAGTGGGTATCCGTGTGTGTGTGGGTGTGTGTGTGTGTGTGGGTGTGGGGCCGTGATGCAAGAGGATCATCTGCTTCTGTGTCTCTGCAGATTGAAATCGAGAAGAACTACACCTTCTTTAAGATCCACGGTCAAGGTGTGAACGAAGAA
This sequence comes from Eutrigla gurnardus, assembly GCF_963514095.1. Classification (NCBI taxonomy): domain Eukaryota; kingdom Metazoa; phylum Chordata; class Actinopteri; order Perciformes; family Triglidae; genus Eutrigla; species Eutrigla gurnardus. The sequence goes on along the minus strand of NC_139922.1, from coordinate 28,485,249 downwards.
CCCAAGGGAATATTAAAAATCGACAGCGACACCGGCATGATCAGCGTCTACGGCCCAGTCGACTGTGAGCGATACAGGTTTTTTAAGGTTAGAAGGAAAAACGGAAGTAATGACAATTTGTTACTGGATGTGTGTGTGAGGCATGTTTAGCAGTCATGTGGGGACATGTGATAACACGCTCACATTGTGGGGACTGACCTGTTTTTTTTTTTGTTTGTTTGTTTTTTTTGGAGACCAAATGGGGAAAATTGCAAGTCCCTATAATGTAAATGATTACGTGTCCCCAAAAGTCATGAAAACACATCTGTGTGTGTGTGTGTGTGCACGTTGCAGCTCACGTTTCAGGCCCTCGACAGAAATAACCACGTGGTGGACACGCAGTTGGGCATCGAGTTAAAGATCAACGACGCCAATGACAACGCTCCGCTGTTCACACCTGATGAATACGTGGTCAGCATAAAAGAGTTGACGCCACAAGGTGATTTGCTATTTTTTTCTCCTGCAGTCTTTGAAATACGTATATATATATATATATGAAATAAATCAACTTCTTTTTGCTCCTTATGCCAACAGGCACCACGCTGGTTACCGTGAAGGCACAGGATAACGACTACACTGAGATAAATAGCTTATTTACATTACGAATCGTCACGGTCACTCCTAAATCACAAAACCTGGAGTTCTACTTAGACCAGGTCGGTCAGACTGGAAGCATTTCCTTTAAAGGGTGTCTGGACCACGAGGTATTTAATCTCTTTGCCGTTGGAACATCCCATCTCCTTAAATTTGAATACTTAAGATGATTTTTGTTCTTTTAAAACCCATCAGGAAGCAGAGAAATACACCATCATAGTGGAGGCCAAAGACAGTGGAGAGAAGATCCAGCTCTCTAGCTCCTGCACCGTCATAATCAACATAGAAGACGGAAATAACCATCCTCCCATGCTAACGCAAAAAACAGTGAGCAATTACTTCTTAACGAGCAAGACGATGACTACAATGCAACCGATTCTTTTCATAATAAAAGTTTTGTTTTGTTCTGTTTTTAATCCCAGGGAGAGTGGAGAGTGAAAGAAGGACTTGAAAATGTTCTTCTTACACGTCTGCAAGTTACTGATCAAGACAGCAAAGGTACGCCAGCCTGGAGAGCCGAATATCAAATCCAAGGAGATCCAGACAACAACTTCAATATCACCACTGATCCCGAGACAAACGACGGGTTACTGTTTGTGAAAAAGGTATGTCATCTTCTTTTCAAGCTGCAGCCCAATAATGATTTACTTTGAAAAATGTTTTTAAATAGCACAGAAACCACCACAGGCTCTTAAAACCTAAAAAAATGATTATTCTTGATGTGCCTTTTGGAGGCCTCAGCATTAAACAAAAAAAAACTCACCAAATTTGGTGTGTCCATGCGGCCTGGTGAAAAATTTGAGAATTTGGCGGATTCAACCACGAAAAAGCTGCTCGCTAGCGCCACCTAGCGGGGGCATTTGCCAGCCCCGCTACACCGTAACTCCGATTGACATGAAATGTTGCACACATGTGCAGACGAGTGTCCTCTACAAAAAATCCTCTTGGAGTACCAAAGTCCGCCTTCTGACATTTTACGCCATCTTGGATTTTATTTATATATATATAATTCATAATAAATGTATAATATTCATATATATTTAATAGTAATTTAAAAAATATGAATATATATAATATTTGAGATCCCACTCTTCTGATTGCGTAACATTTCCTTGTCAGTGCCTGGACTTCGAGGACAATCCGAGGAAGAATCTGACCATCATCGTGGAGAACGAGATCCCCTTTCACTCGTGCAAGGTGGTGAGTCGTCCCGCCAGCGGCCTTTGGCAGGTGGTCACTTCCGGTGCTGCGACCGGGACGCTGGGACGGTCCACCAGCCTGGCCACGGTGTTCGTGGAGGACGTGAACGAGCCCCCGGTCTTCAAAGTGCTCAACGAACGAGTCACGGTGACTGAGAATGTCGAGAAGGGACATTATCTGGTGACGTTTGCAGCAACGGACCCTGATGTCACCGTCGGCAACACAATCACGTAGGTCATGGACCGTCACACGGAACTACGGCAATATTCTACATTAATAATAATAATAATAATAATAATAATAATAATAATAATAATAAACTTTATTTCTATTGCACTTTTCCTTACAAAGTGCTTTCAAGAACAACAGAAATGACAAATAAGACAGTGGGATTAAGAAAGCATCAAACATAAACACTGGAGGATAAAATAAATAAGGAAAAAATATTAAAAGGCCAATGAGCAATGAAAAAAACCTAGCATCAAATGGAATATTCATAAACGCTTTCCTATTTAAAAAAAAGGTTTTTAAGAAAGGATTTAAAATGGTAAGGTTGTGGTGAGTCTGATCTCAGTAGGCAGAGTTCCATAGTTATATAGAGATAACTTGTGTGTGTGTGTGTGTGTGTGTGTGTTTCAGCTACCAACAAGGAAAGGACATTGCTGGTTGGATAACAGTGGACTCCAAGACGGGACGGATCACCACGTCAGACGTCTTCGACCGAGAGTCGTCCTTTGTGAAAAACAGTATCTACAACGCCACAATATTGGCTATTGACGACGGTAATTAAGATTCTCTTATCTTATTAATCACAGTTTCTTCATCGTGGTACTGAAACGTGGTGTTTTTTGGGGGGGGGTCACCAGGTCAACCACCGATGACGGGCACCGCCACCCTGATCATCCACATCACCGATGAGAACGACAACGCTCCGTCGCTGGCCGAGAGCACGCTCGACATGTGCCTAAACGACGGACTCCCTCTCGCCAACATCACGGCCTTGGACCCGGATCTGGACCCCTACAGCGGGCCTTTCTCCTTCAAGCTCCTGGGAGACGAGAAGGGCATGTGGAAGCTCGACCTCACGCAAGGTGAGCCGCTTACTAAAAACAACGCCACCGCTATTTAAACTAGGGATGTCCCGATCCGATCCCCGGATCGGCCCCGATACTGGGTTTTAAAGGTGGATCAGGATCGGCCGATCCAATTAAATTTCATGTCCGATCCATATTTAATATTTCCCATGATTCCATTGTTACGTTTGTTTGTTGTTGTTGTTCTATTGCATCAGCCGCCATTATCTTGTGTTTGTACTTGTACTTTATGTTGGATAGTAAAGTTTACCTGCAGAATATTCATATTATAGTTTAAAGTACTGGCATGTTGAACAAACAAAGTCCTATTGAACAGAATAAAGGGAACTGAATGAATTCAGATTTTTTTTATTATTGCAAAAAAAATGCTCTTATTTGTGATTGTGAGAGAAAAAAAGCCATTGAACACAGCTTGGATGTCTATTTCTTAATGTGCACGAGATTAAATGCTGTTTGCCAACACAAAAAGTGATATCGGTATCGGAAATCGGTATCGGAAATCGGTATCGGGAAATATCGGGATCGGATCAGAAGCTAAAAAATGAGATCGGGCCATCCCTAGTTTAAACAGACTTGGTTGATGTCGTGATTTCTTTCGCAGGGTATACGGTGAACCTGGTGAAGGAGCACATGGTTCATTCCGGCCACTACGAGCTGCTGCTGGAAGTGTCAGACCTTCAGGGCGTGAAGGCGACACACAACATGTCTGTAACTGTGTGTAAGTGCGTGGACGTGGCGAGGCCCAACTGCCACATCCGCAAAGCCGCTGTCGCCACCTTAGGAGGAGCAGCGATCGGGCTCCTCTTCCTCAGCATGCTGCTGCTTGCAGGTAGGACGCCGTGTGAAGATTGCCCATATTTTTTAAAAGTGGCAAAACATGACCATAGCAGAGCTTTTCTTTTTAATTTTTATTATTTTTTTCTTTTACTTATTTACTTATTTTAAATTCCTTTTTATGTATTTATTGTTTACTCTGTTGAATTATTACTATTATTTATATTATTATTTAAAAAAATTCTTAAAAAAAGTCATAAAAATTCCACATTCAAACACCATCTTCTTAATCAATCTGAATTTTGTGTTCTTGCAGAATTTAGCTTGTAAAAGCTGTCTGATTTGACTTCTTGTGCGTCTTTGTGTCCCAGCGTTGCTTCTTTTGGCTTTCTTTGTGTCGTGTAAGAACCATGTCATCGCCATCCCGGATGGCGATACGTCTCAACGGCTGATGACATGTAACATTGAGGAACCAGGGACTGACTGCAAAGTAAATACTTTAATCGCAAAAATGACCTCGAACTTATTCCACACTAAAATTAAAACCAAAAGAAACGTGAGACATGTATTTGAACTTTCAACAGGTGGCTTTTGATTCACATGACATCGGATTCGGCCAAATCCCGAAAACGTTTCATGTTCCAGCCTTGAAGCAAGTACGTGCTAAAAAAAACCGCTGATAAAGCACATTTTTTTCTGTTATTAATGTGAGGTCATGACTTGACTTGAAATTGCTTCTTTTTGTTTGCAGACGATCAATTACTCAACAGCTGCTGCAAAAGCCCAATCAGAGTACGGCATGTCCCAAACGGAGATCCTAAAACGTAATAAGGACTATATGCGTCAGGTAGTTATTATTATTATTATTATTATTATTATTATTATTATTATTATTATTATTATTATTATTATTATTTGTGTTATTATTATTATTATTATTATTATTTGTGTTATTATAATTTTATTTTTTTGTTTAAAAAAAGGCAAAATACTCTATATGAAATACCTATTGATAATAACTCAACATTGAATTGAGTGTAGGGGTGGGTAAAAATATCGATACGGATATATATTGCGATACTTTGCCGCCCAATGCAATATTGATTTTTCAACTCCAAAGATCTTTTTCGAATTTAAAAAAAAGATTCATGTTTAGACGCGTTGTGAATGCAGTCCTTTTTCATTTTATTTTCAATATTTATTCCAGTGAATTTCATGGGAATTAATCAAATGGAGAGGCTGTTTTGAATGAAATAGTTTTGACTCAATTTGTCCTCTGATCAATATCATCTGATGTACATATACAGGTACTTGTGTTTTCATCTTTATTTATATCGCAATATCATGATACGCATCGTATCGCGACCAAAGTATCGTGATACGTATCGTATTGTGAGGTTCTTGTCAATACTCACCCCTAATTGAGCGACACCTTCATTGCAATTCACTTATTTAGCTCACATACATCGTCTTGCTGCAGTAAATACTTTAGCACACCAAATTGGTACTGAAATATAAATATATACTATTTACTCTCTATTTACACAAAACATTTGTTTTTTAGGGGGAAAATGCACTTTTTTAAAAATGATCTATTTTATTTGTTTTTTATTCATGAAAGTTGTCTTTGTTTTGATCTTTTCATTAGATAAACACTCTGTGATAACCTTTGACCTTTCCCCTTTAGTTGACGACTGACTCAGTGAGGGAAGACGACTTCAGGCGTGGGAACTCAGCCTATTGGGTACTGAAATTAAAACAATTCTGATTACTGAATGATTTGAAGAAGCAGATGCCAAGAATTGTACTCAGCCGTGACTTTTAGCAGAGCATTAAATTCCACCATATTTGATTTTCCAGTCGATGGGTGCGTTTTCAACCACGGGAACAAAGACTCGTCTCGGAGGCTCCATGCGTGTGGTACTGCACGAACCATTTTTACATTAATTTCATTTTCAAAAAGTATATATCAAAGTATGACATTTAATGTTGGATGTCTGATGTTCTTTAAAACAGGTGGGCTCACAAAAAGATGTGCTCCTGGGCTCCCAGGCCTGGACTGCTCGTCGTGCTCAATCCTTTGCCGAGTGCATGACCCAACGTGCAACGCTGCACAAAGTGCTGAATAAGGTAACGAAAAGGATTGAATTGAACCTCAAAAGCTCTTTTTATAAAATAAAATATATATAATTATAATATTATTTATTAGTCTTTCTTTATTTAGAATGATAAAAGATGAAAATTAATAAACAAGGAAAATGTTTTATACACACCTCATTGTTCTGAGGTGAGCTGATGATTGACAGCATCTGTCAATGAGCTCTAAATTATACGACGCGGCTCATGTCAATGGTGTCATAGATGATACATAGACAACCATCAACGAAAGCCAAATTTGTATTGGCGCCACTGTAGGAGGAAAAAACAACAACAACAAAACAGCCGAGGGAGTTTTTTTTTTTCATTAGAAAAATAAATGCGTACATTCATGGGAAGTTAGCTAGCATAAATGCCGGTTGTTTAGTATAGCATTAGCTAGCATAAATCCCGGTTGTTTAGTATAGCATTAGCTAGCATAAATCCCGGTTGGTTAGTATAGCATTAGCTAGCATAAATTTGCAAGTTGATAAACTCAAAAGTTTTTTTCTTAGAATATTGCCCATCTCTCTCTTTTTTTTCCTACATTTTTTTCCTTTTTTCATATATATATATATATATATATATATATATATATATATATATTCTCCTCTGTGTTGTAGAGGCTGTACACCCTGGAGACGGCGGTGGAGGAGCTGGGCGATTACGCTCCTCATGCGTACACGGAGGAGGGAGACCAAAACACCAACTTTCAGCTCGACGCCATCTCCATCTCCGACAGATCCTTCAACCCAAACTCGGACTTGGACCTGGATTTCAGGTTCAGCACTCTGGCCTCCATCTGCACGCCAAACGAGAAGCACCGCCCACAACTCAAAACCTCCACCTCAAAGACCTCGTAGGCAGAGAAACCCCATCCGAGGGAAACCCCCAGACATAAATGCTCCATCGCGTTTTTGTCAATTAATGTCACTCCACTTGAATGATTTTCTCTCGACTCTTAATCGGTCGGTGATGACGGGAAATAAACCAAATCAGAAGATTAGAGGCCACTTCTCACTTGTCATGTGACACAAAATCTCTCATTTGTGACAGAATGAAGTAACACTGAGGAAGGATCGATGTTACATTTTGGAACTTTTAATTTTTTCTAGCAGGACTTTCCTTTTCCTGAATAAGACTTACATACAAGCGACGCTGATGGTGGAGAAATACTGATAATAATGAGGTACAAATACTTTGTTACTGTACTTAAGTGGAATGTTCAGGGATCTACTTTATTTTACTTTTACTCGGTACATTTTAAAACTCGTTACTTTTATTTTGAATGCATTTGAGGGAAATTATCGTTTTTTTTCTTTCTTATTGTTTGAATTGTGTTTAAACCCCTTGAGATGTATCATCTTGTTTTCAAGGTGGTCCCAACGTTTAACACAGTCACAACATAACTAAAAAACTAAATCATAATAATACATTTTTAAAAAATCAATTCAAATAAAATCAATACAACGTACATACACAGGCAAAAAAAAAAGAAGACAAACCATATACATTATAAACATTATTATTACTATGAAGCAGATACTTTTTACTTTTGAGTACATTTCAGAGCCTGTACTTTTCCACATGACTAAAGTGGTTCTACTTTTTGAACACAGGTATGCGTACTTCTACTTGAGCGTACAATCTGTGTACTTTTGATACCTCTGCTGGAAACGGGTAAATCATTTTAGCAATCAGGATGATTGGAATGAATAGAAAACACCTTTAGCATCTCTAGGAGACGGTTTGAGTGTTGACCAAACCTGCACTGATCTAACCTGCGGTTTAAAACCGAATCAAGCATATAGAGTCTGAGAAAAAACAACACATTCATCTCCAGATACATTCTGGATCTGGTTTGTTCAGCGTTTAAACTCACGGCTTTCTATCATTGATCCTACTAAATCCTTTGCCAACGCTTTGCAACTGTGTTGAAACCGCACGAGAAACAAAAACAAAAAGTCGGACCATTTAACCTCGCGTGACCTCGGATAAAAAAACAAAAAAATGAACGGCAGCATCATATAGGGCTTCCTGGTGTTGGGTATAATTAACTTACACAAAAAGCTGCATGACTATTCCAATGAAGCCTTTTGCTTTACAGCAGTATGTGATGAGCATTAGCGCAATTAAAAAACAGAGAGCCATGTTTATGAAGTTGGGTGTGTGTGGGGGAGGTGATGTATGGAGATATCATAATACAGCATATATAGACTGTATGTTACTGGACGAACATTTGGGGAAAAGTCGAAACTTTTGGCCTTCCATTCACTGTGAGTAAATTTCAAAATGCTGATATGTTTTTGTGTTTTTTAGCTGTGAAAATCCAAACAGCTGTCTTCTATGTGAGAGGAATATGGAAGTATTTCTGTGCCATCTGAGTTTGAATATGAATTTCTAAGATTTAAATTTTTCAGTATCAAAATCAGACTTTGAATTTGAAAAACCATCAAATTTCTAGCACAGATTTTTTTGTTTCAAAATCAGACTTTGAATTTTAAAAACCATCAAATTTCTAGCACTGTTTTTTTTATATAAGAATTGGTGTAAGAGTTAGGGTTAATGTAAAAAAAAAAATCAATTTTCTCAAAAAATTCAGTCTAAAAATATTCAACGTCAAAAAATTCAGCGTAAAAATTTCAATCTTAGAAATTCATATTCAAACTCAGATGGCACAGAAGTACTAAACTCAGATGGCACAGAAGTACTTCCATAGAGAGAAAATATGCGGGAACCAAAATGTATGTATGCGTGTCAACGTGTTCACATGGCACTTCTAAGGAAGCATGGTGGTTATTATTATTAGTATGCTGCAACTGACTGCAATTCAAAGGTGGACTGTGGGTTTCGGGTAAAAAGTCGTTCCCTCTGAACGTCTAAACGATTGAATGCTGTCGGTCAACATTCTCTTCCAGGGAAAGAGAGACGTCAAACATGATCGTGACCTTTTGTTGCAACAGGACAATAAAAACATCAGCACAATAAAAAACATTTTTAAAAAACTAGACGGAGTCATGGTCATGAAGTTGGGTGTGTGCTTAGCATTTGCAAATTCATTCTGGGTAAAAAAGGTGTAAGAAAGTGTAGATGTGTCAATATGGTGAATATCAAAAGTGTATGTTTTTTTTGTTTTTTTTTTGCTCCATTGAATATTGAATCACCGTTGACGTACAGAAGTGGTTTCAAGTGTTTTTTTGTGTGTGTTCTTTTCGTGTGTCATTTTAGCCGTTGCCGTAGTTACCGCTCAAGCTCACTTATTCACCGTGTGAATGCTGATAAACATCAGCAGGTGTGTTGTGTTGACGGAGGACTTCCAGAGAATCGTGGCGATTACAGTAAACCCGCTGAGCGTAATATTCCAAGGAAACTGTAAACAGCTCGTCGGACCAGTTTGGCTTTTTTTTAAAGGTTGTCTACGTGTCATCTAGGACACCATCACCACGAGCCGCGTCCTATAATTAAGAGCCCAGTGACAGATGTCAATCACCAGCTCCCCTCAGCACAACGAGGTGTGTTTGATGCGCCAGCAGTCTTCAGTTGACATGTTTGAAGGTGTTTGAACGTGATTTATGTTAATGTCAAACCTGAATTTAAAACATGAATACTGTATTTTAGAATGATACATTTTATTTTAGGGCACCCAAGGTAATGATTTACAATGTATAAATAAATGAACTCGAAAGGAAAAACAACCGTTTTCAGTGAAAATAAGTTGCAAATTTGCCACTTTATAAACATATATAGCCGATATAAACAAATTGCTTGTTTGCCGTTGCTATAGTGAAAACTAATCTAGCATCTTAGCCCAACCGCCCAATCAGATGACAATCTGCCCTCATATAAATAAAACCAACAATAAGCATCAACATCATCACCCTTAACGAGGCATCACATGTGATGGATTCATTAGAAACATAAATGAATGAACATTCATGGGAAATCAGAATCAGCTTTAGTGTAGGTGTAAACACATGCAAGGAATTTGACTCTGGCTTTATGCATACAAATGAATGAGCGAGGAGCGAGATTCCCTTCGCTGGCATCGCTGTCTGGACTCAGATATCTGTGCACTGATCTGTGTGATCTATCTACATTGGGGATCTGCAGTTGTGGGTTGCCAGGAAGAACGCCTTCGCCTGGAGACAATCAAGGTTAATCAAGGCCAACGTTATCCATCCGTTCGGCTTGTTGATCCTGGATCAGCCGAGGGGTTACATCCCATCTTTGTCAGTCTACGCTCGAGTAGAAGTACATATACTAGAAAAAGTACAAGGACTGATTCAAGTTAATTAAAAAAGTCCTCAAAGTAAAAACTATCCCTATGAAGGACATTTCTACCTGCTGTTTTTATTGATTTTTTTGGAAAGCTAACTGATTATTTCTCATATTAATAATACACAAAAAATCCCCTTAAATGCATTTAAACTTAAGTAAAGAGCCTTTTTTTTAAAAATGTGAGTAGAAAGTACAGATATTTGTTTTAAGTATGTTAAAATAAATACGTACAGATACCTGGAAGTACAATAACAAGGTATGTGTCCTTTGTTACTACTGGCGTCGCTGTGTCGGATCATGCTGTTGACTTTTTATATGCTGTTTTCATGTGTTCCTGTTGTGTTTTTTCATCGTCATGTTCAGGCTTGTTGGAGAGAATCCGGGACCCTCATGGAGTCCTCCAGGTGGAACAGCAGCTCCCGCATGGTCTACATGGTGCAGGTCAAGTAAACAAGACACACACACACACACACACACACACACACACACACACACACACACACACACACACACACACACACACACACACTGTGACTAAACATGAGTGCAGCTATTTATTATATCAGTGTTTTAAAGGTTTCTCCAGAGACTCCATGCAATTATATATATATATATATATATAATATAATAAAAATATAATATAATAATATTAATATAATAATATATAAATAAAAATATCTATATTTATTTATATATAGGGGATGTCACAGTCATTCCATAACCAGCAGCTTATTCATGTTTTGGGGACTACAGATGGAAATTTGTTTTTTACTAAATCTGGTGCACGCATCTTTTTATTTTCTGAAAAATCAATGTAACAAAATAAACTTAAAAATAATAACAAAGTTGTTTAAAAGTATCTGAGACACGCCCTCTGCTGGTTCACTTAGGAACTAGGATTTACGACAAAATAAACCCAGATTTCCTTTTTTTTTACTTGTAAATCCTAAAATGCATCTTCTCTTAACATGTTATTAATAAACCAACACAAATGTTAATGTTTTGTTTATATATTTATTAAGCAATTTAAATATACTCCAGTATAAATACACATAAAAAACAACTCGTTTGTTTTTATACTACCACTTCGTGGGTTTGCCTTCCCCGCCTCCTCCTCCCTGGATGTATCCGTCGTACAGCTCTCGGAGGTGGAGGATGAGCTCCTCCGTGTTCTGTCCCGTGAGAGCCGACACCGGGATCACCCGCTGGGTGACCCGGCTCCTCAGGGTCTCCAGCTTCTCCCGGGCCTCGGGCAGGTCCATTTTGTTGGCCACGATGGCCTGAGGCCGCCGCGACAGACCGGACTCATACTGGTCCAGTTCGTAACGCAGGTGCTGCAGCTGGGTCCAGGGCTCGGGCGTGGACAGGTCCAGGACGTAGAGGAGGAACGGGCAGCGCTCGATGTGGCGCAGGAAAGCCATGCCCAGGCCTCGATTGAGGTGGGCTCCTCGAATGATGCCCGGGATGTCAGCAACTACACGGAGCACAACGTCCTGTTAAAACCTCACGACGCCGCGCTTTTAGGATCTATAATATATCGTTTTACCTGCGACTTGCTCGTGATCCCTGTAAGTGACGATTCCTACGTGTGGATTGAGCGTTGTGAAAGGGTAAGCGGCGACGGCAGGCCTGGCGTTGGAGATGGCTCTCAGCAACGAGGACTTCCCAGCATTAGGAAACCCCACCTGAAGATGAAGGCTTTTTTTTATTGTTTTTAAATGGAAAAGCAATATGCGTACGTTTATCATGCAGCTTATTTCCCCCTCACCAGGCCAGCGTGAGCCATGGTGCGGAGCTCCAGCTGGAGGACTCTCTCCTGGCCCGCCACTCCCGGGGTCGCTGTCATCGGAGCCCGGTTCTCGTTGGACAGGAAGAACCGGTTCCCCTTCCCACCGGCCCCTCCGAACACAGCCAGGTACTCCTGGCCGTGCTCAGACAGGTCCACTACTGTCTCACCCTCTTCCTTCACCACGGTGCCCAACGGCACCTTTAAATACATAAAAACATAAACACCAGAGGCAAAAGACTGCATTCGGTCATTTAGGATCAAACACACGGACTCACCGAAATATAGGCTGGGCCGCCATTCCTGCCGTAACAGTTCTTGTTGCCCCCGGACTGCCCGTCTTCTCCCTTGTAAACCGGGACGACCTGCGCCAGCGATTTGACAAACTTGTCCGCTGAAAACATGTAAATAAGGAATTAATGATGGAGGCACGACGCAAAGGAAACACCAAATTATTATTATTATTAACTCCACCAGGAGGATCATCGTGTGTGTGCGTAAACCATGACTGTGCATCTCTGTGTCCGTCCATGGCTAATCTTACTTTATAGAATGACTTCATGCCCATTCTCTGCATGTCGCTGCTAGTTTTAGAGTTTGAATGAACTGTGTTTTAAACACCTAACATGGGGGTAAGCCACCTTTCTAGTTGTTTTTTGAATCTTGGCGGAGACACCCAGCTCACCCTTGATGATGATGTTTCCTCCGTCGCCTCCGTTCCCTCCGTCCGGTCCGCCCCACTCTTTCCGCGGCTCGCTGTGAAAGGTGCAGGCCCCTTTACCGCCCGAACCGGCCAGCAGCTTCACGCGGCGATGGTCCACGAAGTGACGGGTCTACGGGTCAGAATCAAGGAATGCTCAGAAGACAGTTGGAGAAACTTGCAGGTCATCAATAACACATCACCAATTAAATAAGAAAATGCTTTACTTTTATAGTTGTTAATGCTTTAGGAAGGGCTGTGGGGCACAAAAAAAGTGTTTACCACTTGGTAGATCAGCTGTAGATTAATTTGACAGTAATAATTAATAAAATAATATGTGGAAAAAAAAGACTTTACAGTCAATTGGGGATAAATGTGTCAGGATTACAGGTATATATATATATATATAAATACATGTGTGTATGTATCTATATCTAATTATATATACACTACATTTTTTCCAGGTCAGTTTAAAAAGACACTAAACTCGAGGTAAACAGTTGAGGTCAAACAGATTACCAGCTTCTTCTCGGACAGCTCTCTCTTCTTCGGGTTTACTCGGGCTTTTCCGCCGAGTGCCGAGGAGGTGCTCAGGTCTCTGGTGCCGGCGGCGGCGACGCTCCGCCTCCTCGCCGTTGCTACCGGGGACGAACCGGGACCGACGGGGCTCCGCTCGTGTCTTCCGACCCCTAATACAGATCCTACGAGTATTTCCGGTGAAAACAGCCGCGAGCCTTTCACCCTGGACAGCGTCGCCAACATGGTGACGTTCATTCACCGGATACGAGTTAAAAAGCGAGACAGCGTCACCTCGACCGCTTCACCGTCAAACCACAAAAACTGCAGCGAGCAAGAATACAAATGTATTCTGACGGCAAAGTAACGGAAACATAGTCGGTAAAGTTACCCAGAAACACGGGAAATACCCGCAGCCACAGCTTGAGCACAGTTCCTGACAACTACGGAACCTGTGAAGGGACAGTTAAGCGATTGTTAATGTCTGGGTTTTTTTTTTTGGTCCTCTGCTGCCCCCTTGTGTGCGGGAGTATTAAAATAGAGAGGGCGAAAAGAAAACCCTGTAACTTCTTTTAAAAATTAAAAACAGGATTTGACTTAATTAACCGTGTTTGTAATATATCATCGTGGAAGCCCATTTCCGCCACTGTCATAATAAAAGAGAAACTTTCTCAAATTATTGACTTAGTATCTCAAAATAATGACAAACGTTCTCAAAATAACGATACACTTTTTCAAAATATTCATTTAGTTTAAAGTAGTATCTCAAAATAATAAGACAATTTTTCAAAAATAATGACTTAGTATCTCAAAATAATGAGAAACATTCTCAAAATATCGACTTAGTATTTCCAAATAATGACTAAGTATCTCAAATTAATGAGAAACGTTTTCAAAATAATGATTAACCTTCTCAAAATATTGACATAGTATTTCAAAATAATGACTTACATACAATACTAAAAAAACAAAAACAGTTTGCACATTGTTCACACTACACACTAGGTGTGATAAAACCACAACATGCAGACGTACACAAGGTGAATATCAGTTTATTTTTCATAACAAAAAATAACAAGACAGCAGAAAAGATCAGGCAACGCAGTCTCACAATAAATTAGTAGATAACATTCATATTTGGATTGTGCACACCAACTCACTCTCGCTCTCTCTCTCTCTTGCATACATGCAAACACACACACACACACACACACACACACAGTGTCCCACCATCATCAGTGAACACACTACAAAGAACTAGAAAAGATGGTTCACCATTAAATGAAACACTGATACAAATCCGATGTAGGATTAAAGCCTGTGATTGTCTCTGTTGAGTGGTACATCGTCATTTGGCTGTTTGACAGCCAGGTATCTCCCAGTATTGATTAACCCTGCAACTATTGTGTCATTTGACCCCTCTGAGTCATACAGAATATACTGCAAAGCCTCACAAATAATCCTTGTTACGGCTCAAACTGTAAGAAACGACCGTCATCTGACTTCTTTTAAACAAATACATCCAAAAATCACCTTAATATATGCCCATTTTTTTTGTAATCACATGTATACATAGAAAAGAACCCTCCATACCCTCATTGACCGCTTTTTTTAATTAATTTTTTTATTCATCTAATAGAAAAGATGATACGTTTTCACTGAAAAGTCGTAAGCTTTATGGCTGCGATGAAAGACACAAAATCTGTTCTTATGTCACACAAATAAAAATAATCTTTTAAAATATGACATGTCAGTTGAAACCTGCAACGTAACATTTAATTAACGTTCAAGAGATATAGAAGACCACACAAAACAAATCGACGAGTAATGATTTTAAAGTCACCATAAGAACATAATCTCGACACGACCGACTGAGTCTATTGCACTTGTTGAAGTTCTGTTCCTGTGTTACTTTGGCTTTTTTTTTTTTAGAGGATCATTCGTTTAAAAAACAAAAAACAGCCTGAATTCCACCACGATACAAAATATCAGACGTGATACACCGTCGCTGCAAAATAAAGTGCAGTGTCAGCAGAAGTAGCGTTGACCCTGGAAATAGTCCGACCGCGATGTGCGATTTTCATCGTGGACAGCGATGCACGCTCGTAAAGTTCACTTCTGGATCGGTCGGCTGAACGTCGTGTCTATTTCCTCCAGAAAAATTCAAACAAACACATGTTGGACCACACAGCAACACACCACAGGTTGGACTAACACGGACACCATCGAGTCGGGTTTAAGCTCCGACGATTTCACCTTCGTAAAGATTAATTCACCTTGTCGTGAGATTTAACGTTTAACAAGCAAAAGAGCTGAACGTCTATTAAGATGCAGATCAAGGAACATTTCTTTCGAGGTTACTTTGCTTCTCTTTTTTTTATCACAAACGACTTGGCCTGCTCCCAAAAAAAAAAAAAAAGAATAAAGAAAGCTTGTAAAATAAAATAAACATTAAAAGCAGAGGCGAGTGAAAGGCAAAGACAAAAAAAAAGGGGGGAAAGAGAGGGATTCAGGCAATTTGCTGCGGCTCATTGAATGACTTTACTGCTCCTTTTTTTCTCTCTATTTAATCCATATGATCCATATGAAAGCATCAAATGTGATTTTATATATATATATATATATATATATATATATAATGATTAATGAGAGGATAATGAATCTGATGCAGCCAGATCTTCTCATCCACAGCTTGAACCGATTCTTCAGGGGAAAACAACGTGGATCCTTCTATTGCTGATAATTTCCATACTGACCCTGCAATGAGAAACGGTTTCGGAGATTAGATCACACTCCATATAATGTGTTGTTCACGATACAAAAGTATCCACATTATTCCTTCATGCGTCCACTTTATCTGTTTTATACTTAATCTTGTCAGAGTTGGATTAAAAATACAGGAATCGAGCAAAAACATCAGAGAATCAGAGATTTGCAACATTAAAACATTAAGCATTTTATTTAAAAAAGAAGATTAAAGTCTTACTGTGTTCTAATATAATATTTTTTAAAAAAATGGCTGGTGAATTCCATCCAAACTAGTCATTTATTTGAAGATTATATGAATATTTTCCTCCACATTAAATGTGTATTTGGGGAGATCTGATATAATACCTGTTCGTAGGTGTAGGGCCTCTGCGTGGGCCCTCCGGGGCCTCCCTGGGAGGAGCGGTAGGAGCCGTACTGTTGGCCCTGACCCTGCTGATACTGAGAATACTGGGACGATCCACCCTGGCCTGTAGCAGAGGGGTCACATTTGAGTCATTCATGTGTTTAATGTGTGTGAACTCTAGGTTGCATGTGCGTTTCTGACCGTATCCCTGTGGTTGTCCACTGTAGCCTTGCTGAGAGGAGTACTGCTGCTGGCTGTAGGACTGCTGCTGCTGCTGCTGCTGCTGGCCCGATCCCTGCTGATACTGGGCCTGCTGCTGACTGTACTGGGAGTTCCCTGCAGGTATAACACACACACACACACACACACAGGTATGTCAGCTATTAATCATATGAGACACTATAGTCTGACACGTTGAGACAAATTGAGGTTGTGAGGGTGCAAAGTGAGTGTCACCTCCTTCGTAGTAGTGCTGTGAAGATTCATCGAAGGATCTGTCGTAGCCCTGCTCGCCGTACGAAGACTGCTGATAGGAGTACTCCCCGTGACCTGCGGAGAACGCCGTTCAACACCTGCACGGACTCTATGGAAGTATTTCTGTGCCATCTGAGTTTGAATATGAATTTCTAAGATTGAAATGTTTCAATATCAGACTTTGAATTTTAAAAGCCATCAAATTTCTGATTGCCTCTGAATTTGAAAAAAAAAAAATTCAACATCTCAAAAAATTCAGTGTAAAAAAAAATCAACATCTCAAAAAATTTAGTCTAAAAAAATTCGACATTTCAAAAAGTTCAGTGTGAAAAAATTCAACGTCAAAAAATTCAGTGTAAATTCATATTCAAACTCAGATGGCACAGAAATACTTCCATAAAACTCCACTTTGGATCCAAAGCGTTCAAAAAAAAACTTCAAGCACAGACGACATTTCCGATGCTTCCTGCTCAAAGCAAAACACAAAGAAACACCCGGAGGAAGCTTTGCACGCCTCAACACGCTGCTATGGCACTCTGGGAATCTGAGTCAAGACTTCTTCTTCTCCTCTCCCCCAACAAAGAGGGGAAAAGAGGACGATGATGGAGCTTCAGCGCTGCAGTAAATCTGTCTCAGGCCTGTGTGATGGTGCTAAAAGGCTAAAAGGCTAAAAGGCGTTGACCTTTAATGTGGCTTTATGTGTTCCAGAGCTGAAGTGAAAGATTATCATCATGGTTATATTGCCGGTTTATGGGCTCGCTGGAGCTCTGAGTGTGTGTCGGACCGATTGGCTGCTTGAGGACTGAAACGGGACGTTTTGGGCAATTGAGGCAGCATGAAGGCGTCATTGACTCATAGGGCTATTATAGTTATGAATGGAGTGAAATTGATGATCATTTTCTTGTAGAAACTCACTGGTGATGATTTTCTATGGGTTGATGATACCATGAAGGAAGCTAGTGCAAATGTTTGACTAATCTTGTAAATTCTTTCAACTCATTTTGAAAATTCATTTGTTATTTGTATTCTATTTGTTTGTTTCTTTTTTGTCTATAATGTGACGATGTGTTGAAACTTTACGTGCTGTTATTCTTGGCCAGGTCACTCTTGCAAAAGAGATCTTGGATCTCAATGGGACAAACCTGGTTAAATAAAGGTTATAATAATAATAATTACGGGCTGAAAACCGAAAAATTACAATTAACATTTCCAGGAAAAGATCCCAGAGAAGAAGAATCTGATCTCTGCTTGGTGCCGGTGTGCAGAAACTCCAGATTCCACTACTTCCCTTTCAATTTCATGTAACAAACCAAAAAACAAAAACCAGAACACAAAAACAAAACCTCCGAGCAGACGCATCCAAGAGACGGGGGAACGATCTAATCGCTCTTTCTTTAGCAACTAACATTACAGACATTACGACAACAAAATCTTATAGCAGTGTATCTGATAACTCCCGAGGAGCCACAGGGTGACATGGTTGCCCCTAGCAACAGCTCCCCACGACCAATCGTTGTGAGCAGCTTGTGAGCGGGAAAAGCTTAATCATGGACATCACAAATCTGGAAACGGCGGTCACCAACCCGGTCATGTGAGGATAGCAGTGTGTGCCTGCCGGGGGGTGAACGAGGACACACACACACACACACACACACACACACACACACGCACACTGTGGCTTGTTGCCCTGGAAACAGTATCCCATCCTTTTAAGACGCAGCTCCTCGTCTATCTGCACCCTCCAGAAAGACATAACGGGACACGGCGGAGCTATTATTAGGCACGTGCTGACACAGCACACGTTAAGTGACTTAACAGAGACAGGAAGTGACACGCGTGATGCATCTCTTAAAGTTGCAGGAGGGCAACTGGGGGATCTTCAACAACGCCACAACTAACACCATCGGCTCTGCAACAAACTTTGCATTTCCAACAATCTGGAAACCAAACCAAAACTGGGTCCCAGGAGGGGTTGGGGGGGTCTCACCACCTTACCTTGCTGCGAGGAGGAGCGGTAGGATCCCAGGGGCCTCTGTGACATCATACTGTTCCCTTGACTGCCCTGAGCCATCATGCCCATGGCCTGCTGTCCCTGATAGTGCTGGCCCCCGGCCTGGGCTGAGGGGCGTGGCAGGCTGTTGGTGCATCATGGAGACTGGGGAGACGGTGTGATTATGGGGGGGAGGGGGGGAGATCTCATACATTAATATACACACTCTAGGCACATACCAGCATTAGCATACAGCATAGCATTGTAATTAAACCGACAAATAGGGGAGAAGCCAAAAAGGGATCCATAGCAGTAAAAAAAAAGATGCTGCTCTGAGGTTTAAATGCAAAAACAAAGTCAGTGCATTAAAAAAAAAACATCCAGGGAGAGGAGGGCTGCATCTCAGGGGTCGGGGGGTCGGAGATGAGGAGGAGGAGACGGGTTAAAGCCTGGAGGAGCGGGAGGAGGAGGAGGCAGGACACCTCCTTTGATGAACTGAATGTGTTCGGTTATTTTGATGGTTACGCTGCCGGACTCGGAGGCAATTTATAGACGGATGAGGGCAGATTCAGAGTCAGCAAAAAACCTTCTAAGCGAGATCAAGGCTGCGATCGTCATGACAACAAAGGCACAAAACTTGATAATCGAGTCCCGGGTGTTCACATCATAAGTCCCATAAAAATAGACCAAATCCCCTGATGATTTCTGTACCTGGCTCACCTTGGTTGGACTGCATGTTGAGGTTGCTGTGGGAGGAGGAAGAGGAGGAGGAGGAGGAGGAGGAGGAGGAGGAGGAGCCATAACCAGGCCCAGTGCCCTGGATCATGGCACCCTGGGAGGAGGAGGAGGAGGAGGAGGAGGAGGAGGAGGGCGCTGCGTGGCCGTACCCGGCGGCCGAGCTGCCGTAACCGCTGGCCGGCAAGCTGAGGGCGGAGGAGGGAACGGCCGGCTGCTGCTGCTGCATGGGGGCGTGGCCGGGGGCGTGGCTGGGGCCTGGACACACACGCCATGTTAATCATGTGCCCCCCACATTCAGTTCATCTTTACAGGAAGCTCGCATGGTTGTACAGGGAAGGATGAGTGTTAATAACGTGAGTGGAAATGAAACAGGAAGGAGCTGCAGACAAACATGCAGCAGACGTCGAGCGCCGGAGACGAGAGGGTGTGTTTAAAATCTCACCGTTGCTCATTTGGCTCTGCATCATCGCTGTGGGGTGCAACCCCGTTGCCATGTTGTCGTTGAGGTTGCCAGGCGTGTGTTGCCCCCCGCCCTGGCCCATCCCTCCAGCACCCATGTTGGGAGTGGGAGGCTAGAGAGGAAAGGAAGTGTTTTTAGCTGTTTTGAAACTGTTAATATGTTTTATACTGTGTACATATTCTGCTATTATTGTATTTTGTATTTGCATCTGCTACTGATGCTTTTGTTATGTATCCCCCCGTTTGCTGCTGTAATCCTGTACATTTCCCCACTCTGGGACTAATAAAGGACTATCTTATCATATCTTTATCTTTATCGTGACTCTTATATTGTCTCCGAAATTGCAATATTATTTGTTTGTTCTCTGTTCCGTATTAAATTAGCCTCGTCTACCCAAAGACTCTCAAATTGGATTTATTCTGAATATTTTGTATTTATTTATTTTTAAAAGGGGGGGAGAGGTGAGGGAAGGTATGAATGTGATGAAGATAGGAGAACTCACTGCAGGTAACAGCGACTGCATGTTCTGATTGGAATCTGCTATCGTGGCCAAGTAAACGAGGTTTCTGTGCAGGATCTGCTGATACCTGTCCACAAGGGGGGAAATGAAACGTAGATGACTTTAATTTACAAGCTGTCAGTCAGGAATCGTTCAAAACAAATAAAACAGCACTTACTGTGTGCATTCAGCTGTCTTGCCTTTGCTTTGGTAATCCATGATACACTGTATTAAATGATGATTTTCATCCAGCATCTTGTTTTGGGGGGGTGGGAAGAAAGCAAACTTCAGTCATAAATTATAACACTAAAATATGCTCTATTAATACAGCTTTTCTGGGTCACATGCAGCCTGGATATAGCAGCTTGTATTTTCCCTCCATCCTTCACCACGTCTGTCTCAGCGGATGCTTATGTAGGCTATACGTTCTGCAACAAAGCGGCTATCCCATAATAACCTGTCTGGACGCATGTCTGGCTATATATATATATATATATATATATATATATATATATATATATATAGGGGGGTGAGACAATAAATAAATATATATATATGGGTTATATATATTTATTTATAATCACCGTCGCGGCTTTGTTTGGTTCGCTGTAACGTCATAATACCAGTTGCCGTTTCTGGTGACATCGGGCTACTTTCTAACACACACACACACACACACACACACACACACACACACACACACGCACACGCACACGCACACGCACACGCACACACACACACGCACACACACACACACACACGCACACACACACGCACACACATCCCCATCGTCCAAGACCCGGAATATTTTTTCACCGCGACGCATCTCGAGATTTTCTATTATTATTATTATTATTATTCTGATGAATGTATTTGTCTGTTACCTTTTGGATGGCCTGCTGTGTCACCTCCCCTTTACTCCGGGGGCGCGCCGATGAAAACGCCACCGACATGTTGTCATATGGGAAACAAAAAAGCGCTTCTTTTATTCTAATGTGTATTATCCTGAGCGCACCCCTCTATTCGGTCACGTCGTTTGTCGGGTACCAGGAAGTAGTGCGGGGTGAGGGGGGTGTTGAGAGTAAAGAAATACATCTTACCACGATGAATGAAAAAATAGAAAATATAAGACTTCTCTGAATGCACTTAAATATGACATTTTGCTGAACTGTATTGATGTAGTGCTTGCAGATAGTGACACAGACAATAAACGGTCATGTGACAGGAGGAGGACCCCCCCTCCCTCCTGGTTTTGGTATAGTCCGGACAGTGAGTAGCCTACCACTTTCCTCTCAGCAGACCGAGTAGCCTTTGATTCCTGAAAGCCAATCAGTCCACCCGGGAGGCTGCACGCTGCTGATGGCTGCCAACGCTGCTGTTGTTGTTTTTATTACCACCTTCCGAAATATGCGAAGCCCCACGTCATGATCACATGTTCATATGTGTTATAATATCTGATATTTCTCACTATCAAGAGCCCCATCCGAGATTTGTGTTGCTTTATGATTTTGCTCAGTTTTTCCTCCACTTTAAATTTTTTTTTTTTTTAAATGACACACTGGTGACCCAAATCATAAAAGGCCTTATCGGTAAATAATGAGAAGAGTGACAGTAAACCAGCCATGTAGAAGAGACGTGCGTTTCATAAATCACAACTTTGTTTCATGCATGTGTTGTTGAAAACATATTAGTGATCAAATACATGTATTTAGACAGAATGTAGGCCAACCTTCCATAGTGGACGTATAGGCTGCCATTCCTGTTTGGAAGTATACATACGCGTCACACTCAAACTTCAACTCAACTGTGATAAATGCTGCCTTAAATATTATTAATTTGATGTCGAGTCTTTGGACAGTGATGGTATTTTCAGAGCCGGGAGGCATACGCTGCACACGGTGAGGTTGTTTCCTTTTTCAGCTTTGATCATAAAACATTACACAAAAATCTAATTTGACAATTTAAAATTGTATCTGTAATCTGATTACATCTTTATTTTCTTGTACCTTATTTCATAGACCGAGTCTTCCCAGGAGCGGTGGTGCCCCCCCCCCCCCCCATGTAAACACTGTCAGCGCTGCCAATGCCTTTGCCATAGCACAGTTAGCTGCTTGCCACCGGCTCAGCAGTCACCACAGTGAGAGCAGTTAAGAAGCAATGGAAGCGCTCCCGATCTCGTATTGTTGCACCTTTAAAAAAGGTTATTTATCTTAAGGAGACTTTTCTAAACCCATAAATAACAATTAATTTGGAATACAATGGAAATACTGAAGTAAAGCTCAAGTACCACAAATTTGTAGGAAGTAACTGTACTTAGTTACGAGGCGTAACTCTTGCTTGTTGCATCCTCAGAGAGCGTAAGACAAGTGCACCAGCAATTAGCATTTTTATTTGACATTTGTTGCTTCAATAAGAGAACAAAGCAATGCATAAGATTAAGCTTTTAAATACAAGTACGTTTAGTTCATGTTTATATTCATATTTTTTTTTTTTTTTTTAAACATTTGTATTAATTTACTCCCAAGAGGCAAAAGCCAGATACATGAAACCAATACACGTTTGGAAGTGAAAGACTTCCAAGTCACAGAAAACAAAAACAGCCATTTCATTGATTTGAAAGCTTATAAAAAAAAAAGAAATAAAAAAAGAACCTCTTTAGGTGATCATTCTGGAGGGTCAGGACCATTTGCCATCCATATTGAAAAATGGGGCCAAATGAAAATGCATAAATAATACAATTCTGGCAACATAACTGCCTCAGGGAGGAAAAAAAAAACGAAAAAAAAAAGATCCTTATTAATTTGGCACAACAGAGCTGCTTTTGCTGATCATCATTAATGGGCAACATTTCCATTTGTTACACATAAAATAGGAAGCCATCGTAGGAGGATGTGTATTTTTTTTACTGCTGTTCAATCCTGGTTCGATACGAGGACAGTGTCTGAGCGGCGCCCCGTCCTCTCCGTCCAACATAGCCTCCTCTGAAGCCTTGGCCCCTCAGGAACCGGCCGGGGACCCCAAAAGTCTCCAGATTACGCTTCCGCTCCTCGGCCCATGTTAGCCTGAAACCATTGGTTGACACAAGCCTGTAGCTCCAAAGAAATACAGTTTGAATTTTGAGGCAAAAAAATAAAATAAAAATAGGTGGTTTACCTGAACTTATTATCAGACGAGATGTTGTCAAAGAAAGACTTTGCTTTGTCGTAGTAGCATTTTGGGCCGAAGTGATCGTCCTCGGTGGTCGTATGGAATTCCTCCTTTTCCTTCTCGTCGACCTCAGGAGTTCCTTCTGCAGACAGAATCATGCAAACTGGAAGGATACGCTATGAAAGACAAACTTTAAACAACAAAATGGACTATTCCAGGTCTCAAGTTTAATTTGCAAAATGCCAAATCTTTGCAAACTTGTATCAAATCACGTCACTGCCATCAAAGCTCATGAAAATGCATCGATTGCCGATGAACAAAACCTTTCATCCGGTCCTGCACCTCCCTCTCCAGCTCCTCCTTCATGAACTGTGCATTTGAGGAAGCAAAATCAAAGTCTGTGTCGAACTTGAGGACGGCGGCTGGAACGTGAGCCACCATCAGCTGGCCTCTGCTGCGATTCCTGCGCCTCCGAGCTCCTAAGTTTCAAAGAAAAATGAATGCATTTGCACGTTTAATGGAACTTTTGTTTGCATCCAGAAAATACAGATTCTTTTTTCCCCCGTATTACCTTGTCTTCTGGGCGGTGGCCTGTTTTCAGAGTTCTGCTGCCGAGTCTCCTGCTGAGCATTGGGTGCACCTGGGCCCGGCTTCACTTTGAATTTAAAACATTTACATGCACTTTTAAGATTCCTTGCTTTCCCCGAACCCCCTCCAAAGTTGTAAAACATTTCAAGACTTTACAAGACATTCACTTTAAGTTAAATTGGTGAACAAAGCATTTTATTAAAATCCCTGCGATTCTTCCATGCTTACTGGTGGCTCCAGGTCCCCTTCTGATCTGGGAAGTCTCCACTCTGGGCCTCCTCCTCTCCCACTGCTGCTCCCGCTCCGGGGGTGCAGTGAAGCCTCCCCTCTGCCTGGATGGATCCACGTGGAGGGTTTGAACGGCCTTTTCCACCATGGGGCCCCGCCTGATATGCAAGCCTGGAAGTACAGGCCCTGCAGCACGAAAACCACATGCTTTAGTCGGCAAACAACAACCTAGTTTAAAGTATTAGTTTGTGTTCGCCGACTCACCGAGGCCAAAGGCCGCAGCGTACTGTTGGTTGAGTAGAGAGCTGGCAGCGAGCTGGTTGTAGGCGGGCATCCTTAGGGGGCTGAACGGTCCAAGAGTGGAGTAGACACCTGCAGAGGCTGCACTGGATGACTGAGCAAAAAAAAAAAAAAGACAATTAAAACAATTTACCACACTTGGTGTACGGTTTTCAGCTGTTCCTGCAGCTACACCTGAATTATGGCAGGATCTGCCGGGAGGCCGTGGTGAGATCTCGGAGGCTCACACAGCGTGATGTCCTTAATGTCACTTCCCCGGAAAGTGATGTACTCGTAGACGTCATCTTTGGGCGGCGCCGGTCTGTCGGTGGGTCGACGCTCCGTTCCAAAACACTTGACTTCATTGAAAGAGGACAATGTGTGAGGAAGCCTTGCTGCATTCTTGAAGTCTACCACCAAATGTTTTTTTTTGGGGAGGGCACACCACTCACCTTTTGCCAGCACCACCGTGGAGTTCACTTTATCAATCGTGTACAAAATCCCCTCGTAACGATTCTGGGCTTTTGAAATCAAACCGATTTTGCAGCCAATGTATGGTTTTGTTGAACTCATGGCCGGAGATGAAAGTCAGGAGGATGATAGCTTTTTTTTTTTTTTTTTTTTTTTTCAACAAAAACTCATGTGGGCAGCCTTCCAGGCCATGCGGCAACCGGAAACAATTTATAGGCGTCACACGGGGGAGACCACGCCCACTGATTGAGGCTTTTTTAACGCACCTGGCTACTAACATAAATTAACTTTAATTTATTTATTAATTAATCAACCTCGTGATGTGATATTCAGCATTACTGACACGTATGATTAATTGCATCATTTATTTTGACTGTGTGTGCTGTTTTGTTCTGAAAATATTTTTTAATAATGTTTCTAAAAATTTAAATGTTATATTAAGTTGACACAGACAATGCACTTCTTGCTCGAGCAGATGTATTATTGTTATGCATAAAACAAATATGTGAATATAAGTAATTGATCTGCTCTCTCCATAGTTTGACGTCCAACCACCGAGGACAGCTGCTCCGGTTCTCCAGGTAAGAAAAAAAAAGAAAAAAAATAGCAACTACGCAGCCATTTTGAGTGTGAAATGCTTTGTGTGTAAATCATTAAAAAAAAAAATCGTGTTGTACGATACAGAAACTCTCCCAGAGAGTCTCTTCGACGCGATATAGTCCCATCAGAGAGGCTGTTTCCCCCCGCGGAGCCGTCAGGCACAGAGGGGGTACTTCACACTGCAGTCTCGCGACCATTCGTTCCGAGCTTAATTTTTTATTTTTTATATATATATATATATATTTTTTTTTTTTATTATTCTTTTTATTTGTGTGTTTTTTTTTTTTTTGTCTCGAGTTTTAGATTTTCCTCGAGGAGCCAATCACAGCGCCCCGTCGTAGGGCCGCGTCACCCGAGCGCTGAGTACCAATCGGCGCAAGCGCAGCTGGAGCAACAAAAAAAAGATGGCGGCGAGCTCCGATTTGCTGGATGATGTTTTCTTCAACACAGAGGTGGACGAAAAAGTAGTTAGTGATCTCGTCGGATCCCTGGAGTCGGAACTAACGCGAGCCGAACACGTCAACGCAACCACCGGGACCCAGTCCGCTACAAACCGCTTCCGGGACTCAGCTGTAGGTAGTAAATCCAATGGTCAAGGCAGCGAAATGGGACTTTCACAACAAGAGCTTGCTAAAGCAGGTAAGATAGCTGCCCACTCCGGTTAGCTAACGCTAGCTATTTTTGTTTTTTTTAGTTTTTTTTCAAGCTGACTTGGATTCACTTGTGTGCCTCCCGAAACTAATGCGAAGCGGAGAGTTCGACATCCCCCTCCCCCTTGTTTTCATGTGTTTCCGCTGCCGCAGGGACGGGAGTGCAGGGAGGTGGTGTCATTAACAGTGCGGGGTCCCGCCTTTCAAGCAGCATGGATGGAGCAGTCGGGGGGACCACCTCGAGCATGACAGCCGCACAGAGTGGGTCCAAGCCGGCGGCGGCGGCGGCTAGCGGAGGAGTCGCCGCCGCCGCTGCCGCGGTGTCGGACGCGGCGTCTGCCACCGGGAAACAACCCGGGACGACTAGTGTTCAAACTTTGAATGGAAGTACCGTGGTGATGAACTGTCACATCGCGGGAGGCGGCGGCGGCAACGCGTCACAGCCCGCCGTGACGCTCATCAACAACGGACCCGTTTCCGCGAGCAAAGGGAGCGCAACAGTTTTGTCCGCGGCATCGAGCGCTATCATCCGAACTTCGCCGATGAGTTCGCCGAACGCCGCGAGTTCGCCCCAGCCCAGTGTGAAAACGGTCACGCTCGTGAGGCCACCTATGCAAACTCCCGCAACGGTTCTAACGTCGCCGGGCTCCACGAGAACAACGATGCAGACCGGCGCGCACGTCGTGGCTTCGGCCGTTGCCACGGCGACGACGAACGTGAGGAGCCCGCTGAGGACTACTACTTCGGCGCAGTCGACGACGACGATGATGATCGCCGCCGCTCCCCCTCCCGGTGGAATACGAGCCATCGCTCCACAGGTGTTGGCCCCTCGACTCACGCAGCCTCCGCAACAAAACGCCCCGAACATACAGAACATCCAGCTGCCGCCAGGTAACGTGGCTTGTTCACAGTTTCAACAGCATCTGTACGTTTTTTTTATTTATTAAATTTTTGCATAATATTGTGCTCACAAGAAACTTTCTTGTGGTGTTTCTTAGCTGCTCTTATGTGAATGGGCAACATTTGTGTTTTAGGTCGATGAGCAAGAGGTTAAAGGTGGACAAGCTTCTATCTGCAGATCAAATAAAGAGTGCTTTCAGCCTGCCTATCAGTATAGAAGATCACAGTAGCAGTCTATTGTTTCTTATTACATTATCTTGTCAGGCAAATATAGCAAACTGTTGCCACAGAAATAGCTATTCATTTTCTATCTTTTAGTATTCCCTGTGTGTGTGTGTGTGTGTGTGTGTGTGTGTGTGTGTGTGGTTGTGTGTGTGTGTGTGTGTGTGTGTGTGTGTGTGGTTGTGTGTGGTTGTGTGTGTGTGCGTGTGTGCGTGTGGTTGTGTGTGTGTGCGTGTGTGTGTGTGTGTGTGTGGTTGTGTGTGTGTGTGGTTGTGTGTGTGTGTGTGTGTGTGTGTGTGTGTGTGTGGTTGTGTGTGTGTGTGTGTGTGTGCGTGTGTGCGTGTGTGTGTGTGTGTGTGTGTGTGTGTGTGTGTGTGTGTGGGTGTGTGTGTGTGTGTGTGTGGGTGTGTGTGTGTGTGTGTGTGTGTGGTTGTGTGTGTGGTTGTGTGTGTGTGTGTGTGGTTGTGTCTGTGTGTGTGTGTGTGTGGGTGTGTGTGTGTGTGGTTGTGTGTGTGTGTGTGTGTGTGTGTGTGTGTGTGTGGTTGTGTGTGTGTGTGTGTGTGTGTGGTTGTGTGTGTGTGTGGTTGTGTGTGTGTGTGTGTGTGTGTGGTTGTGTGTGTGTGTGTGTGTGTGGTTGTGTGTGTGTGTGGTTGTGGTTGTGTGTGTGTGTGTGTGTGTGTGTGTGTGTGTGTGTGTGGTTGTGTGTGTGTGTGTGTGTGTGTGTGTGTGGTTGTGTGTGTGTGTGTGGTTGTGTGTGTGGTTGTGTGTGTGTGTGTGTGTGTGTGTGTGGTTGTGTGTGTGGTTGTGTGTGTGTGTGTGTGTGTGTGTGTGTGTGTGTGTGTGTGTGTGTGTGTGTGTGTGTGTGTGTGGTTGTGTGTGTTTCAAAGAGTTTGCAAAGCCTAATCTCAAATATTGGGCCATGGTTGTGCACTGGGAGTTTTGGATATTTTTTTTACCCCTCAGCAATAAATTAATGATTTTTTTCTTTGGCATGAGGAAGTATGAATTGTTAAGATATAAGTAATATCAATGCATGGAATTTGGCTCTGCTTTCAAGGCCCTGTATTTCAATGAGCAATCACAGCCAGAGAATTAATGGTCAAACTTAAATAAATACAGCCACAACAAAACTTTGTATGTGAGCAACATTATTGTATTCACATCATTCAAAAATC
The DNA here is from genome assembly GCF_963514095.1 of Eutrigla gurnardus. NCBI lineage: Eukaryota > Metazoa > Chordata > Actinopteri > Perciformes > Triglidae > Eutrigla > Eutrigla gurnardus. Next base: position 28,456,599 of record NC_139922.1, on the reverse strand, counting down.
AGGTGTCATCCTCAAAGAACTTTGTTGTTTTACTGTGTGAGGGATGCTCATAGCATCCAAGTACACATTTTGTTGCAGCTTGAAATGTTTTTGATTCACGCCTGTGTTTTGTGGCTAATGTTTGTCTGACCGATCACTTATTTGCAAGAAATCTCTGAACATAGACCTCCCAGCCGAGGCAATTTCCAAGCATCAGTAGCCTGCAAATGAGTAATTCATACCCCCTCGTGTCAGAAACTCCATGCATAAATACAGCGTATTAGCGAGACCGATGGGAACAGACAAAGCCCTGACCTTTTGACGTCATTTCCCGGTTGCAGGCATGGTCTTGGTTCGCAGTGAGAGCGGGCAGCTGCTGGTGATTCACCAGCAGACCCTGGCTCAGATGCAGGCTCAGTCGCAGTCCCAAAGCGCCATGACACCACGACCCGCGGCCCCCACCAGCACTCCACCTGTCCAGATCACTTCTCTACAGGTACCAGGACTTCTGAACAGTGGAACACAGGACATGTGACTCATTCATGCTGGATCAGTATGTCCATGAATAATGAGCTTATTTAACAGATCAGGTAGATGTGACTTGATGACCTTTAAATGCTGTTTCCTAACATCGCTGTTGTTGCTGCAAACTTCCTTCTTAGAACTGGAAAATTATCATTGTTATGTTGCTGTTTTTTGTTCCTTCCAAAGGGAGTTTAAGGCAACATTTAAATTGTGAAATTATGTAACTTGAAGGTATAATACGTAGTCACATTAACAGGTTGCTGTTTGGCTCAATAAACAAGCGAGCAAGAGAGAGATGGAGGGAGAGAGAGATGGTCAGGCGAGCTAGAGAGTGAATGAAGAGAGGGACCTTAATGAGTACAAAGTCAAGAATCTGAAGTATAAAGCGTTACTTTCTGATTCACAGCGGTTGCGTTCTAAAGTACAAAATGACACGTCGACACCTCCTCAAAGACCTGCTGGAAGGAGGCGTCCAACTGTTCTCCGCTGACTCCCAGAAGAGTCCCGAAACAGCGAAACAACATTAAAATAGATTAAATACAGGCAGAGGGCATCACCACACACTTCTAGTGGGATTGTTTTTCTAATCAGGCTATGCATTGCTTTTTAAAGGCATCATTGAATCAGCGTCACACCTCCTTTCATATCCTCTGCTGTTCTTCAGGCTCCAGGCGCGCCCCTGCTGGCTCGCCCGGTCACCCCCACCGCCATCATTAAACAAGCGTCCACGGTCCAGACCGCCGTCACGGCCACCACCACATTGCAGAGGCCTCCTGTACTGCAGGTAACTTCGCCACACATCCCCTTGTGGCCATTTAATTTCCTTTAAAGTTGTCAAAAACCATTAAATAGAACTTGTTTCCTGCAGCCACTGAACGGTCCGTAACTATTGTCACACTAAAGTTGAAGCAAACTATGTGCTGTCTATAAAACATTACACTTTTAAGAGCAATAAATGTTATTATTTCTCCTACCAATCGCTGTGACAGGTTGATAACACTTCTACCCACCACTCATCATTGTTACCTGCGGCTGCACAGCTAGCTATGCGCCTCCTGTGACTCACAGACCAATGACAGCGATTGGCATCTCCATCATAATTGCCCTTCTTTATCCTGCCCACATCACTCCAGACACTAAGTGCCGTCTTTGTGATCACATCAAAACCCAACAATTCAAGCTATCCCCTGTTTCTGAGTCAGTTTTTTTCACAAGGACCTTTTTCTTTTTCTTTTTTCCTTCCCTGCATTTACCAACTTCACACAGACAACTCAATTTGCTTCACTTGTCACGGTCTGTTAAAAGACATTTGCTTTGGTTAGGTTTGGCAGGAATAGATTCTCTAGGACACACAATGTGTTCGAAGGAGCTTTTTGTTAGTTGTTTATTTCATATCTCAGTAACAATATATGACACGGCATCATTTTCTGGTCATTTCATAATGAAATAGTCTGTTTGAAATAACCACTGGGAGTGAAATACTTGACAAATGAAAAGTACTGAGTGGTGCAGAATAATCCGTTTTTTCTGGGAAATTTGAGCTTGCATGCCGCTGTTATTATCAATTTAGAGGCTGTAATTGTGTTTCACAATGTCTCACTATATGACTTAATCACGTGCGATTCTATTGACAGATGAATAACCCACCAAACCTAATGTTAAATTTGAATTCTTCATGTTTCCACTGCTTGTTTTCCATCTTTGTCCTGTCAAGAATGAGGATGAGATGGTTAATAGAAGTTAGGACTGATTATATCCTCTAAAATGCTTGATTCAAAAGAGCCAGAACCTGTTTAGTCGGTTGAATTATAGTCTTGTTTTGCCTTATGTTGGCTTTTACCTTGATCCCTGTGTCTTCTTAGGTTGGCACTCGTTGGTTTGTGTGCTTTAAAAACATTGCTGGTTGTGTTCATCTATCTTGTGATTTATTTGTTGTTCATTTTCTGTTTTGCAAATTATATCTAGTAACGACTCTTTCCTGGAAAAAAAAAATGAGTTGTGCTCTTTTTTTTGTTTCCTCCGGGAACCAGACATGTCCAAACTCTTATTCTGACCTTGTCACTTTCCCCGAGTCTCAATCTCACGACTGCGTATCCACTGACTCATGCAGAACACCATCATGCTGGGAGGAACGGCCAACACGCCGGGACAGCCGCTGGGAACGCCGGCCGCCGTGCAGCCGGGTTCTGCTTCCACAGCAGTTACACAGAGGGTTCCCTCCCTCGCTCCAACAGCTATCTCAGCTGTAAGAGAGAAGTACTAACCTTGAATGATTTACTTATTTGTCCTGGTAATCTTTTCAAAATCAAAATGTGTTCTGCTTCACATTTCAACCGTGTGTCCAATGTGAATATTTAATAATATTAATAATATAATAATGCCGTTTTGCGTGCGTGTGCTTGCAGGAGACACTGGAGAACGTAAAGAAGTGTAGAAACTTTCTGTCCACGTTGATCAAGCTGGCGTCCAGCGGGAAACAGTCTTCTGAGACGACAGCCAACGTCAAGGAGCTGGTCAAGAGCTTGCTGGTACATATCTTTATTGTCTTTTTCTGTCATTCCCTCAATCTGTTTTCTCCACAAATTTGATCCATTATTTGATTCTGATCCATTCTCTTGTGTTTATTCTTCAACAGGAAGCGAAGCTCGAACCAGAAGATTTCACCAGCAGGTTGTACCGGGAGCTCAGCTCCTCGCCGCAGCCGTACCTCGTGCCTTTCCTGAAGGTGAGATCGGTGACACGCCGGCACATGTAACGGTTAATGCTGCCTGGACCCCTTTTCTAATACATACTGTAGCTGACCCTGTGGTTACTCTTCAATTCATTTAGGTATACTGTCATCCTTTTGTAGGCGTTGCAGACTCCTAGCTGTCTAAACCTACTTTTCTTTAAAGTCAGAGGTACAATACACGGACATCTTTGTGTTGTGTTCACTTCTCGCCGAGACGCGACGGCATTGCACGGCTTCTTACATAGACAATGAATGGGAAGCGTGGAAATAACGCTACCTGAGAGCTCTGCAACTCTTAAAAAGGAATCATAAAATTTAATTGTATTATGATTAATTGATTTAATTGTATTATGATGTGGAAAGGACCCATCATCACTATTATGTTCACTCTGCCTGCAGAGAAGTCTCCCAGCACTGCGTCAGATGACCCCTGACTCCGAGGCCTTCATCCAGCAGAGCCTGCTGCCTCTCCCCAGCTCTCAGCCCACTACAGCAGCAGCAGCAACCCCCACGGCCCTCACTGCCGTGGTGCTGAGACCCCCCGTCTCCACGGCCGCCACTACGGCCACCAGCAACGCCGCCACCAAAACCACGGTCATCAGCCTCACCCAGACTCCTCACAGCAAACCCGGACTCGTAAGTTACTACAGTCACCGGCATGGACATAGAAGTTTTTTTGACTTCTATTACTTTCCTGTGCAGTTTATTCTGTGTTTCTCATTCTTTGTGGCCGGATGTGCACAGATAGTGCCCCAGCAACAGGGCACGATGGCGAGGCCACAGGTGACGCTGGCTCAGTCTCCCTTGGTAACGCTCAGAGGGCAATCTCATAGTCGCATCATTGTGGGCCAGCCGTTACAGACAGGTGTGTGTTCAACGGTCACATGCGCTTCTTTTACTGTTCCTAGTTCCCTCTGAGCCTGTCTGGACTTCATCTCTCACCCATTTATCTGTACAGTGTGGAAGTGCTGCCACCTTGTGGATACTATCTGTAATCGCAGGAAAACTCGTACAGAGATGCCAGAGATGCCACATTTGCCACACTTAAATAAAAATAAAAAAATAGAATGATGACAGAATTCTAGCCAAAGTGCAGGTTTTTATTTTATTTATGTTAACTGTCACTACAATTCCTTCCCCTCCGTCAGCAGCAGTATTAATCTGGATCTGTTTATTTCTATTAATTCCATCAGTGAAGCAGACGTTGTCTCCGGGAGGTAAAGGAGCACAGCTCGTCAGTCAGTCCTCTCTCACTGCTGCTCAGAAGAACAAGCTGAAGGAAGCGGGAGGAGGGACCTTCAGGTTTGTCACACGTCTACGGAAATACATCAGTGTCTTTTAAATGCCTGTCTCCAAATAGTCAGCTTTCCAGCATTTTATATTTATATGTATATGTGTATCAACAAGGCTGTTTGGCTCCAGAGAACTACAACTCACTGGATATTTTTCCCTTTTTTGGGCCGTTCTCTGTAAACACTTGAGATGGTTGTGCGTGAAAATCTGCACTTCAACATATTGTCTACATGCCTAAATGCATTGAGTTGCTGCCATGTGATTGGCTGATTAGATTAGATTTGCATTAACGAGCGACGAGTATATAAATATATATATATATATATATATACTGTATGCATCAATATAGCAGCAAATAACAATGTTTGCTATGTAAAGATATAGTGGAGTAATATCTACCTGAGCAGAGAATGAACTTGCCCTCCCTCTGTGTGTGTTGTTATAAGAGTGTCTCCGTCCTGAGCCACCATGTTGAGAGCTTAGAGAGGCAATCAGAATGCTCCCAATCTGGAATTATGTGGTTTTTAAGACAGCAAATACCACTTTGAAATATTTATAAGCATATTGACTCCTGGTTTCTGTTCTTATTTTACCACCCTGGTGTTGTATAATAATAAATAGTTAAGATAATGACTACATAAATTAGCAAATGTGTCTGTGTTAACCTAATTACCCCATAAGCAGAAACTTTTATGGGTGATATATCATGGTAGATACAACTTTTTCTTTCACAGTCGACAAAAAACTGGGGCAACATGGCCCGAGGCAGACCGAGGGGCAATTTGGCTTTCAGACAGCAGTCAATGATAATAAATACAGATATAGATAGGATTTATTACAGGGCTTTATTGTATCACATTAGACCGTACAAGTGTAACTAATAGACTGTTTCATGCTGTGAATTTGTGAGCATTAAATACCGATTTGATTTAAGGGTCCATAAATCTCTCTAATGTCTCCAATCAATTAATCAGTGAATTAATTGACTTTATATGTACCTTTCAAACAAATCAAATTCACTTCCAAGTGCTTTACACGTAACAGGCAACACTTAGAATGTTAAAAACAAAACAAAAAAAGTTGATAAAATAAGTTAAACGAATAATACTGATTCTATAATAGAAAATATATAAGAAATATAATAAATAAGATATATAATTATAAATAATAAAACCACAAAATGAAAAAAATATATATATTTATAAACTGCTGAAACAAAGCAGTGTTACCTCACTGTGTCTTTGGTTTATCTTAATGTTTTCTGATTAAATGAGAGGTTTTAATTCAGTAACACTAGCCCTAAGCTACAAAACAACCAAAGCGGCAAAAAGATAATAATTAAAAGTATTTTTTAAGTAATTTTATAAGTGTTGATGCCCTAGAGATTCATTAAATGTATCTATTTTCCCTGGTGTAATGCAATGACTTACTTATTACTGATTCATAAAATTTCAATAAATGACTCATTAAAGTTGGTGCATCCTTTGATGCTTCATTTAAATTGTATGGATGTGTGTATGTACGATTGCTTTTCCTGTAGCAGGCTATTTGTATGTATTTCACACATCTGTCAAAACTCAATAAAAATATTTGTGAGGAAAAATAAATCCCTGGTTGAGCTCCTCAGGGATGGGAATTCATTGCTGTCTGCTAAACTACCACCAGGGGGCACCAAAGGTAGCACTCATCAATGCTACACATCATTGCCTGGAGGCGTACATGTGTGTTATGCTTAATATGAATGATGTGTTTTTTAAGTACAGTTATTTGAGGAGACACTGTGATGAGGCCGTGTGAGGAATTATCTTAGATTACATGTTTTTAGCTCCTTGTTTGTTTAATTACGTGACTTAATTTAGTTGCGGACTCGTTTTCATCCAGGGATGACGATGACATCAACGACGTGGCCTCCATGGCGGGAGTCAACTTGTCGGAGGAGAGTGCCCGTATCTTAGCAACCAACTCTGAGCTCGTTGGCACGGTGACCCGCTCCTGTAAGGACGAGCCCTTCCTCTCCACGGCTTTGCTCACCCGGAGAGCTCTGGAGATCGGTGAGACGCGCAAACCTCAACCACGTTCTCGCTATTTGTGTTTTAAAGGTCGTCAACCTGTCCAAATCTTTTATCCTCCTCCTTGTTGTGACAGGCAAGAGGTTCGGCGTCGGCGAGCTGGGCACGGACGTCATCGACTACATCTCCCACGCCGCCCAGCAGCGGCTGCGAAACCTGCTGGAAAGGGTGTCGCAAGTGGCGCAGCAGAAAAACATCTCCTTCAAGGTGATTATTGATCCCGGTGGTGAGAGAGCAGCTGCCATTCATTGCGTCTCACCTGTCTCCCCCCCCCCCCTCCATTCACGCTGCAGGAGGACGAGCGGTGCGAGCAGGTCGACGACGTGCGGAGCCAGCTCAAGTTCTTTGATCAGCTGGATCAGATGGAGAAGCAGAGAAAGGAAGAGCAGGAGAGAGAGATCCTACTGAAGGCCGCCAAGGTAAACACACACACACACACACACACACACACACGCTGTTGTAATTCACAAAGACAAGGCGAGTGAGGACCCTGACTCAGTGGCATTACTGCTAACAGTCAGATCTGCTAACAGCGAGCAAGCGGATGAATAAAACAGCCGAATGAATAAATTGAACATATCCATGTTGAAATATTTAAATGCCCTTTGCCCTACTGCAGTCCCGGTCACGGCAGGAGGACCCCGAGCAGCTCCGACTCAAACAGAAGGCCAAAGAGGCAAGTACAAATGTGCTAAGTGACTGTGATTTGCTGTCTTTGTGAAGCATTATAATGTATCTTTATAAATATATATATATATATATATATACACACACACAAAAGGCTTAATGGTCATCACATCTAACTAACTCATTATTAGCAACCTTGAATCCTGCCATCAGACATCCATTCCTTCTAGTAAAACACATTAAAGTTTAAGTCCAGAATGCTACTTTGTCATGATGATGATGATGACTAAGAACTGCAAAGAGTCCAGCCAGAGTTCTGCTGAAGGCCGTAATTGTTCCAAATTAAACGGACTTCATCATCAAAACAAACACCTTGCTGTTTGAAAAAACAGGACGTTTTTTTTAGGAATTCTACATAAAAAGATATTGCTTAATATTATGATAATAATACATTTTATTTATGGGCGCCTTTCAGGACACCTTACATGTAAAAAAACAGAAAAGTATAAACAGACCAAACATAAATATAAACCATGTAGTATATTTTCAGAATACCAAAGACAGTTCAGGCACATTTGAAAAAATAAAAATAAGGATATATTATGAGATTATAATCATGATGGAAGGCGTGATTAATCCTCTCAGCGCTGTAATGATCAGGTAATCAGGACCCAGGTAAGACGTCTGCCATATGGTCCTCTGATGGCGAGGCATTAGAGCATTTCACATCTACGCATCATTTGTGAGACTAATCGTCGTGTTATTGCTCGTATTCCAGATGCAGCAGCAGGAGCTGGCTCAGATCAGACAGAGAGAAGCCAACCTAACGGCGCTGGCAGCCATCGGCCCGAGGAAGAAGAGGAAAATGGACTCTCCCGTACGAGGCGCCGGTGCAGAGGTGACCATTTGGCTTTAGTTGTGCTTATTTTGAATTATTTTCAAAATCGACAAAGAAAATGGTCAATAAAGAAAAGTAAATGTGTTTGCTTGTGCTCCCAGGGCTCGGGGTCCGGCCCCTCTCAGCCCGGAGGCTCCGGAGGATCCGGCTCCAGACAGTTTATGCGACAGCGTATCACCAGAGTGAACCTCAGGGACCTGCTCTTCTGCCTGGAGAATGAAAGAGGGACCAGTCGCTCACACCTGCTCTATAAAGGCTTCCTCAAATAAAGAAACGACTCTCTCTGGTGGCATTGAGGCAGCCCGAGTCTGTCTGTCCGTGGGAGGAGAATTATCCGGAACACTGAAGAGACGTCTTTTCCTTTTAAAAGCCTCTTCAAGCTGCGAGGTCTTGTGTTTTTCAGAGGAGCACATATTTGAGCTCGGCCCTGAATTCGGCGAGCCTCGGAGCTCGGTGTGCTTCTCTAGAGACCGGTTGAACCCGACTATACTCCGGTCCTGCACTACTCCAACACACCACCGGGGGGGGAATGTCTTCAAGTGAACTGAGCACTTCAGACCCGAAGACCTCGTCGGTGTTGTGAAGTGTTTCCACCACAAAAACCATGTGACCGTGACCATGTTCACATCGACGCTCTGTTTATTTAAGTTCTTAACAGAGATTTTTAATTTATCACACATTTATACGATATTTTAGTACCCTTTTAATGCCTGTGGATTGTTTTACAGACTAATCTTGACCGGCCTTTGTCATCTCCTCAGTTGCCTTCTTAACAAAATTAAGCCATATGGACTAGAATGTGTTGATCAGCTTTCAGTAACTTCATCGATCTCGGCGGTTGTTGCACTTTTGATTTTTTTTTTTCCCGTTATCAGCTCTCCTTCATTTGTCTTCGCTGGATTGGAAACAGAAATGTCTGCACGTCATAAGGAATTCAAAAATATATATGGTTTTTCTCCCAGACGCGGCGGTTTAAAGCGAAATTCTAGCTTTTTATTCAGATTCCAGCACATTAACTACAAAGCCTCCACTTTACATTTCCAATCGATCACTTCTGAAGCCGTACTCGATTCATTCCCACATCTCGCCTACATCAGCAGTTTTCCATTCATTCCTTCAGCTACGATATCAGATTAAATTTAAAGAGCGTCTCCTCCTATCGTCGAGGAGTGATCGCCGTTCGCCGTCGCACACGTTGATTTCAAAAGTCTGCAGCTTTTCTGCCGTCGGTTGATTTAAAGCGTCCCAAGAAAAGATTTGAATTCTGAAAATAATAACGTGGATTTGGCTCTGTGTGTGTTTTAATAATAATTATACAGAGAAGCCATTTCCCTGCCTTTTCGAGCTGCAGACTTCTCAAACAAGAGTGTGCAATGTTTAAGTAAGCTTTGATTAACATTTGTTTGGGCAGGATGTTCAACGTGACGGATTTCAAGCACATTTTTAATCTCTGCTCTGTTGTGCCATAAAAGAAGATAACGTGACGGGACAGCCGAGTGGGTAGGAGTTAGTGTGGTGTATCTGAGGTTGTTAGTATTGTGAAGCATCCAGGCAGCTGGTTATGGAAGTATTTCTGTGCCATCTGAGTTTGAATATGAATTTCTAAGATTTCATTTTTCATTATCAAAATCAGACTTTGAATTTTAAAACCCATCAAATTTCTAGCACTGAAATTGTTTTGCCTCTGAATTTGAAAAAAAATCAGTGTAAAAAAAATCAAAACCTCAAAAATGTCAGTGTAAAAAAAAAATTCAACATCTCAAAAAAATTCTGTCTAAAAATTTAAATCTTAGAAATTCATATTCAAACTCAGATGGCACAGAAATACTTCCATAGCTGATCACCGGCCATAATGTGAATTTTAAATGATTGCGTGTTTAGACTGAATCCCAGTGTTGTTGATTTACAGTCATTTAAGTGACTCACACACTTTCCAATAAGTCGTGTGTCCACGTTTTTATATTTATAGCATAAACAACACGGAACGAGGGCTGCACTTTGACAGATCACTTTTCTAAAAACAGGTCGGATCAGATGGACATACCCACTTTATAACGTTTTATATTTGTAGCGCACATACAAATTTTGGTCTTTATACCGTTGTCATTTTATGAAAGAATGTTTATCGGCAAAATTTGTATTACTGTGTATATATTTAAGTTTGCTACAAATCACTTTAAATCGGGCAAATGTGTCTTATTTTCCGTACGGTAGAGATGACAAATGAGATAAGTGTATGATACTTTATTGCCAATATCTTGTACATTTTGCACATTTTGTTTATATGTAAAAAAAAATCTGATTTTTAAGAGACAAAAAAGTTTTTAATTGCTATTTTATAATGGATCTAAAAAGAATGGTCTCTATTAAAACAAACAAACAGAAAATACAACTATCTTGATTGTCTGTTTTTGTGGGAGGTCCTTAAAGCCTTAAATACAACAGTAATTTTTTTTTACCTTATATTTCTGAAAACAAACTATCGAAGAATTTAAAGAGCCTAAATAAAAAATATTACATTTATTATGTAAAAAGAGAGAATACAGTCGATTCATAATGAATCTGGAGTCTATGAACAAACTGTTGTATCTACAGTTATAATAGGAAATTAGAAAAAAAAACTCACTGCAAACGTAACCATATTTATTGATTTGAATATTTATACAATAACGACAGTGCTTGAAAAAAGTGATTTGACTACTAAGGGGGCTGCACGGTGGTGTAGTGGGTAGCACTCTCGCCTCACAGCAAGAGGGTCCTGGGTTCGATTCCCGGGTCGGCCCGGGTTCCTTCTGTGTGGAGTTTGCATGTTCTCCCCGTGTAAGCGTGGGTTCTCTCCGGGTTCTCCGGCTTCCTCCCACAGTCCAAAGACATGCAGGATGGGGATAGGTTCATTGGTGACTCTAAATTGCCCGTAGGTGTGAATGTGAGCGTGAATGGTTGTTTGTCTCTACATGTCAGCCCTGTGATAGACTGGCGTCCTGTCCAGGGTGTACCCTGCCTTCGCCCAATGACAGCTGGCATCGGCTCCAGCCCCCCCGTGACCCTAAATACAGGATAAGTGGTAGAAAATGGATGGATGGATGGACTACTAAGGGTCTGAGCCTGGCAGAATTTATTCTTTCATTTTAAAAAAAACCTGTAATTCTTCCGTTAGAAGGGAAGGAACTAGAAGAGCAAAGTGTGGTGGACTTACTGTGACAATGACTAAATCATTGGGTACTTTGTCTTATCATGTTCACACACAAAACATGGCTTAGCCTATATTCTGGGTAATAAAAAAAAAACCATGATATTTATGAGTTCTGGGATTGAATGAAGGAAGCTATTCATGGTACAATAGTTACTGAATCCAAGTCGTTATTCACCCGCTGGAGGGACGTTTTATGGATATGGGATGTTTTAAAGTGATCTAGTGTGACGGCTTTCTGAGCTCCTCGGAAATACAGTCACTTTGATGCAAATATAAAGGGACGTGTACTTTGGCTACAAATAGGGGTGGGTAAAAATATCGATACGGCAATATATCGCAATACTTTGCCGCCCAATTCAATATCGATTTTTCAACTCCAAAGATCAATTTAAAAAAAAAAAGACGTTGTGAATGCAGTTTTTTATCTTTTTTCATTTAATTTTCAATATATCTTGATATTGTGATATGTATCGTATCGTGACCAAAGTATCGTGATACGTATCGTGAGGCTCTTGCCAATACTCACCCCTAGCTCCAAATCAAGTTTCCTTGTAAAAAAACAAAGTATTTTTGTGATTCCATGACTATATTTCCAATGACATCCTTTACAGAATAAATCCTGTGAGGAAATGATGGGGGATCTCAACTCGACTGACCAATGGTGTAGCTCCATCCCTGAGGTGCAGCCTGCATGCAGACAGGTGAGTACAACAACACACCCGTTGTGATGTTGTTAATGCTGTAACGTGTGTTTGTGGCTGCAGCTGGTGATGTTTTATTCTGCTGATGATTCTAATGGTTGTTTAATTTTGGAGCCTCAGTGCCACAAAGAGCCACAGCGCTTTTTGATTTATTAATTAAGGGTCATCCTTGTTTGATTGGCTGGCTTTTTTGTCTTTTTTTCTGGTTCCACTGGGGGAAGCAGGTTGGAATGGTTGTGTGCTCAGACTGCAAAGTGCCGTTTGTATAAAAATAACATACGGTTGCTATAGATGTACATGTACTTGAGTACAGTATCCTGGTACTCTTTCCGTCCCGATTCCAGTGGCGGAAAGTTAACAATATTCACTCAAGTACACTTGATTTATAGTTGTTCTTTACTTGAGCATTTCTGTTGTGATGTCACTTACTTTGCAGATTAATACACAATGTAATCAATACATAACTTATAAAGTATTATTATGTATAAAGATGAGACTTGATTGATCTATGATTGAACCGCCATCACCAGCTGCAACATTAGTCATTAAAGTCGATATAACAACTATAATATAATCTATATTGTTTTGCATAAGGAGCACTTTTACTTTTAGTGTATTTTGACAGTAATACTGCTTTACAACAAAGTGAAGTAACAAGTGAATGAATTTAGTCTTCAACGTCTTCCAACTACTTTTTATTTTTATTTGTATTGTCTCTTGAAACTGTTTTCCAGAATAATTCAAAGTTGCAGCCATAAAACCCCAAATCAGATCTAGAAACCGATGACTTAAATAACTACAGATCAATATAGAGGAGCAGAACCGAGCAGCTCCACAGGGGGGCGCTGTCGCACCACCTTAACAACCCACCACCACTGAACACCTGTCATCTGTCATCACAGCATGTATGACCTGCGTGCATACATTGTATGGCTTTTACCACCATATGCTACGACTCAACGTCCTATTCATTAAAACCGCCGTTTGTTTTTTAAATGATGCACATTAATAGTTTATTATTATGATATTTATTTGGAGGATCCTCCACACACAAACAGATGGACGTCTCCGTTAAGGATCACATTTGGTGGATTGTGAGGATTAGAAAGTGATCTCTCACACCGTGGTCTCCCTGGTCTCGGCCTGGCAGACGTCTAAGTCTCCTCCAGTATGAGTTGTCAGGCTGTATTTGCTGATGTTACTCTGGGACACCGAACTCAATTCCACTGTCTTGTTTGATTTTGCATAATGAGATGCTGCTGGCTGCTCACAGGATAATGTCTTTGAGTGACAGCCATGAAGATGAACGAATAAATTCCCCCAACATTTTTTTTTTTTTTGTGTTCCAGAAGTTGAGTTTAAATACGACAAAACAAGACTTCACTGAACCCCAATGTACCACTCGTTATTAACAGGTTTCATACGTTTTGGGGGGAAGTAGGCACATTGAAACATAGATTATTATTATTATTATTTTTAACACTATTGCTCTCCTGCTATGAATGAATGAATATTATATATTATATATAATATATATATATATATATATACATCCATCAAAATGGCATTTTCGCACACTATTAAATTGTTACTTGTGAACTTCCGGACCGAGAGATGAAAAGTCTCCCGACAGCAACAGTCCAGATGAAAAGCATGCATAACTCAACACAAGAATATAAATATAGATATATTTCAGACGTTTCTTCTTCTTTGGAGGAAGATTTCAGGAGGCGACGAGCTTTTCATCTGTCAGCCGCCGTGTAGTCTGAACTCTGAACTCCGTTGCCCGGGGAGACGCCGCCGGTTGAGCTTTGACGGCTAGAAGGATGATCCTCCAGCCACCGGAGAATAATGTTTTTTATGGCCTCTGAATAAAATAATAAGTTAAAAACAAATGATAATCTGACAGAAATGAAGAAAGTTATTCCCAAAGACGGGGTCGGGACCGACTCAAGGTTTTATTCGTGTCACCAAATAAATTTGAAGAATTCCTTCCAGAATCTTTAATTTCACATTTATAGCTGCAGTACAGCTTTTATGCCACACGGGGGAGCCTCAGTGTTCATGTTGTTAAAGGCGATTGTACATGCACAAATAACCGGTTAACTCCCCGTAGATGGTCTTGTTTATAAAATATTATACATGCATATGTTTTTAACACAGAAAGATAAAGATGAAAGGGATTTATCTTTTTAGAAGGGCTGGTTAATCAATCCATGATAATCTAATGTGATTAAAATGGACAGAAATATTCACTTTTTAGTTTAGTTTTGTTACAGCAGCACCAACAATGATTGTAAAATGCAACTTTTGACATTTGGAAATTAAGCAGAATGAACTGGAAGGACTCTTTTTTTTTTAGAAGAAGAAACACAAAACTCGAGGAAGATTAAATACAAAAAGCATTTAAATTGATCTGCTAGTCAGAGTTCAAGTGCAATACATTGGCATATTTCTCATGAAATGCAATGATTTTAACTTTTATAACAAACCACGACCCCCCCCTTTTCCTAAATTCTTCTTCACGTTTGGTGATTCATGTAGGAAATGTTTTTCTTGGTAGAAAAATGTCACAATAATGAATCAATGAGTATCTCTGTCCTCGCCGTGGGTCTTTCAAATCGTCTTAAAAGGATGCTTGAATATGAAATTAATTGTTATTATTAATCCTATGTCACGCTGGCATCACATTGATTAGACAACGTAGTAAAGGAAGACCAGCCGTTACTTAGAGGAATAAAATGTTAAAGAAAACCCCCAAAAAACTGCCTGATTAAACAGAAAGTCTGGCGATATCTAAAATTGAATTTGGACATTGATGCGTTGAAAATGAAAAGATAGATGTCAAGATTAAATATTATCTCGCTGAATCAGAAATGCCTGTTTGATTCCCGAGTTAATAAATCAGAAAAAAAAAGAAAAAAAAGCCTGTCTTGTCATTCTGTAGCTGGCAGCTTGGTCCGGGATTATAATGACAAACAGTGTGTGTGTGTGTGTGTGTGTGTGTGTGTGTGTGTGTGTGTGTGTGTGTGTGTGTGTGTGTGAAGCAGTTTACTTTATTTCATTTAAAGTTTTCCTGCGATCTCAAAGTGATGTTGTAAACAGAATAAAAGCATCAGTAACATCATCCAAAAGTAGAATCTCCTGACCTTTGACCCCTCTCCGTCTCCTTTATTCTCTAACAGAACGTTCGGAGCTCAGTGTAGAAAAGAGCCTTACTGATTTAAAATTCAGGGTGAAATCACGCCTGAAATCAACCAAATGAATTGAAATTCATTTAAATTCTTTGTGTTGTAATTTTCAGATGTAATTAATGGAGTACCTATAATAATAGAGGGTCATTCCAAGACGACTCACCTAGGGGTCACCAGGTCACCCTCCTCTGATTTAACTGGAAAAACAACTTAAATGTAGATCTATATGTTTCTACCCGTAAAAAAAATGAACGTTTCAGAAATACAGACCTTTTTATTCAATACGATCTATATTTTTTATAATGAAGGCATCAGTTAGGATGCATATTTATCACTCTATAGGAATCTAAACATGTCTAACATAAGGTGAAACACTACAATAATAATACAAGTATACACATATTTCTTTGGTTCCTTTGATGCACGTTTATGATGTTTGATTAATGCATGATTGTTATATTTGAATGCAAGCATCCAAATAAGGATAACACTTTACCACTGGTTCCATATCTACACTCCTCTAGTTCAACCTTTCCATGAAAGGTCCTGAAATTTATCCTGAAATGATTTTCTTGAGACAAAAAACAGCAGATTGGTTTCCTTTTTGTCAGCCATCTTAGTTGGAAGCAGCTGGTTATATTCCACAGACTGATGGACTGGTTGCACTGGTTTTACTGGATTGTGAGGATGCAGGTTCCCCATCATGACTCCTCTCAAAGGTCGGGGGAAGAAACCTGCACGGCTGCATCTGAATCGTCCCATAATGCATTTCCTCAGCGGTTTCCTGAACGTGTCACACGTCCGGTCGCATTCCTGAGGAACGGCGGCGTGATGAAGACGAGGAGTCCGGTCGGCAGTAATTAGCGTTGACTCCCTCGTCTTCCTCGGTGGGATGAGTTCCCTCCGGGCCGAGAGACAACCTCCGCCTGCATCCTCTGCGCATAATTGAGCAAATTAGCTGTGAACAGCTGTTACCTGTTGAAATGACCTGCTTTCATTTTTTACCGCCGTGGACAACGAGGTCTGATAGCATCTGCATGCTACAGCTGTCAGCCGATTCCACGCTTTTAATATATCACCACAAACATAATTACCCCCCCCCCCCCCCCATCCCGACATCTCTTCTTTTATGGATCCTACAAATCGTGTGCATAAATCTCTCACCACGGTCGGACCGGAAGCCTCGGACTTCATCAAACTGCTTTATTTTTTGCGGTGAAAGGAGACTGAGGTGGTTCAGGCGTCTGGTAAGGAGCTCCCTGGACCTCCCTAGGGAGGGGGTGGGGGGGGGGGGGGGGGCAGCTGGGAGGAGGCCACAGGGGAGACCCAGGACTAGGTGGAGAGGTTTTATCTCCACATGTGCGTCACATGTTTGGGGTCCAGATGCCATTAAAACCCACGACAACGTGTCAACTTAGTGTTCCTATTTCACATATATTTCCCCCGGAGCCTCCAGGTGGATGCTGGGAGGTGGAGGGGTTTGGACGGAGTAGAGAGCCGAAGGGGGGAGATGTTGTAGCTTAAATAGACCGCTAATAGGGAGGATGTGAATGGGAGAAGATTATTGGACAATGAGGTGCGTCACATGACTATACAGGTGCAGCTCGAGTTGTCTGCCTGAACGAGCTCGCAGGCTTTGCTCCGTTTTGTTGCAAAATCCCAAAGTGGCCAAAAATAAATACATAAAAATAAGTGCAACTTCAAAAAACATTTAAAAAAAAATCCAATCATGTTCTGCAAAAATGAAAAAAAAGAAGAAAAAAAAAATTTGTTGGATATTTTTTATTCAAAGTGCTTTACACTTTGCCCGCCACTCACACACACACACACACACACACACACACACACACACACACTCACACACACACACACACACACACACACACACTCACACACACACACACACACACACACACACACACACACACACACACACACACACACACACACACACACACACACACACACAGCTGCCAAATGAGGAAATACATTTTTCACACCATGAAAGGATTACCTGAACAAAATAATGAATTTATAGAGCAGGTGTCCAAATGGAGAAAACCTCTCTCTCTCTCTCTCTCCCTCTCTCTCCCCCTCCCCCCCTCTCTCCCTCCCTCCCCCCCTCCCCCTCCCTCCCAGCCATGTTTATTGTCTACTGTAGCAGAATTCATGTCCATCACTCATCTGCTCGTCATTGAATCTGCATCGTCGTTCTTCTCCTCGTCGTAGTTTCGCTGATCGCAGGAATGCGATGTCGACAAACTTAATCTGCCTTTTCCAGTGAAGGTGATCCGACATGTGAAGTAAAGAGAGTAACAGCAGGCAGTGGATTTCTACTTTAAACCTTCTGTTTTATCTGAGCTGCATGTGTTGTCTCGTTTGTGCAGAATAGAGATTTTGGAATCCATTATTATTTGGACAAAAACAGTTAAAATGCCCCCAAAAATGGATCCATCATGTAGTTAAAACGAGCTCAGCAGTAACATAAAACAAGCAAGATAGAGACTCCATGAGTTTATTCCCCCATAGACTCTAAACTCTGGAGACGGTTCTGGTGTGGAAATAGAAACTGGAAGATTTGGAACCGAGCATGAGAGCACAAAAGGGATTTGAATGTAAAACATTTCACATCCGGCGAAACAATAACAACCTCTTTTCTTTCTTTTTTTCTGGCAGCCTTTTATCATTGTACTTTATTGTACTCCAATTCCCAATACTTTATCTCCCCGATTAATATTTTAGATTTGAGTCATGGAAAAATAAAGCATTTACTGTCTTGCTAAGATCTCATAATTCAAACGTCGGTCCACTTTTTTAACATTTTAATGGGAAATAAATCGTCTGGATGTGGATTACATATTTCTGATGAAAAGATAGCATCAGAAGATTGCTGCCGTTCATGCTCGTTAACCAATTTTCCAGACGTTGAAGTAGAGATGTAGTAGAGGTGCTGGAAATCCTTGAAAACACTTGCATTTTAGTGTGGTGTTTTCAAGGTTAATTTAGAATAAAGGTCTTGAAATGTGTGTTGTATGTGATGACATCTATGATAGAACAGAGGAAAGAAGATCTCCATATTTGAGGGACTGAAAACAGCATTTTCTGACATTTCTTTATGAAAAATGACTTTTGATGATGAACAGATGATGAAAATAGTTGGTGATTATATTTCTGTGGATCTGTTAGTGGAATTAGTTTTCCTTTCATTTGTGGTCCTTCTGTAAAAAGCTGTCTCCAAACATCATGTTGGTTGTTTAGAGGACAATAACATCTCATTTAATGTGATGAACAAGTGACATAATAAGTAGACTGAATACTGACCATTGGATTGATACAAAGATGGAGTTTACCACAGCTGGAAGGGCTGGAAAAGCATGGAAATGCACCTGGAAAAGTGCTTGAATTTGCCTTTGGAGAAGGTGTAGAAGCTGACAGATGGTGGTATCTGTTGACGGCGGCGGTGATAGATAGCCACTCTGTGAATAACTGTGGAGCATAATATGATTTGGATGTAAGAATGGAATCTAAATCTGATTTCTGGCGGTATGACGGGCCCGGAGCGTCGCTCCTTGTTATCTCCATCCCTCGCCAGCTGTAACGCGGTCAGCTGTTCTCTCTTTGACGGGGGGGGGGACACGCCTCCCATCACAACACTCATCCTAACTGTGTTTTCCTTTTTAGAAAGCTTTTTTGTTATGTTGGAGAGGCCGATGTAAACTTTCAGGATTGTGGTTTCATGGTCCTCTTGACTGTTTGAACCCTCTCTCATTCCTCCTGAGAGCCTCCCCCTCCTCCCCCCTTTCCTCTGCAGTGCGGT
>NC_139922.1:28377950-28437372 GCF_963514095.1 Eutrigla gurnardus | reverse complement strand
GAAAAATGTAAAAAAAAAGTGAAATAAGTCAACAAAAAGGCAGAGTATAGAATGTCGAAAAAAGACAAAAAAATGTAGAAAAAAAGTAGACTTTTATCGAAAAAAAGTGAAAAAAGTACTTTTATTGAAAAAGTCAACAAAAGGCAGAGTATAGAATGTCGAAAAAAGTCATAAAAATTTAGAAAAAAGTGGACTTTTGTCATTAAAAAAAGTGAAAAAAGTCATAGTATAGTATGTGGGAAAAAAGTGAAAAAAGTTGACTTTTATGTCAAAAAAAGTGAAAAAAGTCGTAGTACAGTATGTCGAAAAGTGAAAAAAAGTCTGTAGTATGTCAAAAAAAAGCCCAAATGTCTGTGTTGTTTCATAGCAACGGAAAATCCAATGAAACCTATAAAAACATTCATTCATTTACTTGACCAACTTCACACCATTTTATTTCTTCTTGAGCAGCATAAAACAAAGGTTTGCAATAGGAAATGGACAAAATGCACATTTGATAGTTTTGTTGTAGGATAGTATTGCTTCTCTTATAGCATCCTCATAAATTCATTGTATAGTATGCTATAAAAATGTCATGAAAAGGTTACAGTATAACATGATTTAAAATGTTCATATTAAAAATTACAAATGTACTTATTGTAAGTTGCTTTGGACAAAACTGACAAAGATTTTTTTATGTAAAAAAAAAAAGTCGTAGAAAAATGTCAAAAAAAATGTCAAAAAAGTAAACTTTTATTGAAAAAGTCAACAAAAGGCAGAGTATAGAATGTCGAAAAAAGTCATAAAAATGCAGAAGAAAGTGGACTTTTATCGAAAAAAGTCATAGTATAGTATGTGGAAAGAAGTGAAAAAGTTGACTTTTATGTAAAAAAAAAAAAGTGAAAAAAGTCGTAGTATAGTATGTGGAAAGAGTACATAAAAGTTGATTTTTATGTAAAGAAAGTCGTAGAAAAATATCAAAAAAGTGAAAAAAGTCTACTTTTATTGAAAAGTCAACAAAAGGCAGAGTATAGAATGTCGAAAAAAGTCATAAAAAAGTGAAAAAAGTCATAGTATAGTATAAAAGTTGATTTTTATGTAAAGAAAGTCGTAGAAAAATATCCAAAAACTGAAAAAAGTCTGCCTTTTGTTGACTTTTTCAATAAAAGTAGAGTATAGAATGCCGAAAAAAGTCATAAAAATGTAGAAAAAAAGTGAACTTTTGTCGTAAAAAAAGTGAAAAAGTCATAGTATAGTATGTGGAAAGAAGTGAAAAAGTTGACTTTTATGTAAAAAAAAAAAAGTGAAAAAAGTCGTAGTACAGTATGTGGAAAAAGTACATAAAAGTCGATTTTTATGTAAAAAAAGTCGTAGAAAAATGTAAAAAAAAAGTGAAATAAGTCAACAAAAGGCAGAGTATAGAATGTCGAAAAAAGACAAAAAAATGTAGAAAAAAAGTAGACTTTTATCGAAAAAAAGTGAAAAAAGTACTTTTATTGAAAAAGTCAACAAAAGGCAGAGTATAGAATGCCGAAAAAAGTCATAAAAATGTAGAAAAAAGTGAACTTTTGTCATAAAAAAAGTGAAAAAGTCATAGTATAGTATGTGGAAAAAAGTGAAAAAAGTTGACTTTTATGTCAAAAAAAGTGAAAAAAGTCATAGTACAGTATGTCGAAAAAGTGAAAAAAAGTCCGTAGTATGTAAAAAAAAAAGCCCAAATGTCTGTGTTGTTTCATAGCAATGGAAATCCAATGAAACCTATAAAAAACATTCATTCATTTACTTGACCAACTTCACACCATTTTTATTTCTTCGTGAGCAGCAAAAAACAAAGGTTTGCAATAGGAAATGGACAAAATGCACATTTGATAGTTTTGTTGTAGGATAGTATTGCTTCTCTTATAGCATCCTCATAAATTCATTGTATAGTATTCTATAAAAATGTCATGAAAAGGTTACAGTATAACATGATTTAAAATGTTCATATTAAAAATTACAAATGTACTTATTGTAAGTTGCTTTGGACAAAACTGACAAAGATTTTTTTTATGTAAAAAAAAAAAGTCAAAAAAGTAAACTTTTATTGAAAAAGTCAACAAAAGGCAGAGTATAGAATGTCGAAAAAAGTCATAAAAATGTAGAAGAAAGTGGACTTTTATCGAAAAAAGTCATAGTATAGTATGTGGAAAGAAGTGAAAAAGTTGACTTATGTAAAAAAAAAAGGTGAAAAAAGTCGTAGTATAGTATGTGGAAAGAGTACATAAAAGTTGATTTTTATGTAAAGAAAGTCGTAGAAAAATATCAAAAAAGTGAAAAAAAGTCTACTTTTATTGAAAAGTCAACAAAAGGCAGAGTATAGAATGTCGAAAAAAGTCATAAAAAGTGAAAAAAGTCATAGTATAGTATAAAAGTTGATTTTTATGTAAAGAAAGTCGTAGAAAAATATCCAAAAACTGAAAAAAGTCTGCCTTTTGTTGACTTTTTCAATAAAAGTAGAGTATAGAATGCCGAAAAAAGTCATAAAAATGTAGAAAAAAAGTGAACTTTTGTCGTAAAAAAAGTGAAAAAGTCATAGTATAGTATGTGGAAAGAAGTGAAAAAGTTGACTTATATGTAAAAAAAAAAAAAGTGAAAAAAGTCGTAGTACAGTATGTGGAAAAAGTACATAAAAGTCGATTTTTATGTAAAAAAAGTCGTAGAAAAATGTAAAAAAAAGTGAAATAAGTCAACAAAAGGCAGAGTATAGAATGTCGAAAAAAGACAAAAAATGTAGAAAAAAGTGGACTTTTGTCATAAAAAAAGTGAAAAAGTCAGTATAGTATGTGGAAAAAAGTGAAAAAAGTTGACTTTTATGTCAAAAAAAGTGAAAAAAGTCGTAGTACAGTATGTCGAAAAAATGAAAAAAAGGCTGTAGTATGTCAAAAAAAGTGAAAAAAGTTGACTTATACAAAAAAAAGAAAAGTCATACTATAGTATGTTGAAAAAGGTAAAAAAAGTTAGTGTAGTATGCCAAAAAAAAGTGAAAAAAGTAGACTTTTATTGAAAAAAGTGAAAAAACGTCACAGTATTGGAAGTCAAAAAAGTGAAAAATGTTGACTTTTATGTTGAAAAAGGTGAAGAAATCATAATATAGTATGTTGACTAAATGTTGAAAAAAGGTCATAGGTCATTATACTCTATTATACCACAAACAAATGTGATGAAAAGACAGTGTAATGTCATAAAATATGTCAGGCAAAATGTCATATTATAACATTCCAAAAAAATATAGTGCTTTTTTTATAAAGTTTGATGTATGCTTTAAAAAAAATAATCAGGAAATTGTTGCAGCATATGTCCTTAAAAAATAAACTATTTTATTTCCATGTTTTCAACATTTGGAGCACATGAATTAAATATAGAAGGAATTAAAGTAAGCAAAAAGAAGAAAGCATATAGGAACTATCCAGAAATGTCCTTTTTTCCGCCATTTAATCTGCTTCAGCTGTGAAAGCCTGTATTGGAAGATGCCTCTGACAAGCTTGACAAATGAACAGCCTTAATTGTGCTGATCATTTTAGCAAATGTTTGGCACCAAAACTAATTTAGAATATGAAAATCAATCACGGTCATATTTCAGCAGCTCAAACAGAAGCAGCTCAGAATTTAAAATGAGTTTGATTCCAACATAGTTGGAAATGTTTCCTGGTCTTCATTATTGTGTCTTTCTATGCGGAACCAGTGAGGCCTTAATTAATACACTGTCAGAATGATATGTGATGTCAATAAAGCCGTTTGTCTTAATGAGATTTATGCCCGAGTGTTTTAGAGATTTATGAAGTTTTCACAGCATGTGTGCCCCTTTCTAAGCACATATACAACCAATCAACTTTGGATGCTTTTAATTAGTATTCTTTCATTTGCTGTGAAAATACAAACTTGAAAAAAAAGAATTAATGACATGATACAATGATTTATTGATTTTTTTAAAGCATACTTTACACCATATTTTAGAACAGCACTATGATATTTTTTGGCATGCTATAACATGCCATTTTTTTATGACATTACACTATGACTTTATATATATACATATACACTTTTTTTTAACAATTTAAAAAAGATTATATATTGCTATAATTTAATGATAGTCTATATCTGACTTTATTAATGTTAAAAGGTGTATATGTATATATATATACATATATGCATATATATATATATACATATACACTTTTTAACAATTTTTCAAAACTATTGCTATAATTTAATTATATTGTCTATATCTGACTTTATTAATGGGTGATGCATCACTAAAATAAAATGTACTTTCTGTACTATGTTTGAAACCAAATTGCAACTTGACAAATTATATCACATTCACATACAAGTACAAAAACATTTTGGCGACAGAAAAGACAAGAGGCAGCATTCTTATAAGGAGGGGAAGTTTTATTTATAACACATGGTGCTGACAGGGAGTCTCTGGCTCAGCGTCTATATTACAAGGTTGATCTGCAAGGCTGCGCATTTACTGTACGGTATCTGAAAACCAAGATTGCAGTGGCACTATAAACACACGCTTGAAACAACAGATTCTTTCCCGTTTTTTCTTTTTTCCTTCATTTTCTTACAAAAATGGTACAAACAACAATACAAAATATTTGTGCTGTTGACAATTTACAAAAAACTTTTTTGACTTGATAACTGTGCAATAGTTTTTTCAGCTTTTTTTCTTTTTTTTTTTAACTATGCGAGTATGGTACACCAGAATCCCTTCTGGAGGGCAAACCCCGGTCATGCGGGCCGCGACACATTTTAAAATGTTTGTATGTTACTGTAATAGAACTCATCTGTCCATTATAAAAAGACACATGCAAAAAGCTCCAATTGTACAGGTACAGTTTGCCTAACTTGGTCTGTTTAGCTTCGAGCAAATACTACATTATGTACACTTGGACTTGAGTGAAAACACTGTCTTTGTGGCTCTGGTCGTAGCAGAGCAAACAAATAACCTCCCGTCGTGTGTGTGTGTGTGTGTCTGGGGGGTCGGGCACTGAGTTTCCTTTAACTTAAAACCAATCAGAGAGGCAAAAGAACCGAACCCAGGCAGACGACAGTGGTGGACTACAGCAGTGCAAATAGTTCTTCCTTTTTGCCTTTCCCTCCCCTACACTTCAGCAAGAGAACGTCCATAAGACGAAGTGGAACCGAGTACATATCAAGTAATGAACAATCTTCCATCATTTCCCTTCGCAAATTGCATTTAAATGGTTCGGGGGCGAAGATTTGCTGCCACTTGTCACTGTGAGTCATTCATATCGTTCGGTAACATAATGGTGTCACGTATGTACGTAGGACACAGTGTGTGTGTGTGTGTGTCAGAACATTAGAAAGCATGAGAGTTTTCCATTAAGCAACGTCGTTATCCTGTGAACACTGGATGGCCTTTGCAGCTGAATCAAATGAAAAGGGCTGGGTATAATATAGAACACTCACGTATGTACAGTAAGGCCTAGAGGAGTGAGCGTGTGCTCGTATAGACTGTACAAGTTGGGGTTTTTGAAGTGGAGCCTTTCTTTCACCGTGGAGAAGCTTTTTAACCGTCACGGTGGGAGTATGGCTGTGAGCTCGCAGAGAACCGGAGCACGGAGTCGCTGAAATGCACATGGCTTTTTGTAGGCGGAAATATACCTTTATGCCGTTTTTTTATATTTGTTTAAAAAAAACGGAGCAAGAGAAGAAAAAAAAAAGTGCAAAAATCACGCAGGAAAACCAGGTTAATTGTTGTTTCCCCCAAAATGTATAAAAGAGTTCTGTATATACAGCATGTATGTGTCAGAAATAATCATGGATAGCAGAAAGTAACAGCTGTGTTTATTTTGTGAAAGATAAGAGCGAGCGGCAGAAAACGACTCACGGCTCCTACGTTTCCCGTCGAAGTCGACGGCTAACCCCGAAACATCGCAAAAGGCGCAATTTGCATCCATTTATGTTTTCATCTAAACCAAGAGACTCCTACCCTGTTAACCTTATTAATGAAACCATCCCTTCCTCATGTCATTGTCACGGCATCATGTAATCATGTACATGTAATATTTCCCACGTTAATTCCTTTTCTCTGAACATATGACGGCGTGTTCGGGCCACTGTAGGAAAAAAAAAAAAAAAAAGGGGGCGAATATTCAGAGAAAAAAAGTGGCAAATTTGCGAGTTTATAAATACATATAGACAATATAAACAAGTTGTTTTTTTTCCGCTAACACCAGATGTTTGCCCTTGCTATGACAACAAGCGAAAGCTACCACTAGCATCTTAGCCCAACCGCCCCCGATCAATAAACTCCCATAAGATGACAATTTTATTGACAATAAGCATCAACATCATCACCCTAAGGACCTTAATGAGGCGTTTTCACACGTTGTGATGTATTAATTCGAAAAATAAATGAACGTACATTCATGGGAAGTTAGCTAGCATAGACGCCGGTTCTTGGCATCGTGATAAACTTTTTTTCTCTGAATATTGCCGCCCTCTCTCTGCGCGGTTTTGTAGTTTTTTTCCCTACAGTTGCGCTGATACGCCGTCGTAGAAAGTGTAGCAGCAACTAAAGATTTGTTTTTTTTTTAATCTGCAGCCAGAGATTCATATGAATTGTGAGCAGGTGAGGGGAAAAAGCAGCCGGAGAAAAAATGAAGAGGTGGAAGATCCCTCCAAGCATTCATTATATTCATAATTAATAGAAGATCTGCTCAATCCACATCGAGCCGAAAGTGTCTCTACAACCGAGCAGCGTTTCGATGGGGCACTCGGAAGATAAGGAATGATTAAACCCTTCTATCACTCACCAGCATCTCCCTGCTCCCCTCTTTGAAATGTTTTGCACATTTTAAATAATTTAATACAAACGACTAAAGCTCTCTATATGCAGTTCTGGGGGTCTGAAATGTGATTACAAAAAGCCCATGAGGGTAGTGCTGCTTTTTTTTCCATTAAGTCACAACAAAACTGTCTTAAAAAAATGAGTCTTTTAAAGCGCTATTACTGAAGCTTTCGTTTTTTTGTTTTCTTTTGCTAAAGTCTCCTTTGATAAAAATGCAGAACTTCACAACAAGACTTCCTCCCAACTTCTTTTTCAAAAACCTCTTGAACTTGCAGCCAAAAAAATGTTCAGGAGAAAATTTCAGATGAATGAAATGCTGCCTGAAGAGAGACAGATTGGGGAGCGGCGCTAAATCCCTGGCTGAGGCTCAATACCCCCCCCCCCCCCCCCCCCTCCAAGTCTCTGTGACAGGGACCAGCACCGAAGTTGGTGTGTGAAAAGTTTGCCAAAAAAGAAAAACAACAGTGAAAAAACAAAAAGAGGGAAATTATCTCAGAACGGGGCTCACGACTCTGCATGTAAAGCTATCTCATCTAGTATTTTCCTTCCCCTCACATGTTTGTACAGTTTATATCTTTGACACATTTACCACACGATGACTGCCGCCATGTTAATGACCTTTGGGTGAAGGGATACACATGCAAACTTTGTTAAAAAAAGATCTTTAAAGGCAAAGTCTCCTTAAATAACCCCTCATACGTACTTCATATACAACATCAGAGAGGTATAACACACGACTTGTCGACCTTCAGAACATTTTTTTATCCAGTTTTGTGCAAATACTGAGAGCTCAAAACAAACACAGCTGCTATTGAAGCCACAAGAAACAAGAGACACGCGATTCTTCTCTAAGACAGTCCCAATATTGTATTTTTTGTGATTTTTCCAAGGAATCACATTGAAGCACAGACGTCGCCCCCCCGAACTTGAAAAGTTAAAATGTTTGTCCGTAAGTTACGTACCTACGTTAACAGTACGTCTACATAAAGCCAGTCATTCTCCTCTGCAGCTACCACAGCCCTGCAGGGTGACACATGACAGGGGGAAGGTCAAAGGGTCAGGGGTCATATGGAGGGCATGTAAGCCCAGAAAAACAACGGCAACCAATCCTGAGTTAGCGGGAGTCTGCTAAAAAATACGCACCACTGAAGGCACTTCTTTTTTTTTTTTTTAAACAACAGTGCTTCTGTTTCTAAGTAATTCAAGTTCAAGAAAGAATAAATCAGGGACGGGACTTTCATATCTCTGGTTTCTCCTTCAGACGAAAGCGAGCAGCTCAACGTAAAGCTTCTGCAGAGAGGCAGGCGGTGGTCTGACAGGAAAGGGGATCGGGAGTGGGCTCAACACAGAAAAAACAACTAAAATCAACCATCTAGCATAAAAGCTTGAATGAAAAGAAAAGAAAAAAAAAAGCCTGCAGCTCAGAGCTTCCGTTTGAGTCGTAGAACAGGAGACCGGCCCTCTGTGGCGGCTAATCTGATTGGTTGTTTGGTCAGTCAGTTGGTCGGTGTGATCGTGTCATTGTTAACTTTGTGTTCAATCAGGGTGTTAGAGCGCCCCCTTGTGTTAGAGGGACGGAGAGAATGGCAGGCCAGCTGACGGGACGAGTGTGTGTGTGTGTGTGTGTGTGTTTAACTAATCATCATCCCCTCCTCCATACATGTCAGCCAGCTTCTTGAAGCGGGGGCCCCAGTCGTTGAGGTAGTCGTAGTCCTGGTCCCCCGTGCTGGACGAGTTGAGGGAGCTGACGGAGCCGGCGGTGGAGCCGCTGCCCTCGTAGTCGAACACCAGCAGGGAGTCGTAGGGCGGCGCCGTGGGGTCGTTGTCCGCCGCTCGCAGGCCCTGAACGGGAGGAGGAGGAGGGGTCAGTACTCGCACGCCTACATTTCCCATGATGCAACAGAAAGCATCTTTGTCCTTATACTTTCCTTTCCTGGGTAAGGATGTTTTTTTTTAGCAAAAGAGATAAGACAGGCTGAGCACTTTCCATGTGTTGGTAATAATACTTTAAAGAAATACAGATAAAATAAATACTGATGTATTATACTTTGTATACTGAGGGTTTTTAAAGGGTTTTTAAAGAGAATATTTGTATACAAAATCTCAATATTCTACCTCTTGTAACTAAAACTAAATGTACTGTAGGGTAGCAGTATTAAGTAGAGGTATAAAGCACCATACAATAGTAATACCTTAGTACCTCCAAACTTTACTTTCTGATACATTCATGTTCACTCTCTCTGTTTGAAGAACATACACTGTTCATAGTTGAATAAAGGATACAGTAGATGTAAAAACTGTTATAAAATTGTCATAATAGTTACATAACCTTGTTGTTGTATCGTGTGCTCTGGTTTCAGTGTCGCCGTATTGGTTCAATAATGTTTGTCCCTACACTCGAGTCCTGAAATGTAATATTCAACGAGCCTATTTTCAGTGAATTCTGGATTAATAGTTGAAGCACTTCAGGCTTCTGACGGGAGAAGGTTCCTCAGCCGGGCTAAATTATTCCAGCCTTTATTTCATCAGGTAGTCTCAGTGAAACGAGGAGACGGGGAGGAAAATAGAGCAGAAAACATCAGAAACATCTCACACAGCTCCATCATGTATTATGAACAGGGTTTTTTTTTGGTCACCACTTCATTAATAAGACTTAAAGAGATCCGTATCTCTCTTTCTTTTTTCTGTCGGCCTCAAAATCCACATTTTTCTTTTTTCTTTCTTCAGAATGACAAATGAACGGCGTTGACCTCGAGGTTTCAGCAGGTGAAGAGAATTGATTTCATCCACTTTACCGGAACAAAGAGTGATGCTGCGGATAGAAAACCTAAAAACCTCCACCCCCGGGGGTGGGGGGGGTAACACCATGTGTTTACTGTGTTTGTGTTTAACCAGACTGGTGGAGCGACATCAGGTGAGTACATGTGTGAGAGAGAGAGAGGGAGGGAGGGAGGGAGAGGGAGGGAAGAGTCAAGGCTGGATGGATCAAAGCTGAACAGCTGCCAACACCTCTCGAGTGTGAACGTGTTGTCACGAGTCTGTCAATCAGCATTTTCTCGCATCAGTGTGCCAACGCTGGAGTGGAGTGTGTGTGTGTGTGTGTGTGTGTGTGTGTGTGTGTGTGTGTGAAAAAGCCGGCAACCAAAGCGGCTGTAAAATAAAACAAAACTGTTCACATTTACTGCGCAAGACTTTTACATATTGAACGGCATCCAGAAATGAGTAATCGCATTAACCGCCAGATCGATGGGAGAGTGGAAGTGAGATGCTGGAGGCTGAGCTCTCGTGTGTGTGTGTGTGTGTGTGTGTGTGTGTGTGTGTGTGTGTGTGTGTGTTGCTTCACCTCGTGGATGAAGTCCCCGATGTCCCCCGGGTGGGGCACCACGGGTCTGATGGGGTACTGGGACTCGGGGATGACGGGGCGCTCGTCCACCCTGCGGACGCCGGGTGGCTTGCTGATGATGTGCTCCAAGGAGTCGGGCTGCTGCAGCTGGCTGAGGTCGTAGTCCTGCACACACACACACACACACACACACACACACACACACACACACACACACACACACAGTCAGTAGGGTCAACACAGGAAGCATGGACTGTCTATAAGAAGTGGAAGTGGTCATCATGACCCACTGGTTTGTGGCTCTAAAGCATCTTCTATGTGACTCTAAATTGACCTGTCAATCAGCAGGTAAGCCCCGCCCCCTAAAGCATCCCCTGCTTTCTGGTCTGGTGGACTCTAAATGGACCATAATGTACTAAATGAACATCATGCTGGATTGAAGAAGACTTGAAACTAGAGATTGAGACCATAAACTCATGTTTACTGAGATAATACATCAAGAGAGAAGTAGGACCATTTTCTCATAGACTTCTATACAACCAGAGAGGAGTCGCCCCCTGGTGGCCAGCAGAGAGAAGTAGGACCATTTTCTCATAGACTTCTATACAACCAGAGAGGAGTCGCCCCCTGGTGGCCAGCAGAGAGGATGCAGGTTTAAGGTACTTCACCTTTGGCTTCACTTTTCAAACCCAGAGGTTTCCAGCTCAAGCATGTGTGTGTCAGTGTGTGTGTGTGTGTGTGTGTGTGTGTGCGGGTCCCTCAGGGTCTCACCTGGTCTTCCTCTCCTCCGCCCTCTTCGTCGTATTTGAGGATGTTGTCTCTGACATCGTCTTCGGGGTCAATGAGCAGCTGTTTGGTGTGCCTCTCCTTCTCTCTCCGCTTGATCCAGACCACAAACAGCAGCACCATGCCTGCACACACACACACACACACACACACACACACACACACACACACACACACACACACACGATAAACCTTCAAGCTACACAATAAACTGCATCTAAAGAATTCTCTCCACGAGTTGCAGTTTTATATTCATTTCTGTCGGTAATGTGAACATTTCATCCATTCAAGACATTTGTGTAAAATTGTCACAATTATGAAGCCTTGATTGAAGGTCACGGTGACCTTGACCACCAAAATGGAATTTGTTCTCGAGTCTGAGTGGATGTTTGACATATCTGAAGAAGATCCTTCGAGGCGTTGCTGAGGTTATGCATTGAAAACAAAATTCCTCCCATTACATAACGAAGGCATGGAAATACATCCCCCCTCATTAAAATCAGGTTTTATAATGTGAGAATGTTTTACTCCTCCTCCTGTCTTTTATATTCTTCATATTATACGATTTGTATTATTATATCTACTTGGATGAAATAAGCATTCAAATAAAGAAATACAGAAATGTGAATCACTTCCAACACTCGTCGAGCGTGTACTAGAAGTAATAAAACAATATCCAACATTTTACAATAAGCTTACAGCAGCAGGTGCATTTGTCTATAAGACTTGTCTCTCTCTATGAACGATGCAACAAAGTCAGCCGGCGGCGTGAAAGACAGCAGCAGATATTTACCCTTCCAGGGAGAAGAAGACAAACGCCGGAGAAGACTGCAGCCGTCGAGGCATGAAGCCACGATACAACTATTGTTCACGTTGTGCTGAATGTTTAATGGCGGCGCCCTGAACTACTTAGAGTCTTTTTTTTGGCAGAAAGGAATCAAAGGCAGCCTGAACTCGTTGCTTGGTGTGTGTGTGTGTGTGTGTGTGTGTGTGTGTGTGCTACTCACTGAGGAGGATGATGATGCAGATGAGGATGGAGATGATGGCTCCGGTCCCGAGGCCGGCGGCCGCCACGGCGCCCAGCGTGGTGCAGTCGCCGTGCTCGTCGCAGGGACACACCTTCACCTTGATGACCGACCTGTTGGACAGCGGCGGGTTCCCCGAGTCCGACACGATGACGGGGACCTCGTAGACCCCCGGCTCCAGGTAGATCTGGTACCGCAGCCCGAGACGGGCGTAGTCACCTGTGTCAGGGTGGAGACATGAAACCAATCATCATTTATATAATATATTATGCATACCGGTATTTTCATAGTTGATTCAGGACCAAATGTTAAAAACTGGGACAGTATTGATTAGAATGTTTTTTTCCATTATTAATATACAAAATATGGTAAATATACAATAGTATAGTATAGTATACAAAATCTCATTGAAAAAGAAAAAAGTAAAATTATTAATAATACAGTGAAAAGTACGACGGCATATTAAGTCAAGAGAGGGGGGCAATATTTCCGAGAAGAAAGTAGCAAATTTACGTGAGTAGTCTATATCAGCGCATTACATACAGAACACTTCCTGTTTCTTCCCCCTTCAAAATAAGAGTCCTGGTATAACATGCACTAAAGCACACAGGAGGAACTTCTAATACAAGTCACTCAATAAAATAGTTTACACAAGCAAATTCAACATTTTGATACATTGCATAGTATAGCATGAGACTGTTTTTTATGGAGGCCTACTTGAATTTATTTCTATTTCTCTCTTTATAATCTCTCTTACTTTTTTTTCTCAGAAATGTGCGACTTTATAATCTTGTAAATTTGCTACTTTTTTCTCGTAAATTCGCTACTTTTTTCCTCCGAAATTTGCGACTTTATAATCTTGTAGATTTGCGTCTTTTTTCTCGTAAATTTGCGACTTTATAATCTTGTAAATTTGCCACTTTTTTCTCGTAAATTTGCGACTTTATAATTTCGTACATTTGCAAATTTTTTCTCATAAATTTGCTAATTTTTTTAATCTCGGAAATGTGCTACTTTTTTCCCTCAGAAATTTGCGACTTTATAATCTTGTAGATTTGCGTCTTTTTTCTCGTAAATTTGCGACTTTAAAATTTCGTAAATGTGCAATTGTTTTCTCATAAATTTGCTACTTTTTTCTCGTAAACTTGCGACTTTATAATCTCGTACATTTGCAATTTTTTTCTCATAAATTTGCTAATTTTTTTAATCTCGGAAATGTGCTACTTTTTTCCCTCAGAAATTTGCGACTTTATAATCTTGTAGATTTGCGTCTTTTTTCTCGTAAATTTGCGACTTTAAAATTTCGTAAATGTGCAATTGTTTTCTCATAAATTTGCTACTTTTTTCTCGTAAACTTGCGACTTTATAATCTCGTACATTTGCTAATTTTTTCTCATAAATTTGCGTCTTTTTTCTCAGAGATTTGCGTCTTTTTTCTATATATATATATATATTGCCCCCTCTCTCAGCTCCGTTGTTTATTCTTTTCTTTCCATTAATAGGCCTTTGCAGAAAAGCGCCCCATTACTCTGCATTACATAAATTAAACATTTTCTCACGTTAAACAAAAACAAATTTTGTTGGATTTTTAAAGCACAATGTGAAAAAATGGTCTACTATTACGATTCCACTAAAAGTATATTCCATTAGTCCATATTGAATGAATACTACAGTATAGTACACATGGCCATGGAGCTTTACGATGAAGCATCTGAAGAGATTTTTAGTTTGTACATTAAATAATTATTAAAGATTGTTAATAATTGTGCTACACGTATAAAAACCCCGATGATGAATTCATATTTGTTCGTCCTCTGACGTTCCTCTAACGCCTCCTCACCGCTGATCCGAGAAATCGTCCAGTTGCGGCGGATGGAGGCGGGGAAGCTGGGCAGCTCGAAGACGAAGGGCCCGGCGTTGGGATCCGTGTCGGCGTCGGCCGCCGTGATGTTGACGCCGTGGATGTTCTTGTTCACCCGCTCGCAGATCTGAGACTCCCGGGGGACGAGCACCGGGGGGTTGTCGTTGATGTCTATCAGGTAGATCTGCAGCGTGCCGGTGCCGCTGGCTGCAGGAAAGCCTGGGAAGAGAGGAGGGAAACAATAGCATCATCAGGAAGAGTGAGACGGGGAGTTTGAGGAGAATGAAAACAGAGATATGAAATGAAAGGATGGAGATGGAGTGGTGATGTCAGAGGTCAGGAGGGGCTTCCTCTGCCCTCCACGAAACACTTCTGACAGTTGTTCCTCGTTTCGGCCCTCGGAGCCAAATCAAACCCGTCAGGCTGGAATCCAGGCGAAGGCAGGAAGCTCGTCCAAGCGGCCCGGAGACGGCGAAGGTAGAATAACGATGACTGTAACGCAATCAAACAAGCCGCTGTCCGAGTTTATTTACACGAGAGCAGGAGAGCCCTCTTTATGATGCCGCCGCGCGGAGAGGCGTTCTCATGTAAACATGATCAGCTGATCTCCACGGCACGCTTACACACACACACACACACACACACACACACACACACACACACACACACACACACACACACACACACACACACACACACACACAGTGCCTGTTCAGTGGAAGGCTGCTCCTTCCCAAATGTAGGACCAATAGAGAACTCTTTTGTCCCTCACGCCATCATACTAATAATTAATAATCTACTCATACATACCTGGACCCTCTTCATCTTCTTTTGAGCAATAACTTAATCCACCACTCATGTACAATACTTTAATTTAACTACTAATTGCCGCTAATGTCATTTACCCACTGTATAAAACACATATTTTATCTCTATTTCTCTATAGTTATCCTCTATACAGCTCTCTACACTTAACTTATTTTTATTTTACTTGTAATCATATCTCTACTTTATATATATTTAGCTAATAGTTTATTGTTTACTTTCTATATTTATTCAGCTAAGAGTTTTTTGTTGATCTTAAGCTGCTGGAAATCCAATTTCCTTGCGGGAATCATCCTAAAGGGATCAATAAAGAGCCTATTTCCCGCAAAAAATATGCTGAACACACGGTTGCTTAAGCGCCGGATTGCCTCATTTCTTCCATCTGATTGGACGTACATATGTGGCTAATTAGGCAGCTATTAAAGTTGTGCTATCCTCTAAAATGTTGCACAGTCACTGTTTGTGGGGATCCTCGTGGAAACTTGGGAGAAATGCCGTGGGCAGCCACATGCTGGTGCTTCTCCGCAACAATATTGCCGGCGTTTGGAACCGCAATCACATGCACCGGCGCACACAGACACACACCTCGTCTGCAGACACCATCCCGAAGCCCTCCGCATTGATTGAATGGAGCAACGGACCATCAGCGACAGCGTTTACGGAGAAATTGGGAGTAAAGAATAGACACTTAAAAAGAATGGGAGCGAGATAGCGTTGGAGCTGGGACGCTGATGCATGAACGCCTGTGTGGAGTATGAAAATGTGGAGAAATCCCAAAGAGGAGGGGGAAAAAGAAGCTCAGAGCTGTTTATTGAGTGTGTGTCAGGAGGGTGACGACCCTTAGCTGCCTCCAATTACGAGTCATTTCCCCGCCACGCCCCACTGGCTGGGCCATTGGATGGAATCAAGCATCAAGCGACCCCGGGAGCCCCCCCCATCCCCCCCGGATGAGATAAGGGCGATGTAATTTACAAAGATTTATGCAAAGCCGACGGATCTGCCAATTAAGCGTGGCAGCGGAGCAAGACATTTACCACAAGAAGGGAGAGACAGGGTTAAAGACAGACGGGTGTAAGTGAGCTGGAGGCGGGTTGGAGGTCAGTCCAGCGTTAGGACGGGTTCAGACTGAGATTCAGACCAGAAAAACTCAGAGTCTGAATTTTTATTTTTAACAAGGCCAGACAGCTTCGAGGTTTAATAGAGTTGAATCAAATAGAGACAAGAACATCCACTTATTTTCACCTTCTGGTTATTTTTCCCGATAAATATTGAGATAAATATTAAGAACATCTGCCAAGGTCAGTTTACCGAAGACATATTACCAATTTATGTTTCATCTGCACATCACCTAGTCGACTAGTTATAAAAAAAACAGAAAAAATGATGATGCGAGTGATTGACAGCTGTAATCATTACATGAAAATACAATGCAATATAATATTTAGAGGCTATGAACTAGTTCTAGTTCTGGATCGGACAAAATCATTCTTCTTCTTTATATTATTCTACTATAATGACATCATCGCTTATATTATCATTACATCATCAACTAAAAATCACACGCAAAAGGAAGACATATTAATGATGAATTTATGATATAATGTTCATTTTTAAAACAGCTTCTAAATAGTAATAATAATTCATAAGATTGATATCACGCTTTTAGGTTCTCAAAGACACTTTAACATTAAATGCTGGACAAAGGACTATGGACTCAACTAGCTCCGTGCACAAACGTTATAACACACACACACACACACACACACACACACACACACACACACACACACACACACACACAGTTGAAGGGAAGTTTGGAGTTTTTGTGACTAACGGGGACGATTTCTGAAAATCCCATATAGATCTGTAGACGGCAGCACTCACATGTAATCCTGTCGGGGAGGCTCGCACCGTGATTTACGTCCACTAAAAGTGTGTGTGTGTCACTAAGCCTCAGGATGAGACAAGAAGGCTGCTTGTGAAATGTGCCGAGGCGGCGTGTTCCCAGAAGACAACGGTGGGAACGCGAGCGCCGGCCAGGCCGCGTTAAGCATAGCTTAGCAGCCAAGCGTTTTTTTGGAGGATAACATACTTTTTTAAATTCTATGTAATGACAGGGCTGTGTATTTACACTATGCTAGTATAAATACACAGCAGTGTGACAAGGTGCTTCCTTTTCACCCAGATGCATGTAAGTCCTCACTACTGGTCTCATCTCATTGGTCACCGAGGCACAAAAACATTTTGAATTAGGGTCCAGGTTTAAAAAAGTTACCCCTTTAACGTGCAGTATTTAATGCAAAAGTAACACACACACACACACACACACACACACACACACACACACACACACACACGGAGGCTTTCCCATTCTGCAGCGTCGTTAATCCCAGTCATGTATGGGGGACATGTAGAAGCAGCTTGCCACAGCTGATAGGAGAATTATGTGGGTTTTAACCAAGCTAAATAAATAATTATGTTTGTGTAAATTCCTCAAAAGGATTTATATTAACTCCCTTTTCTTTTCTTTTTTTGATGGCGGCTCAGAGATTAGGCACGGTGGAAAAAGACTTGTAGCGAGCCGACCACATGTTCTTTGAAGAGCGTGTAAACATAAACATATAAACATATAAACATATAAACACATAAACACATAAACACATAAACATATAAACACATAAACACATAAACAATACCACAGGAAGACGACCGCGTGTCAGAGGAGAGTCAGAGGCTGTCGGAATAAAGTGCAGCTCTCACCACGTCACGGCCTGCTGGCCTCACCATCTCACTAGGGGTGGGTAAAAATATTGATACGGCAATATATCGCGATACTTTGCTGCCCAACACAATATCGATTTTTCAACTCCAAAGATCGATTAAAAAAAAAAAAAAAAGATTCATGTACTTTATCCTTTTTCATTTTATTTTCAATATTTATTCCAGTGAATTTCATGGGAATTAATAAAATGGAGAGGCTGTTTTAAATGAAATAGATTTTACTCAATTTGTCCTCTGATCAATATCATCTGATGTACATATACAGGGACTTGTGTTTTCATCTTTATTTATATCACAATGTCGTGATACGCATCGTATCGTGACCAAAGTATCGTGATACGTATCGTATCGTGAGGTTCTTGCCAATACTCACCCCTACATCTCACAGCACCTTTTATTTATTTATTACCATAATCCCTCTCCAGTTATGACAGCTGGCACTCCAGCAACACCCACATAGTCAAGGCTGACACACACACACACACACACACACACACACACACACACACACACACACACACACACACACACACACACACACACCTTTTGGATATCATCCAATATCAGCCAAATGTCGCAGAAACGTGCGGCTTTAAACCGTACACTTTTCTCTAACGGCGTATCAGAAAAAAAAAAAAAAAAACGGAGCCGAGAGAGGGTGGCAATATTCAGAGAATAAAAGTTTATAAAGTCATATATTTATGATGGTAACAACCTAAATAAGCAGCTGCTCACGATTCATATGAATCGCTGGCTGCAGAAAAAAAAAAAGAAGGTTTTCCTCAGATTATTGCCCCACCCCTTTAATTGTTTGTTTTCCTACAGAGGCCAATACGCCGTCGTACTTTACAGACGTGGAAATCTACATGGAGTAAAAAAAAAAAAAAAATTATTTTACATGCAGTATAAAAAAAGAAAAGAAATCGGTTACTATTAAAAGCGAGTCAACCTCTAAGCAACGCTCAATCATCGCCAAAATAAAAGTAGTAGAGAAACTCACATGTGAGATTTATTCTCCACACACGCTCACACCTATAAATACAGCCGGTGTTTCAAAGCCAGCTCGACTTAAGGTAAACACAGCGGAGCTGCACGTCGCTGATAAGGCAATTTAAAATAAATAGCCTTTTTACTCACTGCCACTTGGGAAAAGTGGAACTTATGTGTTTGCTGTGATTGAGTTTGTGCTCAGCACAACTTGGTGATTTTCAAATTTGAGGCAGAACAAATATATATATATATATAACAAATATATATATATATTCAAATATGAATCAATATAAAAGCATTAAAAGAGTGTCTCACCGTTGTCCGTCGCCAGGAACGTGGCCTCATATATGTTGTTTTTGACATAGACTGACTCCCGGTCCAGCATCGCCGTGGTAACGATCTGCCCATTGGTTCTGTTGATGGACAACCAGTCGGCCGGGTCGTTCAGCTTTGAATACCTAAAAGACACACACACACACACACACACACACACACACACACACACACGGACGAATCGATGGAAAGGTTAGCGCCGGAGCGTCCCTGTTTACAAGCAATTGAAGAGTTTCCTCTTGCACGCACACACACTTACACACACACATACACACACACACACACACACACACACACACACACACACACACACACACACACACACACACACACACACTCTCACACCAGCCTGACCTTCACACAGTTTAATTCTTCATTGACTTCTCCTTCAGAGCCTGCAGCTTACAGTCAATTTCACCTCATTTTTCACTTCTGTGTACCAGGCATTGAAGTCAATTACCTCCCTAGTTAAGCACTGCTGCAACTGGCTGGCTGTGTGTGTGTGTGTGTGTGTGTGTGTGTGTGTGTGTGTGTCGCATGCACATATTTTAGCACAGGTTTATTGTGGAGACAGCTAAACTGCCTGCCAGGGTTATATACATGCAGCTTTTAGTGTTTGTATATTTGCAAAATGTCACTGTGTGTGTGTGTGTGTGTGTGTGTGTGTGTGTGTGTGTGTGTGTGTGTGTGTGTGTGTGTGAGGAGGCTGTAAAGACGGGGATAAAGGGCAAGGTAGGAACAGGGATTGAATCCTGATCTCACTCTGATCTCACTCTGATCTCACTCTCCTTGCTTTGTTTACCGCACATTCCACGCTTTTCATTTCTATCACACCTCTCCGGCCGCCGCCGCCTCTTCTCGCTACGCTGTCATACCCCCCCCCCCACCGTCTGTATCATCATCTCATCCTCGCTGTGACTTCATCGGCTGCCGAACATGTGACACCTTCGACCCTCACACAGCAGGGTTTCTCCAACAAACCCATTTAATAATAATAATAAAGTCGTGTTACGTGAGGCTACTAAAATGCATCAAAACTCAAATGGACCTCGACCTTAAAACTTTTAGATGCATTGAATTGTGGTGTATTGACTGTATTCATGTACTTTTTTTAAATGCAGGAGAGTGGAA
The DNA here is from genome assembly GCF_963514095.1 of Eutrigla gurnardus. Lineage (NCBI taxonomy): Eukaryota > Metazoa > Chordata > Actinopteri > Perciformes > Triglidae > Eutrigla > Eutrigla gurnardus. Next base: position 28,417,456 of record NC_139922.1, on the reverse strand, counting down.
GCCTGGAGGGTTGGGTGGCGGTAAAGTCTGTGTGTGTGTGTGTGTGGGGGGGGATAGGGAGTATAATCTCACTCCTGCAGTTAGGGACTGGGATTTTCCCAGCAGGCAAGCGGGCATGATCCCAGGCGCAGCGCGGCGAGGGGAAGGGGATCACAGGAGATGACATTCCCACACTTTAGATGCTTTCACACCGGCTGCCAAAGCCACAACCCGCCTGGCCGTGAAATCACCAGCAGGACTACAGCGCAGTGGGAGGGGGAGAGATATCTCAAAAAGAGTGAGACATGTGATCGGGAGTGACAGGGAGAGCAGCAGAATGGCCGTATGATCCGGTTTGAATGTCCTCATTAGTGGACCGGCTGCTGGTCTGGGTCCGACTGGAGGCTTTGTAATGCTGAACCAGGTCTCCCTCTGTCTGGGCTGAGAGAATAAAACAAGGTTCTTTCTGTCTTCCCAGTGGAGGGCAGGAACATTAATAATAAGTTAATTGATTTATGTAGCGACAGGAACATTGTAAAAAAAAAAAAAAGCTATAGAATGTATTAAATAAACATTGAAATCCTGAAATTACATTCTGGGAAATACACTCTAATATATGAAGGAACCGACCCGCCAAAGGGTCCGAACCGGCCCACTAGATGACTTCTATTCTATTCAGACTCATCACGGAGAAAAAAGATCCAAGAACTTTCAAGAACAAACGATGAGAGGTTTGAGGAAGTCTGTTTTTGGCGGATCGGAGAGATCTCAGGCTTCGTCAACGGATTGATCATTCGCATCTTTACACTTAAAACTGCCGTTATTTATAGGATAAAGTGAGGGAACGGGAGTAAACAGAAAGCACGACTCAGTCCAACGTTTAAAGAGTCTCCCACCCCTCTTCAAAGGTCAATCATTAACACAACACATAGCATTTTGTTAGTTTAATCCATCCACACACTGCTGTCTGGAGTCCTGGAGGCTGCTAATTGCCTGGCAACCTCAAGACTCCCCGTAAAAACCACAACTCCTTTAAAAAATAAATTCATAAAAACCTGCTGACATATAACATGTTAATTAGCTTTTTCCTCTTGACAGAGCCCGGCTAGCCGTCTCCACTTGTTTCTACTCGTCATGCTGAGCTAAGCTATTGCTTCAAATGTATCTTTTCATCAAACTCCCTGCATTGATTTTTCTTAAAATACGGCTTTAGAGCAGAAACAAATGCAACGAGAGAGTTTTTTCCTCCATAATTGGCTATAAACTACGACCAGAAGGTATTCTCTCTCCCGTAGTGAGATTCAAGGGGTAAAGGAATCTGTCTGTCACTGTGCAAAAAAAACTAAGACTCTTATAAATAATGTATTTTTAAAAAACAGGCATCTAACGAAGGCGATGCTATAAAAATAAATAGTAAAAAAAAAAAAATAGTACATTTTTTTTGAAAGTCCATCATGGTGGAGAAGACGGTATATATGCTCTCTGATGGTAAAGCCCTCCGTGCAGATGTAAGAAAGCTCATATGAAGCTTATTGAAGGGTCGGCGTTATTCTGTTAAACTAAAGGTAAACTCCAGAAAACGGTCACAATCAGTCTGATTGTTCACTTGTTTAACTGATGCTCCTCCGGTCATTAGAATGATGACGACGAAGTGCTCTGCCAGTATTACGTCCTCGTGGAAACGTAAACAGCCAATGGAATTAAAATGAAATCCGGTTTCTACGTTATATTTGGTGTGAATGTTGAATTCCTTCCCCGTGGCGTATTAGCCCAGCTCTCCTCCAGCTGAAGGTTTCTCTCTCATTTGAGCCCCGGCTGGGCGGTGAGGAGCTGGATGTGTGATTAGGGATGGCAGGTTAGTGATCTTAGCGAGCAGCAGGGAGAGCGTGACATTTATTTTTCAAACCTCTGACCCTGAGGATGAAAAATGCATGTCTCCAGCTTCACCGAGGAGGTTTGGGGAATCATTTATGCCAGCGTCTCCAGTCTCCACGTCTCGACCTCATTGGTCGGGTGTCTGACAGGTGATGCATGATGCCCCCCCCCCCCCCCCCCCCCCCCCCACACCTCCACCCGGTCCCAACAGATCCTGTCAGTCCCTTCTTTGATAAGCTTCTCTCAAGTTCAAACCTTGACTCGGAGTCAGCTCTCAGCTGCTTTCCCGCCTCCCTCTCTGATCCCTTAGCTCTTTTTTTTTTCACCTTACTTTTGACTTTTATGCTTCCCTCTAAATCTTCGAATCATCCGTTCACAAAGACGTCGTACGCCGTAAATCGCATGGAAGCGCAAACTGCAGAATCATATCTCTTTCGCTTGCAGACGCGTCGGCTAACTATTTGACCGATGTTTTTTTTTTTTTGTGTGCACACTGAGAGCCGCTGTGTGTGTGTGTGTGTGTGTGTGTGTGTGTGAGTGTGTGTGTGTGTGAGTGTGTGTGAGTGTGTGTGTGAGTGTGTGTGTGTGTGTGCGTGTGTGTGTGTGTGAGTGTGAGTGTGTGTGTGTGTGTGTGTGTGAGTGTGTGTGTGTGTGTGTGAGTGTGTGTGTGTGTGTGTGTGTGTGTGTGTGTGTGAGTGCGTGTGTGTGTGTGTGAGTGTGTGTGAGTGTGTGTGTGTGTGTGTGTGTGTGTGTGTGAGTGTGTGTGTGTGTGAGTGTGTGTGAGTGTGTGTGTGAGTGTGTGTGTGTGTGTGAGTGTGTGTGTGTGTGTGTGAGTGTGTGTGAGTGTGTGTGTGTGTGTGCGAGTGTGTGTGTGTGTGTGTGAGTGTGTGTGTGTGAGTGCGTGTGTGTGTGTGTGAGTGTGTGTGAGTGTGTGTGTGTGTGTGTGTGTGTGTGTGTGTGAGTGTGTGTGTGTGTGCGTGTGTGTGTGTGTGAGTGTGTGTGTGTGTGTGTGAGTGTGTGTGTGAGTGATAGAAGTTTGGAGTTTCAGCTGATTGGGAAGAAGTTATTTCTTCTTAGTAATAATGAGGATTCAAGAGACGGACAGAGCAGCTGTGACATCAGTCTAGAGGAGATACCTTTTTAATGGACCTGGTCTAAAAGCAGACGGGGATTCATTGTGATCCCAGACCAGATGGGTCCAAATGATGGAGATTTAGTGGTAAGGAGACCATGACACTAACTTATTTCCACGATTGTAAAGTGCTGCAGTCTGGCACGACGGGGGGGTCGTGGAAAAAAACAGGGAGGAAACCAGAAAGGTTGAAGTGAATTCAACAGAGAGAGAGAGGGAGAGGGAGAGAGAGAGAGAGGGAGAGAGGGAGAGCGAGCCCAGCTGGTGACTTTGGCGTCTTCCTAAATTATAACGTACACCCAATTTACTCTCATTTGCTGTGAAATTAGCCGGTAAATGTGTTCAGATCTTTTCCCTCCAGAGAGAACCGGGAGGGTTGGAAGGAGGTGGAATAAAACTAAACATGATCAACCCAACGGCTGCTCTATCAGCGTGCAGGTTGAACATCACACCCAACACACACAGTGTAATCTATAACTCCCACTAAAGACGCACCTACAGTGAAGCTTTTTCAAACTGTATTTAATGGACTATCTGCAGGTTTGAGCGGCCGTGATGCGGACGCCGCCGGGAGGCGACAGCAGGAGCGAGGGGGGGGGGGGGGGCCTGCTGGTCATTTAAAGGTTGGTTTATGTTTAAAATCCACAGAGGAAGAACACCGCAGGTGGACATAACGCTGAGTCAGGTGTTTGGGTTTCAGCCAGCTGTTCTCTTTATTCCCCCTCGCTTGTCCATCCTCCTCTCTCTCTGTGTGCGTGTGTGTGTGTGTGTGTGTGTGTGTGCACCTGCATGTATGAAATCTACACAATGCACACACTCCTGTTGAACTTTGACCCCTAACTGCTGACATGGAACCAATCCCAGAGCTCTTTTAGTCAGCTTCTATCAGTTTTTTGCATCCAGGCTGAAAACCCACCTTTTAACACTAGCCTGCGTATTAATGGTCTTACCCTGTTATGTCTGTGATTAAGTGTTTGATTAAGTGTGTATTTTATTTATCTTTAGTTATCTTTAGTTAATGCACTGTTTAAATGAGCTCTAGAAATAAAGTTATTTTGAAAAAAGACAGTTTTACAAAAAAAAGGTGACATAAACATCAAAGTATGCACGCAAAAGAAAGATAATTCTGATTCAACAGGGCCCCTCTGATAAATATCACAGGATTTGTGATATAATTCATAATTAATACAATTTATAATGTATTATAGCGTGACGTTTGTGTCATTATGTCAAGCACAGTTGACAAAAAGGCATGGGCCGGCCCTGTTAAGCACCTTGTATTGCATTTTTGTATGAAAGGTGGTAAATAAATAAATGAAGTTGACCTGATGGTCTGCTGCATCTGCAGGCGGTCGGGGTCGGCGGCCGAGAACGTGGTCAGGCTGGTGCCGGCCGGGACGCCCTCCTCGAAGCGGATGTGTTTGGGGTTGGTGGGGAAGTACGGGGGCTCGTTGACGTCCTGCACCGATATGGTGACCCCGGCCGTGGACTGGAGCGAGGACTGGATGCCGCTGGCCAGGTGGGCCTGGTTGGAGACCACCGCCGTCAGCATGAAGGCTCGGTTCATCTCAAAGTCCACCGGCTGCAGGAAGGAAGAGGATGTTTAAACATGATAATGAAATGCAGCGTGAGGGGATCAAAGTAAGCCCACTTGTATGCATCGCTAATGTTGTGTGGTCATATTCAACAAGGTAATAATTACACTGCTGCCTCTTTGTTTGAATTTCATTCGGTCGGACATATTTCATTATTTTATTACAAGATTACACAAACGTGGGAAGATTGGCAGACACAATATAATCACATATATTACCATGTCAAAAGACAAATCACAGAAATGATTAAGAGCCTCTGTGAACAGAAAACTGTATTTATGTTTTTATTGCAGTGCTGTCATGTAGGGTGTGCTCTTGTTTGTATACTTTTATACTTACTTGTTGTTTTTAGTGGAAAAAAAGTGAATATTTCATCTTAAAAAATACATTCTTCAAAGCTGAAGACATAAAGAAACTTTTCTCATCTGCTAGTCCGTGATTATGACTTCTACTATTATTATTAGCGTGATCATTGTTATTACTTTTATTACAAACCCTGTCAGGAGCTCCAGCATTTGTCACGCTGATGAAAAACGCCCGTCAATATATTTCTGCTTCGCGGTCGGGGATATGCGTTGAACCTTGTTGACGATTAAAGACATGATGGATGAACAGATGCTGCGTCAAGTGTTCCCTGATGAATTAGACCCACAACACACACACACACACACACACACACACACACACACACACACACACACACACACACACACACACTGAGAATAGGCAGCAGAGGGTTTAGACTATTCATAGGGCGCTGTCATGGCTCTGCCTTTTGAGTGCGTGTGTGTGTGTGTGTGTGTGTGTGTGTGTGTGTGTGTGTGCGTGTGTGTGTACTCCACAGGGGGGTTTCTACCAGCTGAGCCTAAACCAAAGTGACAGTTCTGTTCTCTCCTAATGAAGACTACACGATCAGGTTCACATGACAACAACAACAAGGAAATAATGTGTATGTGTGTATGTGTATGTGTGTATGTGTGTGTGTATGTGTGTATGTCAGGATGGCAGGTTGTTAAAAAGGCAAGTGATGATATGAGTAAATGGAATCACATAGGTGTGTGTATCCCTGTGTGTGTGTGTATATATCTGTGTGTGGGTGTGTATATATCCGTGTGTGTGTATATCTGTGTGTGTATATCTGTGTGTGTGTGTGTGTGTGTATATATCCGTGTGTGTGTGTGTGTATATATCCGTGTGTGTATATCTGTGTGTGTGTGTGTGTGTATATATCCGTGTGTGTGTGTGTGTATATATCCGTGTGTGTGTATATCTGTGTGTGTTATATCTGTGTGTGTGTGTGTGTATATATCCGTGTGTGTGTGTGTGTATATATCCGTGTGTGTGTATATCTGTGTGTGTATATCTGTGTGTGTGTGTGTGTGTGTGTGTATATATCCGTGTGTGTGTATATCTGTGTGTGTATAATCTGTGTGTGTATATCCGTGTGTGTGTGTATATCTGTGTGTATATATCCGTGTGTGTATATCCGTGTGTGTGTGTGTATATATCTGTGTGTGTGTATATCTGTGTGTGTGTGTGTGTATATATCCGTGTGTGTGTATATCTGTGTGTGTATATCCGTGTGTGTGTGTGTGTGTATCCGTGTGTGTGTGTGTGTGTGTGTGTGTGAATATCCGTGTGTGTGTGTGTGTGTGTATCCGTGTGTGTGTGTGTGAATATCCGTGTGTGTGTATATCAGTGTGTGTGTGTGTGTGTGTATATCCGTGTGTGTGTGTGTGTGTGTATATCAGTGTGTGTGAATATCCGTGTGTGTGTATATCAGTGTGTGTGTGTGTGTGTGTGTGTGTATATCCGTGTGTGTGTGTGTGACCCCGTTGGTGTGCTGGGAACACATTTACAGGCGGACCACGCTCCAGGCTCTTTGATCTACAGCCTGTGGTATTCAGAGCACAGTGGGGGGGGGGGGGGGGGGGGGGGGGGGGGTCTAGCAGTACCCGCTGTAGGCCAACTAAAACATGCATACACACTCGGACACACACACACACAGCCTGGGGGGGAAGCCAGAGGGGTGAGAGGTCAATAACACAGCTTCCATCTTTTTACCCATGAGCCTTCACGTCTTCTACATCTCTGCTGCATCGCTTCACTTCGTTCCTGTCTTTCCTCCTCTTACTTAACTCTTACTACCCCCCCCCCCCCCCCCCCCCCGCCCGGATCCAACCCCCCCCCCGCCACATCCATACGAGTCTCTCCATCTCTCAAAATCCGCTTCGCCTCAGTCTCCACGTTCGTTAGAAGCTGTGATTTACATACCTTAACGACTCCGCTCGTGTATGTTTTTTTAGCCGTGAACTCCCCAGAGAGCGGCGTAAACGTGGGACATGTTGTGGTTGAGACCTGGGCCCTTGTTTACAGAGGGTCCCGGGTCCCGAGTCCCAGGTCCCGGGTCCCCCCCTCCCAGGAGGATCGAAGCTCGCTTCCATGCGTCTATACTAGCAGCCGCCTCCAAATAAACACGGCTTCTTGACTTTACCTATATTGAGCTGAAGCCCCCTCTGTTTACTTGTTGAGTCTATTTCTCATTCCTTCCCAGGGGGGAGGGGGGGGGGGGGTGTCTCTTATTTTATGATTTCCTGATAACCTCCCATGGGACCCTACGGAAGCTTGCAGCTACATCGGGGGAGCGAGGAGGAATGGATTATAAAAAGGCAGTCATCTAGAGATAATGAAGAGAAGCAAAATGCCAATGCTCATTGCTCAGGGTGCTGTGGGACTCACAGGGATGATGTTATTGCTATTTTCTTCTTCTTTTTTTTTCTCTCGAACATCACCGTCGGATGTGAGATGTGATTCAGAAGCGTGAGGAGAATCCCCTCGGGGTCCTCGGGGTCATACGAATAAACAAGTTTTTCTACAAAACGCACGCAATAGAGATAAGCACATTTTTATAGTGAGCCACTCACGGATGAAAAAAACTGGCAATTCATACATCCAGACAGAAGAGATGAATATCACAGTTTTATTCTGTCTATTTCCTATATTTATTTTTTCCCCTCAAATGGGTTAAAACCTTCAGGATGATCTCCGTCTGAGAGGTTGAACACTTTACCCAGCAGGTTGTTACGAGGCATGCTTTATTTTGTGTCGCTGTCATTTACCACCGCAGCGAGAACATTATGAGTGTATAAAAACCTTTGCCTTTGTAATTGAGAAATCAATACCTAATTTGCTACAGTGGTCTCGCCCCGCCGTGGTGTTTAAGTCTGTGTGTGTGTGTGTGTGTGTGAGCTGTTTCTCTCGGGTTGCAGCAGCCTCCGATCCCTCATTTAGACATGAGGGGGCATGTGAAAGGCAAAACACCCCGTTTGTTCCCGTTTAACTCTGTGCTCTGTTTTTGTGGCTCCTGCTTGAATCCAAAAGGGATTCTACGACGGTGTGTTAGAAACGGAAAAAAAAAACAGGACGGAGCTGAGAGAGCGGGGCAATATCCAGAGAAAAAAGGGGCAAATTTGTGAGTTTATAAAATAGCAAATTTTCTAGTTTATAAAGTGTCAAATTTGCGAGTTTCCAAAGTGTCAATTTTGCAAGTTAATAAAGTAGCTAATTTGCGAGTTTCTAAAGTGGCAAAATTGCGAGTTTCTAAAGTGGCAAAATTGCGAGTTTCTAAAGTGGCAAAATTGCGAGTTTATAAAGTAGCTAATTTGCGAGTTTCTAAAGTGTCAAAATTGCGAGTTTCTAAAGTAGCTAATTTGCGAGTTTCTAAAGTGGCAAATTTGCGAGTTTCTAAAGTGGCAAATTTTTATTACGATGCTAACACCGGCATCTATGCTAGCTAACTTCCCATGAATGTACATTTATGTTTCTAATGAATCCATCCCAACGTGTGACAACGCCTTGTTAAGGTCCTTAGGGTGACGGCTGTTGATGCTTATTGTTGGTTTTATTTATATGATGCCAAATTGTCATCTTATGAGTGTTTATTGATCGGGGTCGGTTGGGCTAAGATGCTAGCAGTAGTTTTGGCTTCTTGTCATAGCAACTGCAAACATCCGGTGTATTTCAGAGAAAAAAATGTACGCAAATTTGCCACTTCATAAACTCGTAAATTTGCAAGATAATAAAGTAGCAAATTTGCGAGTTTATAAAGTAGCTAATTTGCGAGTTTATTAGGATGCTAACAACCGGCATTTATGCTGGCTAACTAGTTGTTTGACTACTCGTGTGTATAGTACTACATTTAAAGGCTATTTATTTGTAAGCACGTACGATCTCCTTCTTTCTAACTCTTATGGAGAAATTCCAGTTGTACAATTTACTGTGGGATTAAAAAGCATTTTCTGATTCTGATTATCACGTTCTCATTGTGGCATGCACGCCGTCCGCACCTTCACCACGGTGACCATGCCGTCGTTGGTGACGGGGTCGGTGCGGATGGTGAAGTGGCCTGATGGGTCCCCGCTGATGATCCTGTAGATGGCGTTCCAGTTGGGCGAGTGCGGCTGGTCGGCGTCTATCACCGTCAGGTTGGCCACCACCAGATCCACCCGGTTCTCCGGGACCTCACCGGAAAACTGGAGACAGGAAGTAGAACGGGAAAATGTTAAAACCTGCCGCTTTAAATATATCTTTATCTGGACTGTAGCTGAGGTCTTACGGCAGAGACCTTTAACAGGGGGGTCCAGGACCCCTAGGGGGTCCACAGAGTTACTGCAGGCGGTCCCCGAAATGATTTGATCCCAAACTTCATCCAAAAAATACACCTTAACATGAATAAAAGCTATATTAAGCAATAATATATCTTCCAGTTTGTTTAATATTGTTTTGAAAATGTGATGTAGAAATGCCAAAATAGAATTAAAAAGTGATTAAGAAATAAAGAAAAGTACTGTTATACATGGCACTATAGGCTGCACTACACATTATTATTGGATGGTTTAATAAGGAACACAATGTTTCATGATATGTAATAATCACTATCAGGTTTGGGGGTCCTGACAAGTTGAAGACCTCTGTTTTAAAGTTTAAAGGATTTCTACAAATATCTCTATCTCAAAATGTTTGTCTTATAGAGCCGATGCTCCGTTCGGGTTTTCAGGTAGAGTGAGTTTAATGATCTGAGCTGAGTAGCAAACAGGCAGTAAACACGAGCGCGTTCACACAGGGGCGTTGTTCCAGATTCCAGCGTTCCCAGTGCCGAGCGACGATATTTCATATTTCATTCCTTTGAAAGCCTTTTGAGTCACAAAGGAGAGAGAGAGAGAGAGAGAGAGAGAGAGAGAGAGAGGGAGGGAGGCCGGGTAAAAACAGCTGTTTGAGTGTATACCAGTGGCTTTGAGTCGTCCTCCGCGCTCAGCGACACATGTGCTTTGTCCTGATAAGCCCGACGAGGAGTGAGCCGCTGTCTGTCATACGTCTGTTACCGTGGGGATTGATCAAAGCTGCACCGGCTCAGGGGGATAAAGCCCACAAAGACCAAACCAACGACGACCCTTTGCCCCGCCCACGTCCTCAAACAGCACCTCTCGACCAATGAGGCGTGGGGGGGTTCGGGGTTAGGTGTGCGTCTTCATCTCGTCTGGGAGGCAACAGGCGTCATGCGGTTGCCGTGTCAACACGGCTAACAGGCGTGGAGGAGCCTCTGAGCTGCTTACGCCAGTGTAGGATATCAAAGAGCAAAGCCTCCAGACCAAACACTCCAACAGACCATAATACCCCCCGCCTGGCAACCGTCGCATCACCCGGCAAACAGGCCGACAGCAGCGGGCAGATTAGTAGGGGGGGGGCTCGAGAAGAGCTGCTCAGGGACTCCATGACATTCTTAAGACAACAGACGTGTCCGGGTGGTCGTGATGCGCTGCCTCACTCGGATAAGTCGGCAGGCTGTGTGTGTGTGTGTGTGTGTGAGAGCGGTTTATTGCTGTGGTCTGGGTTCAGGGACTCCCCGATGCCGATTCAATGAAATAAAAAGTTCAGAGATGGTTCTGGAGCTCCTAAAGGGCCCTCGAGCATCTTCTTCTTCTCTCTCAGCAACACAGGAAGTTAAGCAGATATGATGGAAGGCCAAACCCGCAGCTCTACCTATCTGACGCTCCCGGCAAACCTGCGTGTAACTTCAGGAGGTGCAGGAAGTCAACGGCGCGTTGAATAAGCGGTGATATTAGATTGCATTGGTGAAGTGCTTCAAACGTCCTTGAAGTCTGCAGCTCTGATTTGGATATTTTTATGAAACGCCTTTCAACACACTGGCAGAAAGCAAAAAGCAGACAAAAAGAAGGCTTTGGAAGAGAGTCGATGTAAACATGTTTCAGGTGGGACAATAGAATATCTGCGTATTCAGGTTGAAGTTAACTTTGAATAGAGGATTCAAACCATTCTGTTCACTTTAACTGAGCGGTTTATCGTATATTTCTCGAGTGAGGGCGGCGGAGTGATGGATCGTGACTCAACATGTGATTTTGAACAGAGAGCTTTTCAATCTGTCTCGGATAAAAAAAAAAAACCTTGAGGCTGTTATCCTTCTATGGCTGCTCTCAGTGATTTATTAGATTACTGTATTTTCAGCGAAGACTTTTCTCCGATCAGGTAGTTTTATTCTCTTCTAAAGTGTTTGGTTTTTGTGGCCTTTTTGCCTTTAATTTGATAGGACAGTGTTAGAGTGAAAGGGAGGAGAGATGGGGCGACATGTATAAGGCCGCCGGCCGGATTTGAACCCTGCAGCGAGGACTTTAGCCTCGGTACATGGGGCGCCGACTCTACCGACTGAGCTATCCCCCCTTTTTTTCTCTGCTCTAGTGCTTCTGCTGGACTGAAGGACGGGAAGGACGAGCTCGTCTGATTGGCACAGAGTGCAGATGGCTTTCTCCCCCAGCACTCGATGAAACACCCTCTTGCCAACACTCTCGCCCTCCTGTCATTGTGTTGGCAGCGGGGAAAACCTAAAGGAGGCGGGGGGGGGGGGGGAGGTGAGAGGGGGGGAACTTCATCATGGCGAAGGAAGGAGCGCCTGATGAGTCAAACAAGCAGAAAAGATGAATAACTCATCCGTCTGCATCATGAAATAATGCAAACCCTGAATAAGCACCTAGAGCCGCCGCCAATCTGTGCACATGCACCACCATCTTTTTTTTGTTTTTGTTTTTTTGCCCGCCTTGAAAAATAGGGCATCCTCTGATAGGCGTGATGAAATATTAATCATCGACATTAAAGACGAATTCCCCAAACTTTTATATTTCTGGGACACGTTGAGAGATCTATGGGGTTTATTGCAAACACTAAATATTTGCATAATGGCCTGCATTCTCAAACAAAATGGCTTTTATGTTATCCCGCCGCTAAATTGGGTGATTTATGAAGAGAGAGCGTGGATGTGAAAAAAAGAAAAAAGAAAAAGCGCCTTCCAGCTCATCACTGCTCCCCCCCCCCCCCCCCCCCCCACTACTGTTTATCATCAATATCCATGATGGCGTTAACGTCCCGATGGCGATGATGGAAATGCACTTAAAAAATGGTGGGATTCAGTTAGGAGAATATCAATCTAATACTCGCCACTATCATCAGTGGAGAATCTTAAATCAGAGGGGGGGGGGGGGGGGGCTGAGTCAGGAAGAGCCTTGAGATTTAACACATCTATGCTCATCTACCAATAATAATCCTTCACTCCTTCTCCCGTCTACGTCATCCTCTCCTCACTCCCCTGTCTCGCCGTCATCATGGTGGTCCACTCGAGAGATACCGGCGGTCCACTCGTCATCTCTCTCTTTGCCCCCCCATGTATCTCTTTTCCCTTCCTTTGTGATGTAGCGGCGCTCTGATGAGCTCCACGGCTGACACATGCTCGCCGCCGGTGCTAACTCATCATCATAAGGGTCCTGATAGCCTCCGGGGCTAAAATGCTAATGCTACTCCAAGGGGCCGCTACGCCGCCTCGGCCGGCTCTCCAAGCACCTGATCTACCCGACAGAGGGAACCAGATTTCTTTTTTCCATTGGTGCATGAAGACTTTGGACCGTCTAAACAAACGCACCGGCTCTGTCACATCGAATCAAAATGAGACTGAAATGAGAATTTCATTAAAAAAACACAAATAATAATAAGCTCAGGATTCGATTCATTCTCCAGCTGCCGGTGAGAACATGCAGCGAGAGGGGGAGGCATCACTTATTAATCTAGTGATGATGTTGCTGAATCGTACACTGATACATTATGTACACGGGATTACTTTGGACTTTTTTAATTTTGACCTCACAATAATGACCTTCTGTGCTGTAATCATCATTTTAAATATCACAATCATTAACGATTTGCCGGCTCTAGTTTTCTTGCTGATGAAAGTCGATGATATGGATTTGTTCATTTTGTTTATGTGTGTGTGTGTGTGTAGCCATCCTTTACAAGGAAATTACCCAGCACCCTTTGCACTTCGTAACTCCACTGTCCTTGTGTAAATCTCTCTTCATGACAACATAACAGTGTTGTTGTCATTTGCTTTCTCCCTCCTCCCTTTTCATTCTCCTTCCCTCTTGTTTACACTGCATGTCCTTCTCTGTGAATCTTTTCAATCATTTGCACCCTCTTTCTCCGAAACGACACATTCTCATTCCGACTGGTCACATGACTAGGTAGCCCAGCATGTGGTGGCTACGGCTGCTTAGGCTGAGGCATCAAAACCACCGAGTTAGGTTGAGGAAAATTTTGTTTAATATAGTAAAGCGTAAACGTAACATTTGGGACACGGACACTGGTCTCCAGGGTGAAAGTCCTGTGTTTGTTCATCTGTCCACCTTCCAGCCCTGTGTGGCTTTCTTCAGTGTTTATATAAAAAAAAGTTAAATTTAAATATCAACCTGAACTTAGTAAAGTGTAACGTAAACTTTGGGACACGGACACCAGTCTCCAGGGTGAAAGTCCTGTGTTTGTACAGCAGCCCACCTTCCAGTCCTGGCTTTCTTCAGTCTTTATATAAAAACAAGTAAAATTTAAATATCCACGTGAACTAAGTAAAGCGTAAAATGTAAACTTTGTGACAGGAACATCGGTCTCCAGGGTGAAAGTCTGGAGACCTTCCAGCCCTGTGGGGCTTTATTCACTCTTTCACGTCGGCATTTTGATGGGCTCTGAACCAAAACCCTGACCCCCTCCCACCACCGTTACCCTCCCCCCCCTCCCCTCATGAGCAGGACTCACAGTTCTGGAGGTCAGCATGGGCGGGTTGTCGTTGATGTCCGTGACGGTGATGATGGCGGTGGCTGTGTTGGACAGACCAAAGTTCAGGTTGCCCTCCATGTCCGTGGCCTGCACGATGATGGTGTACTGAGAAACTTTCTGTAAAAAAAAAAAAAACACTGCAGTTATTCATGTAGCAAAAAAACAACCTCTCTTCCTGCAGACTAAAGCAACAGCGGCGGAGTGTGAATCCCACAGGAGAGTTCTGTTCTATAGTAGCTGCCCATGCTCTTATTTGAAACAGCGAATCACAAGGGTGAAGCCTTTCATTCCGCTCAGTGGGGAAAACCTCCCCCAGCGGAACGCATCCAGACTTCACGCCGTCTGAAGGCTGCGGCTGTGAAGCCTCCCGGCGGGCGCATCATCAAACACGTTACTTATTCGGCGCTGCTGACGGACAGATGTGAAGACAATGACGGAGATTAATAGACTATCTGTGGCGGGCGGGCGGTAGGGTGATAAATGCCATTTCATCTTTTCTGAAATGACACAGTGTCACTTTCGCCATGATGCTGAAAGATGGCTCTTATTTGTATTTTTTTTTTTTTTTTTTTGCTACTTGGGTGAACCTCCTTTTTCTCTCTTTGCCAGCATCTTCCTCTTCTTCAGTCCCACGCTGCAGTTAATGGGGACGGAGACGGGGGAGTAATGTGTCCCGTCATACAGATTCCCCAATTACATTCCCAGTGTCTCGCTCACCTGCTAATTACCGAGTAAATATCCCAATTAGGCCGAGGACGCCACATCAGGAGGATTAGACAGCTCCTCTCATCTGGATGCTAGACGAGACCCTGAACTCCAACCTCGTACACACACTCATTAACACACACACACACACACACACACACACACACACACACACACACACCTCGCGTCCTCCATATATTGTTTTGGGAGGCAGCGCTTGGCTGACTGTTCCATCAGCCGGTGTACAGCATGTACACAACACTCTGGCTAATTAGACAAGGGAGTAATTATGTAGAGCTCCTCTGAACCTCTCGGCGTGGCAAACAACACGGCGTGCACACAACCCCGACTTCCTCTGGAGGGGCCGAGGTCTGTTACTGTCAACAAGCTCTTTTAAGAGTCCACCAGCGGACCGGTGGAAAGCTTTAGAAGCGATGCAGTGTGGGAGTTTATAAAAAGGAAGAAAAAAAAACATTTCAAAAGTGAAGAACAGAGGAGAGGATGAGAAACAGCATGGGATGCAGCCGAGGCTCAAGGGAGGAGGAGGACTAAAAATAGATGCCTGTTTTGTTTTTTGTGTTTTTGCAGCAGCACCTTACGCCTCCGACACACCAGCCCATGAAGGGAAGAGATGCAGAAACTTTTGAAACTTTCAAAGGGCCAAAAGTGCCGACTAAAAGTGGACCAGAGGAGCACAGTGGTGTGCTGTCACATCTTTTCGTGAAGTTTATGTACAATACATAAGATCAGTTTTTTTTCTTCCTGCAAGGTTTGAGACTTTTTTTTATCTGCTTTATGCACAAAAATAAGTAGAAATAAGCTGCAGGAGAACAGAAGCAAGTATTACAGGAAAAGTCTTTAAGCCAAGAAGGGATTATATGTTGGAGAGAAATAGATGCATGAATGTACGTTGTTCTTTGTGAGGAAGTTTCTTTGAAAGTGTAGACATTTTTGGCTCCTTGCATCGTCAAAATGTTGTGTGAGTGTTAAGACTTGGTGTTTAGGTTAAAGTTAGGATTGGGTTTAATTTAGGATTAACCTCCAGGCTCGGTTTAGACATGTAGGCAGGCAAGGCAATTTGATTTGTATAACACCTTTCAACAACAGGACAATTCAAGTGCTTTACATAAAACATTAAAAAGCATTGGAGAAAAAAACCCCATTAAAACAAGCCAATAATAAAATGAAAAAAATAAATAATAAAAAAAATAAAAAGTAAAAATAAATAAATAAATAAAAATAAATTAATGATAAAAATAAACAAATAAAATAAAAAATAAATAAACAAGAATAGCAAGGAATAGAAAATACAGTGCAGCAAAATAAATAAATAAAATAATAAATAAATAAAATAAAATAAAATAAAAATGTAGTTGTGATGGTTAAAGGGTCTAAATGTCCTCTTCCACCTTCTCCACCACATTGACACCAGGGAATGTGGTGATAATTCCATGTGGACTTTACATTTACACCTAATCATAAAAAATAAATCAACGTTATCTGGATATTCCCCCTCGTTGTGATTGGATAATACCCAGATCTCAGGAAGGCTACGGCGCTCTATGGGCTCGGCTCCCCGTTCCTCTGCCGAGGTAAATGCACCACACATATATGTCACCACCTTTACAACTGGCCTCCCATTCACACAAACAGCCGGAGCTGCAATACGATGTCTTCTGTTGTCTTGGCCAAGGACGCCTCACACACGTGGACAGGAAGACGTTTATATGACATCTTCAGATTACGTGTTAGAACAGCCCAACACACAAATATCCTGTTTGCAGTGATAAAACGGAATCACTGAATAAACCAATTCTTTCAAATCTATTCATGTTACCCAGATAACAAATCCCAATGTGTGTGTGTGTGTGTTTGTGTGTGTGTGTTTGAGTGTGTTTGTGTGTGTGTGTGTGTGTTTGTGTGTGTGTGTGTGTGTGTGTGTGTGTCCTGAGGATAGAGTTTTATCCTAAATTGGAGGTGATTGGCTGGATTAGCAGTACACACAGTTAAAATAAGACATTTTGACTCCATGTTCCACTCCTACCTCTCTCCCCCTTCTTCAATGCCTCCCGTCTCATTGTATTACCCCACCTCTGTTTTTGTTCAATTGCTCCCTTCAGTTGCCCCCCCCCCCCCCCTTCCTGTGGTTTATTGAGTGTGAATGTGATTATATGGCCCTCTGTGTTTGTCTGACAGGTGTCAAGGGCATTCCATCTCAGATATTTCCACTTTACTTTTACCACACAAACGCATACTGTACACACACACACACACACACACACACAACACAAGGCGAGTAGTCCACCCCGGCGTGATGTGCTGTTAATAGGTCTGTCACTGGTGACAGTTTGGGAGGATGATCTGTCTCGGAGATCTCTGTGCCGAGTTGTTTCTGACACTTCCGTGACGCGAGAATAAACACATTGGGATCTGGCCACAGCTTTCATAGCTCCATAAACAAGGTGACCGCAGAAGAAGCAATTTACTGTTAAAGAGGAGAAGAAGAGCCTGCGTGTGTGGTGACAATCGGCTCCACAACGTTTGGAAGTCGCATCTCAGAGTGTCGTCAGAGGAAACAACGCTGGGAGGAACTTTAGAGGTGACAGGATGCATTCCATGCATCGATGAATCGAGTGTACCGATTCAACTACATCCATCTGCTAAAATAAATAGAATGAATCGCTTTGGCTTCACCAATAATCGATATAAATGCGTTAAATCTTTTGAATTCTTAATTATGATTGTTTATCATAATTATGACACTCTCTCCCCTGCCAGCATGTAGCCGATTGGAAAATGTTCAAAATAGCAATTTTGAGCAATGTTTAATTACATTTTTGTATTCAGCATAAAATATTATGCAGGACTACTTTTTAATCGAAGAAGTAATTCTTTCAGAAGAATACATAGTAGTTATATAGTTAGATAGTCTCCCTCACATTATTGCATGTTTATTTCATGGATATAGAATTTTGGTTAAAAGTTACTGAATCGTTAATCGAATCGCTGTGAAGCCAAAGATTCACCCCCCCTAAGGACTTTGCCTCCAGACAGATGAGACCAACCTCTCGGTCGAGGCCCGGCGCCACGGTAACGATGTCCCCGGTCTCGCTGTTGATGGTGAACATGTTGGGGATGGGGCTGTGGGGCGTCTGGGACAGGATCCGGTAGCGCACCATGCCGTTGGCCGTGGTGTTGTCGTCGCCGTCGAACGCCGACACGTGCATCACGTACGTTCCTGAGGAGGGACAGAAATCAAACATGTCAGAGCAGCCAGAAGCTAGCAGGAGGTGATGAAAGAACACAATTAATACACACTGCCTACTTTGTGTGTGTGTGTGTTGTATTAGGGACTACGGATGCAAATTAGCAGCTCTGCTACAATCTGGCATGTTTTTCGATGTTCATTAATGTGCACTGTCCCTATCCAAAAATAAAGCATTTTATTATTATTATTATTATTATTATTATTATTATTATTATTATTATTACTCAAGACTATACAGTTTTGCTGCTGCAGCCTCGGTCCTGGTCCGGCTTATCGTGGCTAATGTTTGTGAGATAACTTAAGATTTCCATTTGTACGTAAAAAAAAAAATCTTGCTCTCACATTTCGTTTTTACACCGTGTTCTCTCTGTATCAAATTTTCTTTTGATTTAATTTCCATTTGATTTCTTTTTTCTGTTTTTAATGTTAATCTTTACTATTATTTTTTAACCAAAAGCTCTAAGAGAGACTAAGTGTCGTTAACCTTCAGGACCTCCTTTAAAAAAATACTTTGGTCACGATACGATACGTATCACAATATCACGATATCGCGATATAAATAAAGATGAAAACACAAGTACCTGTATATGTACATCAGATGATATTGATCAGAGGACAAATTGAATCAAAACTATTTCATTCAAAACAGCCTCTCTATTTTATTAATTCCCATGAAATTTACTGGAATAAATATTGAAAATAAAATGAAAAAGGATAAAGTACTGCATTCACAACATGTCTAAACATGAATCTTTTTTTTTTTTTAATCGATCTATGGAGTTGAAAAATCGATATTGTATTGGGCGGCAAAGTATCACGATAAAGTGCCATATTGATATTTTTACCCGCCCCTAGTCCCTATTCAAATACACTTTAAATAAATAACTAAACCAGCTACTGAGCCGACTCTACTTTTGCTAAATATCAACACAAAAGTTAAAAAACAAGCATCCAAAGATGGTCGACACAAGTCCCACTTTTTTTCCCGAATATAAATGACTCACTTTGTAACATTGTGTCTTTTATCGGATCGTTTAAAGTGAAACAAAGAGATACAGTATTGGTAAGAATGAAACTGATTATTATTGCTTCACATGTACATCAAAGTGTCTAATAAACCACCTGGATGCCTCATTAACAGTTTGCCAACACCTGCCACCATGTGAATGGATCGTTACTAATTCATGTCGCCGGGGAAACGTTGCACGACCATTCACTGTGAGTAATAAAGTACGAATGGGGAAGTATGGGCAGATATGATCAGACTTTATGGCTGCAGAACTCACATCATATTCTGCATTTATGTTAAACAGTCTGCACATTTAATGTGCTGGCCAAAATGCAAGATTTTAGATTGGATTTTTATTTTCCTCAAATTCAAAGTTATAAATATTTACATGACATAAAATATGTCATACAAATATGAAAAAGGCAAAATAAATAAAGTAATTCAAGTTCAAGGAGGAAGCTAAGCTTATCATATCCTGCCCTTTTGACATATTATTACGTTTAATTTACATAAAGTTCATATATCGCTGTGAAATAGTCATTATCCAAATCTGAATATGAGATATTACACTGTCGCCCATAAAGTTGTAATATTTAGTTTATTCCTATTTCAATGCATCAGTCATCACTTTTGATGCAATGATTTACATTATTGTCATAATAACCCAGGTGAAATTAATTCATTTGTTTGACGCTATAAAAGACAAGACATTTGCAAATTATTCCAACTTTATGGAGCCAACTCTCTATAAATATATTAAAAAAACAATAACAAAAGAAAAGAAATAACTCTCGATGACTTTAAATCAACTCCATCCCTTTATACTTGTCCATGAATAACTGTTAATAACTGCATTTAAATGTTTTATGATCCATCTTTGATGACGGATATTGTCCTGATATCGATAGTTATGTAATAATAAGTATCTAGACATTATGATGACCTTCCACCTCCAGTGCAGACGTACACTATAGTGTGCTGCAGGCTGGGTGCAGTGATACGCCTCCACCCTTCCACGCTACGACTTGTTTGCTGCCTCCACACACTCATAACTCTGTTGGATCACTGTCTGTCACCCGATCTCCCCCCTCTCTCCCCCTCTCTCCCCCCTCTCCCTCTCGCAGCCAATTCTAATTGCCAGAGATAGTGATATCATGCCAGTGACAGCCCCTGTCCGAGGATAATTGTAACCGCGGCTCCCATTTCAAACTTCATTACATTTCAAAGCAACATTTGTCAATGACTCGGCCACAGGGAGCACTCTGAAGGCCTCTCAGCGAGACGAGGGGAAGAGGAGCCGACAGGAAACAGAGGACAGACTCCATATTTGGTTTGATGCCAAGTGAAGTGACTCCTCCACCCGTCGCCTCTCTCTCCCCTCCTCTTTCTTCTAGAGATGGAGGGATAGAGAGAGAGAGATGAACTATCACAATGTGTCACACATCGCCGGGGTAATTTCATTAAGCCGCGCTCTTAGGGGGTTTAATGTGGACCCTTTGTACGGGCGTCCTAAGCTGTGCCTGACAGGATTAGGTCCCCATAATGACTCTTTAATTTGCAAACTAATTCAAGTCTGTAATTGGCCTTCCATTGAAACCACTGGAGCTCTAAACTCTGAAACTCTCCCTTTTTTCTTTTTATGATTATTGTTCAGCTGAATGTCACGCATTGCCACAGAGACCTGTCTGCTGTGTGGGGGCAAAGCTGACGGGGGAGGGAGGGAGAGGGGGGGGAGGGAGAGAGGGGGAGAGAGGGAGAGGGAGATGGAAAGAGGGAGAGAGAGGGAGGGAGGGAGAGAGAGGGAGCGAGAGAGAAAGAGAGAGAGGGGGGGAGAGAGAGGGAGGGAGAGGGAGTGAGAGAGTGGGGGAGAGAGAGAGGGAGGGGGAAAGAGAGGGAGATGGAAAGAGGGAGAGAGAGGGGGAGGGAGAGAGAGGGAGGGGGGAGTGAGAGAGAAAGAGAGAGAGAGGGGGAGAGAGAGGGAGGGAGGAGAGGGGGAGAGAGGGATAGAAAGCGAGAGAGAGAGAGAGAGAGAGAGAGAGAGAGGGAGAGAGAGGGGGAGAGAGAGAGGGAGAGGGAGGGGAGAGAGAGGGGGGGAGGGAAAGGGAGGGAGGGAGAGGGGGAGGGAGAGAGAGAGGGAGATGGAGAGAGGAGGGAGAGAAAGCGAGAGAGAGAGGGGAGAGAGAGGGGGGGAGGGAGAGGGAGGGAGGAGGGAGAGAAAGCGAGAGAGAGAGGGGAGAGAGAGAAAAGGAAATGAGAACCTGAACACCTCTGGTGCAATAAACTCTGGCTCATCGGTCTCTCTCACACAAACACTCTCACAAACACACAAACACACACACACACACACACACACACACACACACACACACACACACACACACACACACACACACTCCGAGGTGAGACAGAAACGACCCAGCGGTGCTTCAGCGTGGGACATTTAATCCTCCGTCTCCAGCCTCTTTTGTTTTACGGCGCCGCTCAGCCGGCTCAATGAAACGCCACCGCAGGAGACGGATTCCTCCGCCCGCCCGCTACATCAACGGGAATGGAGAATTCTCCATCAGCGGCTCGCTCAGCCCCCCCCCCCCCCCCCCCCCCCCCCTGAAGTACCAGTCATCGGGTCCTCCATTACCTGGTTTGGAGCCCTCGTCCACGGAGCCGTTGTAGACCTGGTTCTTGAACTCGGGCCGGTTGTCGTTCATGTCGATGACGAAGATGTACAAGTCGATGGGGTTCTCCACCTGGTTGCCGTTCATGTCCACGGCGTGGGCTCGCAGCTGGGACACGGGAGAATAACACGGAGGATTAGAGCAATGAGGCGATGCATTACGTAGGATGAGAGTCTGTGATGAGTGCTTGTGTTGCTTTTATGGAGAAGATGATTGGAGGGGGGTGGATGAGGTCTATCAGCGTTTATGTACATCGAGGATGGGATCTCCGTTGAGGGTGAGGGTCCTGTTGCTTCACTAAACCCTAGTTTTGAGCTGCTTTTGTGTGTCTGCAGACACACCGGCCTCCTCAAAAACATCATGCAATTGCCTTAACGAGGCGTTGTCACACGTTGTGACGTATTCATTCGAAAAATAAATTAACGTACATTCATAGCTAGCATAAAAGCCGGTTGTTAGCATTGTAATAAAATCGCAAATTGTCGACTTTTTTTCTCTGAATATCGCCCGCCTCTCTCGGCTCCATTTTTTTGTTTTGTTTCTACAGTGACATTAATACGATGTCATGGTTTTTGGTCTAATTTAGTTCAGTTTAAATCACGCTTGAGTGTATTTTCTTCTGCGGTTAGTGATGAGAGATGCAAATACTCGGAAACAACATCTTCTAATAGCGGCTGGCGTGTTTTCGTATGGCTTTGTTGCCCCGCCTCCTGGGAGAGACGCCCTGGTCTTCTCGGCGTATTCCCAGCCGTCTCCACCGACGGCAGCAGAGCGCAGAAACATCAATAAAACACCAACAAACTGAAAGCGTTTCTTCTGCATCAGGGGGATTTACTGTACGTTCAACTGGAACGCCAACAGGAAAACAAACAAAATCTAATCTGAATTTCAACTGCAGGCTGCTAAAAAAATGATTTATTAATACAATTATTGATTTATACAGCATAAAAGTTTTGAAAACCTACACAACTATGTGAGGTTAGGGTCAGAGGAAGACATTCTGGGTAGTTTTCCTGCAAAGACATCTTTTCTATCGTTTACTTTCTTTCTCCAGACTTTTTTAACTCTCTTTTACACTGTTTGTGTTTTTTTTTATATCACTGCAAAGCACAACACATCTTATTTTATTGGAAGTTGTTGTTAAGGCATGGTGTCCATTTCAGGATCGCCGTGTTGGATCGCAGGCCAACATCCTGTCTGGTTTGGTTTGAAAGGAGAGTTGTGAAATCTCTCAACTTCCCCCCCTCTGAAGCCACAAACACAGCAGTCCCATCCGAAATTCAGCTCAGCTGCGCTCAGATCAATGGAATCACCAACTCGGATTTTTCTCACAAAGATTGGACATGCAGTTATTACTGGAATCAATACATGCTGGGAAAAAAAAAGGTGTTTGACTGCTTTCCTCTCGTGAAGTCTGGAGGATGAACAAAAAAAATGGAATGAATGGAAATGAGAGAAAATAAAGTGAATTATCAGGAAAATGTTGAGTTTAAATAAATAGTTGAGGTTTTGAAATGTTCCCATACTTGAAGGTTAAACCAACAGACTGAAAAGGCATCTTTTGCTTTGGTTTGGATTCACTTCAGCTTACCTGGGAATGTTTACATCCCCGAACATGACTTATTCAGTGATATATCCTGTCAGCTGAAAGCACTGGGAATGTTTAGTTTATATCATACACAGGAGGAGGAGGGGGGGGGATACAGATACTATCTACACATCCAGGCTGGTAAATATTTATTCATTTAAAATGCCAGCAATCAATTTGAGAGCCGGTCCAGCGTGTTTGATGTGGTTGATATCCATCTAGAAAAAGGGGGGAGAGGGGAAGGAAGATGGGGAGTAAAAATGCAAACATGTAAGGATCCGATAATGAAGAAAGATGAGGAATAGTAACGTGAGCAGATTCCATCATGTGAGGAGAGTTGAGGGAACGGTCGTCTCTACATAAGTGCCTCCGGCTTGTTGTGGTGGAAAATAGAATTAAAAAGCCTCTCCTCGGAGAGGTGAAGATGCTCTCCATCCTCTCCTAACACATCTTCGGGTCTCTTGGAGGTTAATTTCACTTTACTTTTCCCCCGCTGCATCGTCTGATCTGTCCTGCACCCAATATCCTAACAGGCTAGGAGCCAAGCCTCTTATCTGTACCCCCCCACCCACATGTGCCCACGCCCCTAATTCAATAACAGCGAGACTCAGAGATTACTCGCCATCTTTAAAGAAGGCAAAAATGTAATTCTGGGCCCACGTTTAAGTTATTATCTTGAAACGGTGGCCAGGCGATGCTCTGCATCTGCAAAAAGAAAAGGCAGCAACCTGATGAAGATAACAAACTCAGAACCTCCAAGGTTCTTTATTCCCCTCATAGGAATGCATCTTGTTGCTGCTTTTTGAATTTCAGACCATTACTTTGTTCCGTCCTTGCGTGAAATATGAAGTAAACAAAAAGAAAGAGCACAAAGTCAAATTCAAACTTGGAGATGTTCCACGACGTTGTTCATCGGTAAATTAAATCTTCCACCTTTCCTACAAAGCTGTATAATTGCTTTGTTGTTGCTCTCGAAGGAAAACCTCGCTTCGTCTGGTTTCTCCCTGCGATCTGAATTCTGCTTTCCCTCTGCAACAAACACAGTTTAACTTAAGCAGCCTTGAGTGAGCCTCGGCCCTTTTCTTAACAAATCACCTCATTGATTGGAGCTCCTCCCCTGGATAGATAAATCTGTGGGCTCCCACTAAGAGCTCGGTGCTCGCCGGCTCACCGGGACCGGAAGTCAGGACCGGGCGTCCGAATACGAGGAAACGGGAAACCGGAGGCGGAACGAAGCGAAGGAAAGACTTTAAAGACTTGGCCTGGAGGTTTGATCTGTTTACACCTTTACCCAGCATGCAAAGCACAACGGTGAGAGGAGGCAACACATCACTCAAAAGTGATGATGGTCTTGGTGTTTCGGCCGTCTGCAGTCGTCTCGTTGAATTCTTCACTCAGCTTGAATTTGAACCACGCGGTCTTGAATGTGGTGAAATAAAGCCAGCATCGTCCATGCTGATCTTCAGATTGGGTTTGGCCATGTTGCCCATTTGCCGGGTGGTGAAGCTCACACCGATGGCTTCATGTGTGAAGACCAATAGATGTCCACGCATGATGAACTGGGGACTCAGACTTGATATTTTGCGCCCCCCTGCCTGAAATCAAAGCTTGGTGTTCGTTGGCCTCGTTGACGTTTTTTTCTTCACTTTATCTGCGTGAGTCGTCTCCCTGTGCGTTTTGTATTTTTTAACACTCGTGGGCTACCATAGCTCAGGCTCGTGACTACCACACGAATTAGCAACGTTGCTCACTTGTACCATAATTTCTGGACTATGAGCGCAGCTGAATATAGTATATAGCAGGAGGAAGTAAGAGAAGCCGATGTTGTGAAGAACCGTTTACGTTCTGCATGTTCTGACTTGTTATTAGTAAAGATTGAGAATCGGTTGTACTTTTTTTTGGAATACTTGAACCCTTTTTTTGTGGAGTACTTGATGCGGCCAGCCTCACCCAGACTCTACCTGCAGCGGCCCACCGGTAAGTTGAGTCTGAGACCCTTGCTGTAGGGTGATGTAGTCCACCGCTGAGAGGATGTAGGAGGTCAAGGAAAGTAAGGAATATTTAAACATTTGGGGGAACTATGATGCTTACTCGCTCTCTTTCTGAGATTTAGAGGAAAAGATCGATGCAACTCTCATGTGCGATTCCTAAAAATCTAAAGCTAGAAGATGTTTATCTCAGTATGAAGATCTCATTAAAGAGGTTTTTTCTGAAATCTCGGTCGGGAGCACCGACTTCCTGTATAAGAAAGGGTTGGAATCAAGGAAGTCGACGCCCCCGTAACTCTCCGTATAACACCGACTTCAGTTTGTGAAATGAGATATAAGATGTTAGTCAGGATTTTTAACCTTTGGACATCGAGGCATCACTGTCAGAACGACTCCTCCGACACGCCTCCTTTCATCCGAGGAAAGATACGGTTACATCCCAGCATGTCGGGTTTACATCTCGTCACTCGCTATTTCATGTTTCATCAAAGACACACGGACACGAAGAGAACTCTTCAAGGAGATGCGTGTTTTAAATGATTTACTTGCTTAATGTAATAAACCAAACACAATATTGTTATGTAATGGATGTAATTAATGGATTTCATTTCATTCTAAAGTGGATTTGTTTTTGTTGCATTTGTCGTGTCAGAATAATGAAAGGATAAATCAAATTAAGTTGAATGTATCGTGCATATTTCATATCGGGGAAGTGAGCGGAAGCAAATACGGGAAGATATATAACTCACACACATTTTATTTTTCTTGCAATTATATGTTTTATATTATTCATTCTAGAGGGCCCCTTTAAGGCACAACAACACTGATTCAGATTTAGAGCCGTCGGGACGACGTGGTATAGATACTTGTGTTAAAAGGTTAAGCTTACACACACACACACACACGCTGCTGTGTGTGTGAGAGAGAGAGAGACACCTACGTGGTAAGAGGAGCGATGCTCTCGATCCAGAGGTTTGGTGACGAACATCTTCCCGAGCACCGGGTCGATGTTGAAGACCTCGTTGGGGGGCTGGTCCGCTCCCACCCCCGTGATGCTGTACCGGATCGAGATGTCCTTGTCCTGGTCTGACCGGATCTGGATCACGACAAACACAGAGGAACAGCCGATCAATCAACCAATCAATCAAGGAGTTTATTGAAGTATTAATACTGTACTTTCAATATTATATTTCCCCTCTTGCTCTGAGGAATCTAAACTCAAATGCACCGTCGCCACGGCGACCCTACACCTATTCACACACTATATATGTGCTGCGGGGGTGTTTATTATTCAAGGACCCGTTTATGATATGCAGCCCCCCAGAGTTTAATAATTTTGTCTTTACACAACCTCAGAAATCTGATATTGCATATTATTCACTGGAAACACGCATAAGGACACAAAGCAGGACACACACACACACACACACACACGCACACACACACACACACACACACACACATTCATCACAGTTTGGCATTTCTCGCTGCCGCACACTCAAGGATTCTATTAGTGCTGCCGCGGGGAGCGCTGTGCATTCTGTTTGGCTTCAAAGAGAAAATTAAATCCAATATTTCGGGAAGAAATGAAACCAACATATTCACTGTTAACTGACAGTCAGGTGGTGATTTATTAAGATTTGCTGGAGCCAAGCGGGGAATCTACAGACAGGTCCTGAGCACCAAAAAAATAACAAATTAAATGAAATAAAAAAATGACAATTAGATGGAGGGAGTGAGCTTGTAATTGTTGTGTAATTAGGGGGAAGAAGCAGCAACGACGACAGGCATCATAATAATAAACACATTTTTTTGTTCAGGGAGGCAACAATGGAGTTTTAAATCCAGGGGAGAGAATTACTGCGTAACCGTGGGAGACGTTCCTGAAGAAGGCCGACAGCTAACAGGTGCATTAAGTGCACTGGCAGGTCTGTGATTTGGAACGCTGCGTTTTTGGGACTCATTTGATGAGTTTATTTCAATTCAGTCGCCAAAATAAGAGTCCGAACCCTTCTGAGCATCCATCGCTGTCCATTACCTTACATGACAACCTGGGGAAACATCAGCTGCTGTATGAAAATGACTCTCACACACACACACACACACACAAGCCTTTTCTTCTAATCAATGATTATTTCCGTGGAGCAGCAGTCGTCTCCATCTTTCACCACTCGAGGAACCAATTTAGCCGACACACTTCGGGTTCTTCCCCGCTGAGAAAACAGCCGGAGAGTCTTAACAAGGAGACGGACCCACGGAATCACCGGGACTCGTCCTATTGGTGGTGATGTCACGCCGCCATAGAGTGGTAAAGTCCCGCCTTTCTATTCCCGGTACATGGGACCTCAATATGAATGTCTGATGCATGTATTCCTATGGCGAGATGGAAATTATGTTCTGGTCCCGTTTGAATTGTGCCATATATTTCACATTTGTTGTTTGTGGTTTTTAAAGATCATTTTGAAGTTTGATAATGGTAGGTTTTGTGAACTAGAGCTCGTCGCTGCTCTCGGCGTGAACGATATCCGTCAGTTTGAACCAACGATTCCTCGTCTTCTCATCAGACGGGAACCGGGAACCTGCTGGAACATTCAGGAACATCTTGGTTTGATCGGCACTGAGTCGCTGTGAGAAAGGGTGATGACGTGACGTCACATACGCCACGTGGAGTCTCTCATTGCGTTTCCTCTACAGCCTTAAACTCAACAATTACACAATAAACGGTCAAATTATCATTTAAATCCACAAACAACATATTTCTAATTCGGGGCATATAACGACTGGGACCAGCAAATAATTATATTATCTGCATTGAGATCCATACGTTTGTTACGATGGGAGTCTAGCGGAAGGGGCGGGGCTTCACCACTCACTGAGAACGTGAGCCGTCACCACAATAACACCGCTATTTAATGCACGTCTGCATGTGTGTTTTCTTCGGGGGGGAATCGGAGGGAGGAGGAAGAACAGTCAGAACAGCTCTGCACACACACATCTCCACAAATTACCGCTGACAGCTGTGATAATTAACCAGCTTGCAGGCATCGACTGCAATTACTTCAAAGAAGCTCTGCCCCGCGTTAAACAGCCGACAAACTAACAGACATCCAGCAGCAGCCGGCAGCTGGAGTTAAACTCACGCTGTAACCGCCATTACCCTCCTCTACAGGCTGCAGAGCGGCGAGGCAGCAGCACGCCGACCACGTCTGCCTCTCCTGTCGCATTAGAAAACACAAGCAATTATTCCACATCCCACCGCCAAACTGTCTCCTCCTCCCCTCTCCTTGTCTCCTCCTCCCCTCTCCTTTCCAACTCTCTCTCATCTCCACTCCTCCCCCCTTTTCCTCTCATCTCTCTCTCTCTCCGGGTCTCCGTGGGGACAGAAGCCATGCATGAGAAATGAAATTACTTCAATCCGTTGGCCTTGGCAGTGGTGTTTAAATCCTCACCAGTTAGGTAGCGATGGCTTCCCATAATTCCATTTGGGTTTCCCCCCCGCCCCCCTGATTTCCCACCCATTTTGTCCTGCTTTGGAGGTGGTGGTGGTGGGGGGGGGGGGTTCCAGCCAATTAGCTCTCCCTCCCACAACGCTCACGTACATGCCTTCAGAGTCCTCATGCGTTCCTACCAAAGCATGCACAAAGGTCATGATTAATAATGCATGTGCAAAAACACATGCACATGGTTATGCATTATCCATCTATAGATGTTAGCTCTATATTATGCGTCTCCTCCTTGTGACAGACGGGATGTCATTCCACCCGGGAGGAGCTCTCGCTGTCATTCTGCAGAAATGAAGGGAATAGGTTGGTTTTTTTTAAAGTCCAGCACAAAGAGCTTCTCTGCATTCATTGTTTTTTATTCCCTTTCAGGAAAAAGCTTGTCTCTCTTGCTAAGCTGTCATCTCGCACCTCACACCAAGAAATGAGCTAATAAATAACAAAGGAATACTTTTTCAAGAGCGACGATAATAACAGAAAACTGTCTTTTTCATGTTCCTTCTAATTGTTCTTCTATTGTCCTGATAGTGTGTGTGTGTGTGTGTGTGTGTGTGTTAAGAGTGTGGAGGAGAAGCACTCAGCTAAGCGAGCGAGAGAGAGCAGTCATGACTGTATCATCCTGCATCAGAAAGCCGACACTGTCTAAATGACCTATTTGTCGACGGATCAAAGCAATTCCCTTCATTACTGACAACTTGTCTGCTTCTTAAAAAGATCTTATCAGCGAGCTTAGCTCCATTCTGCCAGGCGAAACTGAATCAAATGAGAAATTATCATGGCACCGGGTCTTCGGGGAAAAACAGGAGAGGAGATGAAGAAACCCACAGAAGCGCTGCAGAGCAATTCATTCTCACTTAAAAACGCGTGTTCGCTAACGCTCGCATCAAACTGCCGTTTAGAGATGTGGCCGCGCTGCGTGTTGGAGATATACATTAATAATAATATGATGATGTATAGTCACAAGGATTATTGACGAGGGGATCACGCTGACAGGGGAACGTTGGTGTGAGATATGTACAGTAGAGCTGTTTATATGATAACGCCCGGGTGCAAATCAAAAAAGCTTCAAAAATGAATGAAAATCCTTTATAGGCACTTTCAGCTCATTGTTATGGTTTTCAGACCCAAACTTTTAATATTTCGGGTCACACGTACGACTCCACTGGTGGTGTTTTTGGGCGAAGCTGCTTTAAGCAAACGAATTGTAGTTTATCGACTAGCTGGTGAATGTAGCGGAGCGGCTAGCAGCTAAAGAGGAGTCGGTGGAGACCAAAATCAGAGTGAAAATTGGACGTTAAAATACCAGGTAGTCAAAGAAAGAAGTACAGATAATGCTGATGTACATAAACACAACAATGTTTGCAGAGTATATTTAAAAAAAGCATAATTTAATAACCTGAAACCGTGTGTCTAATTTGGGTCTCTAAATCTTGAAATCGAATTAAATCGGATTTTCGAAACAGAATTTTGGAGTTGAAATAGTTTGTTTATCATTTAGATTGTTTTATGAAGCACTTTGAGATATTGTGAGCTATATTAATGAGATTCACGAGACCCGCTCTGCCATAGACGGGACCTCGGCTCGCGTTCACACTCGGTCTGTTGTGACACGTTAACATTCGTGTGGCGTTCAAGCTCCCGCACCTCTCAGCACGGCGGATTAACAAAGGGGTTAGATCATGGACTACTTATTCAGAAACTATTTGCTGTTTTCATCTATGGAACATTGGTTCTGCAGTTCTGTCCTCACCTGAGGACATAATCATGAGATAAGAAACACGGTGGATGTCTCTATGCCAACATGGTGTAACTATGGCAACATAGTGGCGTCGAGGCTCCAAGGTCAACGACGTTTAGGAAAATAAACTACTTGATTTTGATTAAAACTATTCATATATGTGATCGACCATGAACACCTTTATGAACCTACTAGAAGGTGTAGAAGTACTACATACTTCACGGCTATATGAATCCTTAAGTATTTGTTTGGCTTACAACAGCGGTGGAGAAGCGAGTGCACGTTATGTTCGGCAGCTCGACTCTTTAATGAAATGTGTCTAAACTGAAACTGGATCATATTGACGCCAGAATCGATGTTTACAAACGAGACATAGCATCAATATTTGGGGATCGATCCGCCCCTTAGAGTGTGTATGTGTGTGCGTCTGATGTCACTGATTGTGTTTAATGAGTAAATGATATCGTCACATATTGATCATAAGCCCCAGAATCCAAGACAAGCAAAAATATTGTAGCAAACATCGTATTGTTGTCCAAAGAATCAAAATAATATTGTGTGATTTATAGCCCTGTTTCAAACATGATGTATTGTGTAGGGACGTCCCGATCTCATTTTTTAGCTTCCGATCTAATTCAGATATTTTCATATAGGTTCCGATCCGATCCCGATATTTCCCGATACCGGTTTTCCGATACCGATTTCCGATATCACTATTTGTGTTGGCAAACAGCATTTAATTTCGTGAACATTAAGAAGACTCTGCGACTCACTTGTAGTTATTTTAAAAT
Organism: Eutrigla gurnardus; assembly: GCF_963514095.1. Lineage (NCBI taxonomy): Eukaryota > Metazoa > Chordata > Actinopteri > Perciformes > Triglidae > Eutrigla > Eutrigla gurnardus. The sequence continues at coordinate 28,386,451 of NC_139922.1, read as the reverse complement.
GATGCCAAACAGACATTTTTTCAACTAGCTAACCTATGCGTCCGCTCCACTATCCAACGAGATAATGGCGGCTGATGCAATAGAACAACAACGACAAACACAATGGAATCATGGGAAATATTAAATATGGATCGGCCATGAAATTTAATTGGATCGGCCGATCCCGATCCACCTTAAAAACCCAGTATCGGGGGCTGATCCTAGTATTGTGCATTCAGTATTTGTATATATTGTACAAACGTAACTGCGTTGCTCTCAGACATAAATAAAAGAACTTGTTTTCTGTTCTTCTTCCCTTTTGTTTGCCGGTGCATGTGTAGGTTTCTATAATAGCTTCTATTGTAATTGATCTCTCTCAGCCTTTGGAAGCACAGGTATTATTGAAGCTAATCTGCAGTTTAGCATGTACATAGAACTTCAATTACCATATGCATCGCTGTAATGTTCCTGAGGCGCCGCGGATGAAAGGCAATTACCATAGAAATGTTACACCTGTCTCGGGACGGTGCTTCAGATCCATGTGTGTGTTCAGGAAGTCGCTTCAGGTGACGGACGGCGTGGCGGCGGAGTGGTTAGCACCTTCGCCTCACAGCAGGGGGATCCAGACGGATCCTGGATCCCCCCCTCCTTCACCCTGACTGGAATAAACGGGTGCAGATAATGGATGGATGTTAAAGGTCTGATCTAAAGTGCCTTTAGGTGTCGTCCAACTACACTTTTGCTAATTAAAGGGCGCACAAACTGGGCATGATGTTAGGCGCAAAGGGCAAAAGGGGTTGAATTTAGTCTCTTAATTAATCAAATAATTAAGACATTTTTTATGTAAAGCAACCTGAGTAATTCCCCCTTGCTTTTAAAAGCCTAGTGCGGCTGCTTCCACGCTGCACAGATGGACGCGAGTTACATTTGCTCCTCACGTAACGCATGCACTCGTCTTGAAGATGATAACAATGTCGGAAATTACAGCAATTAAAAAAGACAGCATTGCTGTGCAGAAAAAAAGGGGAAAGTGTTGACCTCAGCGAAGCTTTCTCCTACCAAACCACGTCGGTCAGACCCAGACTGCATCATCAATATCAATACCATCCATACTCTCTCTGCATCGGATACAGTGGAAAACCCTGCATTCAACCTTAATGTGTGATGTTGTGACATGACATAAGAGAGCACAGCTATCAGATGTGGTTTCATGGAAACAACAACGGTGGATGAACACAAACCACAGTAACACTAAAAAGAAAACATATTTTCCTGAAATCAGTCTGGATTTTGTTACACAAAAACTTCCATTTAAGAGCCATTCAATAGGAAGGCATCCCTTCCAACCTGAAACTCTTTCAGACCATCTGCTGGACTTTTAAACGCCGCAATTAGTTCGCTTTAAAATCAAGAGAAAGTGATAGATATGATTCTGACCACATATATAAGACACGTGGGGAAATGTATAGGGTCACAGCAGCAATGAAATTGTATTACGTCTGGGAATCTTGAGCGTATTCTAGTCCTGCTCAATGTGTTAAGTGTCCTGAGATGACTTCGGTTGTGACATGACACTATAAATATAAATGAATTGAATTCTTATAAATGTAGATATTATGGCAACACAAAACACACACAAACAGCAGTGGCATGATATGAAGTAAAGTATGAGTGGCATAGAGGAACATGAATAGAAACATACAGGCCTGTCATGAGAGTACGATCTGACGGCGGAAACACAAAGACAGCAAAGTAACCCCTTCACGGCTCTGAAGCCCCACAAACAGGAGGACCTCCAGGACCAAACGGAGAGAAAGGTTCCTTCAACGGCACAGCAAAGCCTCCCAGGCAGGCGACAGGTGTCGACCGCCGGGTCACGAATAAACCGGTAAACTCCGGAGACAAAGATCCTCCACAAGAGAAAGGGGTTTGGAGGTGGCGTGGTTTAACACTCGGAGATAAAAAATAAAAAAAGACACCTTGTGTGTTTTGCTGTGAGTCAGCATTAAAAGATTTCCTCCAGCTTTTTTTTTTTTTTTTTTTTAAAACACACACTTTTGTTGGGGCTTTGATGCCGAGCATTGTATCTCTTCAAAAGGCAGCGCAGGATTGATGTCGAGTGTTTCAGTCTGGAGTTGGATTTTTTTTTTAAATGCACTCGCTAACTTACACATGAAACAGAAACATCTTGTTATATGATTACAGGATGTTGCGCTGGCGAGGGATTGCGTGGAGACGACGTGAACAGAGGAACAAAAAGAGATCTGAGGAGGAGGAAGTGGATCCAGGATCAGGTTTTACACCGGAGGAGTCTGTAAAGGTCTGTAAGGGGTCATGTTGGATCAAAGTACCCACATTCATGGTTCTCAGAGGAAATATCCCAGACTATTAGACAATAATAGATATGATCAAATATTAGATGGATTACAATGAATTGGACTTTTCAGTGCCATCCTCATCGTTTTTTTGTTTATTGCTTATCAGCAAATCATCGCTGTCTGTCTGGCAGAAACCTTGTATGTCCAAAGCCTTTACTTTTAGGAAACGTAATTTTTTTTTTTTTTAAATCCCTGTATTTTTTAAAATAATTTAGTGCAGCATCATCACAGTTGGTATTTTGTCTTTACATGGTCAGATACCTGTGTGTGTCGTTATCTTTTCCATCAGAATGGCCGGATATAAGGCAGTAAAAGCGTCGCAAGGAGACGAAGTGACAAACTCTTTGCAATACTTTTCATCAATTTAATATCAAATATGAGCGATAAGAAAAACACACACACATCGAGCCGGTTTGGTGCCGGATCAAAGGAAAGGAAAAAATCCTGGTGCTCAAATCGTCAATCATCAAAGGGAGCTACCGGTATTTGGTTTGTCAATATTTGTAATCAGTCGGGGGAAAAGGGTGACCAGCAGCCCTGATATATAAAAATAAAACGTATGAAATATGGAGGTACAAAGAACTTGGTAAACCTAGTTGTAGAGTTCTCAACGGGTCGGCCCAGCCCGACAAACCCGACGGGACCCGAAGTTTCGGGCCGAAAAAATACGCAAATGAGCCGGGTCGGGTTGGGCCTCGGGCTTCCTTTTTTTATAAAACACATTTCATTAAAAAAAAATAAATAATAATAAAAAAAAATTGTAGGTTGTAAATTATATATTGTTTGCTGTGAATCATCGCTGTTCACGTTTGGTCAATCTGGCTGCCTGCTTCATGGGGCAGACGCACACCTGACGACGCTGCGTGACGCACTCACGCCTATAGCTATTGTGTGAAGATTTAATTTAATATTTATTTACGGCATATTTATTTATATAGGCTATTTAAAGTTTCGGTTGTTTGTGTTAAATCTTTTAATTTTAAATAAAGTTTCATTTGAATTCACGTCTGCTGTCTGTCTGATCGTGATAACAAGTGTATGAGGAAAACAATGCAGGCGCGCGGGGGGTCGGGTTCGGGCCGACAATTCATGCTGGTGTGTCGGGCTGCGTCGGGTTCGGGTTTAAAAACCCGCGGGCCGGGTCGGGTCGGGCTGTAATTTTCAGGCCCAATGAGAACTCTGCCTAGTTGGTAAACTTTGGTTCGAGGCGAAAGGAAGTAGTTGTTTCCCCACCTGCACTAAAAATGCCGTTTTGACATTTAGCGTTTTTATGATTATGGCGGTCAGATGCTTTTGTGACGCAGGTGAGATTATTAAAAAAATCCACATCAGTGGAAATAACGTGGAAGCAGTGGAAGTTGAAGCGGTGAATGACTTTTTCCAATTACTGCCAAGTGAATGGAGCTGCTCTTTAATAGCTGAGGGGAAATTAGAGGTGCTATTCTTCCTTCTCTAACAATGGAAAGGACTCACCCTCCTCACTCCCCACTTACAGCCCGGCACAATGGAAAGAAGGCAGCCATTGTGGCGGCGGACAAAAGGGCGGCCACGCCCCCTTTAGCTTTGGTTTGGCAGGGTTAGAGTGTGAGGGCTCCCGCCCCCCGCCTCTCTTTCATTAGGGGATTGATTAAATTGTGAAATTGGGAGTGTGATGGATACATGAATGACTCCTCCAGTTGCTCCCCTAGGCTTTGACAAGGACACTATCAAGGACCCCCCCCCCATGTTACCCCCCCAGGAAACCCAATCTGGGTAATTAGAGAAAAGAGTTTTGAAGACTTGTAGGTGAGAGAGGGGTGACAGTGGCACAAAATCTGCTGCTATTGCACTTTCCTCAGCCATTACTCCCAACCCCAACACACACACACACACACACACACACACACACACACTGTCCACTTTTCAAAGACCACTTTCTCCACCAGCGCCTTGCTTCTTTTTTCTGCCTCTCGCTTCCCATCAGGCAGCAGTGAAGTAGAGAAATGCAGACTAGAGGGAAAATAAGAGGGAAGAAAGAATGAGGAGGGTGTGAGGAAGGGTGAGGGGAGGGAGGGGAGGGGAGGGGAGGGAGGTGAAAATGGCTGTGAATTGTCTGCATCAGCAAAACCCTGTGGCAGAGCGTGAGCCCCCTTTTGGCTGGAAACCTTGAAACAGGAAGTTTAAAGAAGTTGCCAGGATGTGTTTGACGAGACGTCCGTTTGGCAGGACGGATCTCTAATTGTGAAGAAGAGGAGAGAGCAGTCATGTGACAAAAAAAAAACCTTGCATTGTCTTTTTTTTCCATTTCCCAATGTGGACACAGCTGAAGGGCTGTTTGGATGGAACGAGCAGTACGGTGCCTACGTATCGTGAGGTAAACAGACGTCTACGCACCCAGATGTGAATGTGTGTGTGTGTGTGTGGGGGGGGGGGGGGGGGGGGAGAGAGAATAAAGGTGCTCAGGTAGAGGCAATGTGCACGTTTGATGTCGACTGGAAGCCTGACAAAGCGGGCAGCTCCCTGCCAAGCCGGCGCCTGCCAAGCACCGGCAGGAACTGAAGAGGGGCTGGACCTTGTCATACTGCTGCTGGGTGTTTTGAAAAGTTGTACACACACACACACAGACACACACACACACACACACGCTGCAGCCTGTAATGTTTCCCAGGATGTTCTGGCTCCCGCTAACCAAGCGAGGGATTCTGCTTGGCAAACTGCACCTCAGCGAGAGTCCAGCTGTCATGTTGACAAATGGACCTTGGAAGAGTGAGGAGGTGTGTGTGTGTTTGCGTTACCACGCATCCGTGTGTGTAGGATTTTTTTCATGCATTATGTGGACGACACACACACACACACACACACAGACAGATGGCTGACGTACATGTGGTCTTCGCTTGTTCAAAAGCAGCTGGCCTGTCATTCCCTGATAGACACAGATCAGAAAACGGGTCGGCGCCAGCTGAGGTCAGTTTATGTGAACCTCTCTCTCTCTCTCTCTCTCTATTCCTGGAAGTCATCACAAAAAAAAAAAAAAAAACAGGCCTGTAAATGTAGGAGTGCACCAGCTGCCCCGACTTGAAGTGGAGCACTCTTCAAAGCGACGACCTCGTAGCAACCACAACGAATCACCTTACATAGAGAAGCGTTTTGTCGAGGCCTCAGGTGAACCATCACACCAACCCCCCCCCCCCCCCCCCCCACACACACACACACACACACCTGTTTGTGCAACCACAAACTATAGTCACCCTGCTTTCATGAACAATGTTACGCCTTTTATAGAGCGTTTGCAGGAAATGTTCTTTCTCTCCTCAAAAATGATAAGAGCAAATAAAAAACTCATACGAGCTGGAAAAATGAGAAAAACCTGCAAAGTTTAAGGACGAGTTATAAAATACCTGCAACTTTTTCTACATGTTTTTTTTATCTAGTGCTAAACTGTTTATCTCAGGAGGCGTTTCATCTTGTGCCGCTGTAAAGCATTTCATTGCACGGTGAGGAATTTTACTACACGTGTGCAGCGTGCTGATGGACACTTCTGTGTGTGTGTGTGTGTGTGTGTGTGTGTGTGTGTGTGTGTGTGTGTGTGGGCTTCAACATACAAAAAAAAATCACCCATTTTACATGCATGAAAAGATCGAGACTGACAAACTCAATAGGATCAGATTTGATTTTTTTTTACCTCCAGGAAAGAAAAGAGCCAAAGAGGGGAATAAAAAGAACACATTAAGTGCGATTAGAATTTTTAACATCACATGACTCAAAAAAAAAAAAAAAAAAATTCAATTCTTGGTATTCAATTCAATCTCACACCCAAGGACTTTTCTCCCCCCTTTGCAATTACTCTTTTCCTTCCATTTGCTCTAAATGCTGTTGCTCTGTGTTGAATCAGACTTTAATCTGTCAGGTCTGTCTCTCAGGGAAACGCCTGTCTGTCTGTCTGCATGGTTTCCCTCTGTATCTACTTGTCTGTGTGACTCCCGGCGACATGTCCTTCCTATTTGACCGACCTTCTCACATCACGCCGATCACCGCCGCCAGCCTCGGTCCCCCCGGCTTCCTCATTGGTCCCTCCTCCCCTCCCCCTCCCCCAATATCACTCTTCCAATTTCACTGCACATTATTTTTTCATGTCTTGAGAGGAAAAAAGACATTCTTTGCCCTCCTTCATCCTCCTGATCCACAGGGTCTCCGAGGCCGACCTCCAGGGGAACCAGACAGAGGCTGTTTGCTAAGCTGTTATTTATCTCCTTCATAAAGTCGTCGTCCTCATCGCCCGTTAAAGAGCCCAGAACTGTTGCCCTTGACTCGCACATAACTCTGTGTCTTTTTGGTGAAATGATTTACTGTTTAATTTAAAACACCGAGCGGAAAAACCCGGGAGGGAGCCGGCCGAGCTCCGATCAGAGGATTTGTGAACACGTGTGTGGTTATCTCCATATGTGTGTGTGTGTGTGTGTGTGGCAGGTTTGTGTTGTTCCTCTAAAAGCATGGGTGTAACACAACAAGACCACGGCTGCATATCTCCCTCTTGGAAAAATAAAAAAAAACGCCTGACGACCGTGTTTACCGGGACTTCACGCCCGCTAATTTTAAAATAACGAGATATTAAACAGTGAAAATTGCATTTCGGTCGCACTTCCCCGAACACAACAGGAAACAACAGTGCGCTTGACAAATACACGAATGTAGTAGCAATTTGTATTTCCTCGTCGATACCGGGAGATTGTCGGAGACTCCGTTTCCCCGACGCTGATAAATGTAATTATATTGATCTCCCTAATTTCATTAGGGGGGGGGAAAAGGAAACGAGGTTCATAAGGTATTTGTTACATGCCAAGACGCACGGAAGCAGCAACGACGAGTGGAGGAGGAGGAGGAACAAGCCTGAGACGCTGATGCACCCGCGGGTGCTCGACCTCTCATGGAGTCTCACGCTGTTCAGGAGACGGTCAAATTGCCTTTTATGTTCCAATGTTTCATTAATGATCAGACCTGTCAAAAAAAAAGAGAAGAAGCCTGGAGTGTGTTCTTCCATCAGATTCCATTAGAGGAGCACGGTGACAATGTAAAGCACTCTCACCCATCGGGTGTCACCCCCCCCCAGCTTCACCCCCCCGCTGTCACGAGAGCACCCTTCTCCTTTTGTAGTTCATAAATGAATAGTCATATCTGAATACTACCATTTTACATTTGCAAGTGCCAAGGATGATGTACTTATGCATGAATAGAACAGATCATATCTGAGATGATCATTATTTTTTAAGAGATAAAAAGGTGGAATTTGACTGTAAAAAGCTTTGAGTTAAAGCAACACATCTCCGTTTAATAGATCTCTTCATTATTATTTAAATTTGGATCTGATGATGGTGCTACAGCAAAGGTAAAGGGACCACTACAGTTATTACAATATTGAGGTTTGGATGAATGTCCATGTCGAAATGTCACGGCAATAGATATTTATCAATAGATATGTTTAAGTAGCGTGTTTTTTAAAGCTATGAACTCAATGTTCTGACTGTACTGTGATGTGACACATCAATGCTGGTGTTAATATTGATATTTCTGACCACATTTATAAAAGAAATCATTCCATGATTAGAAATGAAATAAGTCCTAATCTTACGAGACCAATCCTGAGATAGAGTCGGCTGTTTGGGACTATAGGGTACATAAATAATATAACGCCATATATTGTCATACTTGTCGATGCTGTGTCGAGGCTTTCCCACTTTTTTTTTTGTCATTTTTCAGGCTCAGAACTGAACACTTGAAATAAAACCCAACGATGCATCCTGCTGCTGGTGGAGCAGGGAGCAAAGGTCAGACGGCTTCATCCGTCGGGGACCATGAATCGCTGTGTGAACTTTCATGGCAATGCATCAGATAGTTGTTGACTGTAGTCTGGACCTGCCGACCCACGGAGCCGTGGTGCTAGCGGGGCTTAGTCGCTATGAAAATGTATATTTAGCCAAAGGATTTCTCCAAAAAGCAGTTTGAAAGAAGAAAAGCAGCAGCTGGAGTTGAGAAAGGAAATACCTCCTGTTTTTTTTTTCCTTCAAGAGGGGAAATCAAACAAGGAGCCGAGATGTTTAAACGTGTTACCGAGTAAGACAACGCTGCCGACTCCCAGAGCGTCCGAGGCTACCCCCCTTCCTTCAGACT